>NC_058130.1:568317938-568567426 GCF_016433145.1 Gracilinanus agilis | reverse complement strand
GCTTATCATATCAAATAATTTGTATAGTATTGGGATTAGTTGCTCTTTGAATGTCTGATAGAATTCACTTGTGAATCCATCAGGCCCTGGCGATTTTTTCTTAGGGAGTTCTTTGATGGCTTGTTCAATTTCTTTTTCTGATATGGGATTATTTAGGTATTCTATTTCTTCTGCTGTTAATCTAGGCAGTTTATATTTTTGTAAATATTCATCCATATCTCCTAAATTGTTATATTTATTGCCATATAATTGGGCAAAAGAGTTTTTAATGATTGCCTTAATTTCCTCTTCATTAGAGGTGAGGTTTCCCTTTTCATCTTTGATACTGTCAATTTGGTTTTCTTCTTTCCTTTTTTTTATTAGATTGACCAGTACTTTGTCTATTTTATCTGTTTTTTCAAAGTACCAGCTTCTAGTCTTATTTATTAATTCAATAGTTCTTTCACTTTCGATTTTATTAAAGACTTCTTTTTCTTGTTAATCTTTCTCTTCTGAACTTCCTGAGACTGGGTAGACACCGTTAGCCCAGCAGCTTCTCAGGTTTATCCTTGCACTCAGGGTCTGTCCGCGGTCAAGCCCCCTGGTGGATCCCCTTGCTTGATCCTCTGCTGGAGGTTTTTTTACAAATCTCAGGGCGCTGCTTCCACAGTCATACACCCGTCCACGCTGGTTCCCCACTCAGGATTTCAGAGCTTTAGCTCCTGGCTGTGTCTGCCTCCACCCACGCCTCTGAGGAGCCTGAGCTCTGAGCCCGCCTGAGCTCTGCTCCCGGGCTCTGCGCCCTAAGCCCGTGCTCAGATTTCGGGTGCGTTCTTTGGCTTTTTGGGGTCCTAAATCTTGCTGCTCTCAGGAACAGGCCCCGGAGCTGCCAATGACTTGATGGGTGCCCCAAACTTGCTCTATTTCTTTTTAGCTGGCTTCGGTGCTATAGGTGTTGTGTGTGGAGGGGTTGGGGGTGGGTGGTTGCTCAGCCTGTGATTTAGTGAGAGCTGTTTCACCCCTTTATAGCATGGAAATGTCCCGATTCCACGTACCTTCCACGCTGTGCCCTGTTGTGGGGTTCCTCCGTTCGTCTGGACTTGTTTTTATGTCCCCTTGAAGAGTTTTGTGTGTTTCAGTCAGGAGAGGTTAAGAGCTGCTTCTTACTCTGCCGCCATCTTAACCCGGAACCCCAAAAGAGTGTTTTTAAGTGAACATCTTTGTAATTATATTAGTGACTAGGAGGATTATCTCCAAACAGGTTGGACTTTGGGTTGGGTTACTTTTTGCCATAATTTCATTTAATGCAATGTCATGTCATGTCTTGACAAGTGATTCTCAGTAATGAGGTGAAGAATTCTTCACTCATAATTAGTTGTTTATGACAGCTAGATCCATGATATTGCAACCACTGAGGGGCATTTGACCTTTATATGTAAAATTTTAGCCTATAAATTCACTTATAATGATCCATTTATATTCTCAAGTGGAAGAATAAGATATTTCAAACTTCCATCTTCATCTTTCATTCATCCCCAAAAAGAAGTAAGAATGTATTAAGTGCTTACTTTCTCTGTGGCACTATGCTAAGCACTATATAAATATCTCACTGATTCCTCAAAATAAAAGCTGTGATATAAATATTATTATCCACCTATATTTATTTATTTATTTGTTTGTTTGTTTATTTATTTATTTGTTTGTTTGTTTGCTTGTTTGTTTGTTTGTTTGTTTGTTTTTATTGTAACCCCTGTCCTCCACCTTAGAATCAATACTATGTTTTAGTTCTAAGGCAGAAGAGTAGTAAGTGCTACACAATGGGGATTAAGTGTCTTTTTCAGAGTCACACAGCTACAAAGTGTCTTAGGCTAGATTTGAACCTAGGATCTCCTGTCTCTAGTCCTCCCTCTCAGTCCACTGAGGTATCCAGCTGCCCCCATTATATAAATGTAAAAATTTTAAATTATGGTAATGGAGGCATATAGGACAAGTGACTAATCTCAGTTCACATTGTTTTAAGTTGCTGAGGATTGATTAAAATTTGCTAACAGTATTTCTTACACTGAATTAACTGGCTAACAGAAAGTGTTAGCTATTAATGATTATATAAAGCCTATTATATTCTGAGATTTTGCTTTAAAATTAATCTTGAATCCATAATTTTCTATGTTTCCTGTTATGATGAGAAATCTTGGAGCTTTCTACTCTGCTTTTAACAAAAACAATAACAACATAATTACATTGGACTCCAATAATCTTAGAGTACAATTAAATTTTCTCAGTGAGCTCTAGGTAGAAAAAGGTAAATTAGAAATTATCTCAAATGGTAGGTAATTTCTTAAGTTTATATTTCCTCCTAATAATATGTTTTTACAGTTAAAAATAGCTTATATGCATTACCTCATTTTATCTTCAAAACAACTATCTGAGATATTTAAATGTCATTGTATGTATTTTACAATTAAGGAAACAAGCGTTTAGAGAGACTTCAAAGGGACCCATATTGTTGAGTTTTTTTGTTTTTTTTTTACAAATTTTTACTATTACAAAGTAGTTGAGCCAAGTAAGGATATTTCAGGTCTAGTCTTCCTTCCTAATAATAGGGAACTTACCAAAAATGGAAGGAAAATAATGAAAATAAGAATTTTACTAAAAAGAACAAATTAAAAATCCCAGATAAAAACAAATGGAAATCCTAAAAATGAAAGGAAAAATTAATAAATTTGAAAGTAAAAGAACTATAGGATTAATAAATAAGGCTAAGAGCCAGTACTTTGAAAAAATGAATAAAAAAGACAAACTAATGACTAATCTAATAAAAAAAAAGGAAAGAAGAAAATCAAATTAAGAGTATCAAAGATGAAAAGGGCCACTTTGCCTCTAATAAGAGGAAATTAAGGTTATTGTTAAGAAGTATTTTGCCCAATCATATGGCAATAAATAGAGCCATCTAGGTGATATTGATGAATATTTACAAAAATATGAATTGCCTAGATTAATAAAAGAGGAAATAGAATATTTAAATAATCCCATATCAGAAAGAGAAATTAAACAAGCTATCAAAGAATTCACTAAGAAAAAATTGCCAGGGGCAGGTGGATTCAAAAGTGAATTCTATCAGACATTTAAAGATTAACTAATCCCAATACTAACAAACTATTTGATATAATAAGCAAAAAAGAATTATTACCAAATTCCATATATGACACAAATATGGTACTGATTCCAAAGCCAGGCAGACCAAAAACAGAGAAAGAAAACTATAGACCAAGCTCCTCAATGAAGCTAGATGCAAAAATCTTAAATAGAATACTAGCAAAAAGACTCCAGATCACAGAATTATTGACTATGATCAGGTGGGATTTACACCAGGAATGCAAAGATGGCTAAATTGACAATATCAACAACAAAACCAATAGGAATCACATGATTATTTCAATAGATGCAGAAAATCCTTCGACAAAATACAACACTCATTCCTTTTGAAAACACTAGAAAGTATATGAATAGTTGGGCCTTTCCTTAAAGTAATAAACAGTATATATCAAAACCATCAGCAAGTATCATCTATAATAGGGATAAATTAGAAGCCTTCCCAATTAGACTAGGAGTGAAGCAAGGATGCCCACTATCACCTTTATTGTTTAACATTGTAGTAGAAACACTAGCAGTAGCAATTAGAGTTGAAAAAGAAATTCAAGTGATTTAGACAGGTAATGAGGAAACTAATATATCACTCTTTGCAGATGATATTCATTTACTTAAAAATTCTAGAGAATCAACTATATAACAACAAAATAAACCAACATAAATTATCAGCATTTCTATATATTTCCAACACTACTCAGAAGCAAGAGTCAGAAAGAGAAATTCCATTCAAAATCACTCTAGACAATATAAAATGTTTAGGACTCTATTTGACAAGACAAACATAGGAATTATAGGAACACAACTATAAAACACTTTCCACACAATTAAAACTAAATCTAAATAATTAGAAAAACATTAACTGCTTATGGGTATGATGAGTTAACATAATTAAAATGACAATCCTACCTAAATTAATTTATTTATTCAGTGCCATACCTACCAAACTGACAAGAAACTTTTTAAATTAAATTAGAACAAATTATAACAAAGTTCATTTGGAAAAACAAAAGATCAAGAATATCTTGAAATAATGAAATAATGAAAAAAATGTGAAAGATGGAGGCCTAGCAGTACCAGATATTAAACTTTACTATAAAGCAGTGGTCATCAAAACAATATGGTACTAGCTAAAAGACAGAAGGGAGAATCAGTGGAATAGACTTGAGGTAAATGTCCTTAGCAAGATAATGTAAGATAAAAGCAAAGATTTTGGGAATAGAACCCACTGTTTGACAAAATCTGTCTGGAAAATTAGAAAAAAGTATGGGAGAGACTATGTCTAGATCAATATCGCACATTCTATAGCAAGATAAATTCAGAATGGGTAAATGACTTGAATATAAAGAAGGAAACTAAAAGTAAATTAGGTGAACATAGAATAGTATACCTGTCAGGCCTATGGTAAAGGAAATAATTTAAGACCAAGCAAGAAATAGAGAATATTACAAAATGTAAAATGAATAATTTTCATTATATTAAATAAAAAAGTTTTCATACAAACAAGACCAATACAACCAAAATTAGAAGGGAAACAACAATTTGAGAAAAAAAAATCTTTATAATATAAACCTCTGACAAAGGTCTGATTTCTCAAATTTATAAGGAGCTAAATCAGTTGTACAAAAAAATCAAGTCATTCCCCAATTGATAAATGGGCAAGGGAATGAATAGTCAATTTGCAGATAAAGAAATAAAAACTATCAATAAGCACATGAAAAAGTGTTCTAAATCTCTTATAATTACAGAAATGCAAATCAAAACACCTTTGAGGCATTACATCACACCTAGCAAATTGGATAATATGACAGCAAAGGAAAGTAAAAAATGTTGGAGGGGATGTGGCAATATTTCGGCACTAATGCAATGCTGGTGAAGTTTTGAATTGGTCCAAACATTCTGAAAGATAATTTGGAATCATGCCCAAATGGCTTTAATTTATGCCTTCCCTTTGATCCAGCCATACCACTGCTCGGTTTGTACACCAAAAAGATAATATGGGAAATTACGTGTACAAAAATATTCATAGCCTTGCTCTTTGTGGTGGCAAAAAATTGGAAAATGAGGGTATGCCCTTCGATTGAGGAATGGCTAAACAAATTGTGGTATCTGCTGGTGATGGAATTCTATTGTGCTAAAAGGAATAATGAACTGGAGGAAATCCACTTGAACTGGAATGACCTCCAGGAATTGATGCAGAATGAAAGGAGCAGAGCCAGGAGAACATTGCATACAGAGACTGACACACTATTGATTGTAATAGACTTCTCTACTAGCAGTAATGCAAAGATCTAGGACAATTCTGAGACTTATGGTAAAGAACACTATCCACATCCAGAGAATGAACTGTGGAGTAGAAACACAGAAGAAAAACATTTCCTTGATCACATGGTTTGATGGGGATATGATTGGGAATGTAGACTCTAAATGATCACTCTATTGCAAATATTAATAATGTGGAAATATGTCTTGATCAATGATATTTATAAAACCCAGTTGAATTGTGTGTTGACCATGGGAGGAGGGAGGAAGGGAGGAGGATAAGAAGGAGAGGACAGAAAGAATATATATCATGTAACCTTAGAAAAATATTCTAAATTAATTAATTAATTAAAAAAATTTTAAAGAATCTTAACTTTTCATTTCTCAGATTGGGGAAGGAGAAATAGCCATGATGTCAGAGAATATGGAAAGTGCTTATTTATTCCATAAGAAGCTTCTATCAGGAAGTGTAATCAGCTTGCTCTATCAAAGGGAAATAAGACTCTCCATGTGCCCCTGATTTATATAGTCTCACCTTTATATTGGAAAAAAAAAGGAGATAATATGTCCTGAGGAAATGATAAAATAATTTTTCACATGATCAAAATAATTTTATGTGCTTTGTCCTACTATGTTTTTTTTTTTTTTTATTCTGAGCACATAGAATCTGTTTGATAAATTCTGAATTGAAATAAGATGAATTTAGTTTTTTCGGAGAGGGGATTCTGGGAAGATGGTGGCATAGAAGCAGCAAGGCTCCAGACTTCTGTAAAGCCCTTCACCACCAATAAAGGACAAAGGGCTCTGAGGGAACAGAAAACCAAATCTGACAACACAACAGTGCTGGGGAATTTTCCAGCTGAATCCAACTTAAAAGGTCCGTGGAAAAAAAGAGGGAAAAATTAAAAAAGCCTGAATTCTTGGAACTCTGCAGTGGGAGGGGAAAGAAAGGAAGAAGATCCCAGATCCCCTCCTCCACCTAATGGGTTGAGTATCCAGCGGATCCTAGAATCTCTGAGTGGGCTGGGACACTAGTCCTCAGGAGTGTCTCTTTGGCACAGCTATGCCAAACTCAAGGTTTTGATCACAGACAGCAGGGAGGCTGCTGGGGGAGAAACCCCAGAGAGCATGAACATACCCCTCCATCTTGTGCTGCCCCTCCCTTTCTTTCCAGGATTTGAGCTCAGGGCACTCTGAGCAGTGTAGATCAACCACACCCAGGCTTAATCCTATCAATACAGCATATAAGAAGACTTCAGAGGGCAGGGAAGCTACAACAACACCCCTCCTCCACAGACTACAGTGAAAGAAACCAAACTCTAGTTTTTACTACAAGCTGGGGAAAATGTGACCTCAGGTCACTTGGAGCTATGCAAATCAACCCCACCTGGCTTAATCCTATCAGCAGAGCAGATAAGAAGTCTTCAGATAGCAGGGAAGCTCCAACAAACCTCCTCCACAGACTACAAGGAAGGTAGCTGAATTCACTTCTTTAGCTTTTACCACCAGCTGGGGAAAATCTGGCCTCAGGTCCCACTAACCTAACTAATCAACAAAAGAGAGAAGCCCTCCAAGGGCTGAATAGCCCAAACCCACAGATAAAAAAAAAAATATGATCAGAGGATCAAGATTATAGCCAATTACAGGGGAGAAAGAAGGAAAAAATATGAGTATATAACAGAAAAAGAAAAAAGAAACCACAATCCACAACTTCTATCCAGAAATTGAACAAAGAGCAAATGGATCGGAAGAAGATAAACAAACACCAAATAAAAACATAGAAATTTCAGTGAAATGAACACAGGCTTTGGAAGAACTTAAAAATCAATTAACTCAAGAACTCAAAATTCAATTAATACAAGATCTCAAAATTCAAATGATTCCAGAACTCAGAAAACAATCAACAGAGGCTGAAGACAATTGGGAAAAGGAAATACATGATTTAAAACAAGAAAATAATGTCTTAAAAGCCCAAACTGACCTGCTGAAAAATGAAGCAAAGAAGATGAAAGATGATCTACAAAGAAAAGCAGACCAGAAGGAGAAGGATGAGCAAAAAGCCAGGCATGAAATTCAGTCTTTAAAAATTAGAACTCAACAACTAGAAGCAAATGACTTCACAAGGCAGCAAGAATATATAAAACAAAATTGTAAAAATTGAAAAATTTAAGGAAAATATGAAACATCTCATTGACACAACCACAGATGTGGAAAACAGATCTGGAAGAGAAAACTTAAGAATTATTGGTCTGTTGGAACATCATGACAAAAGAAAAAGTTTGGACATAATCCTACAGGAAATTATACCAGAGAATGGTCCTGATATTCTCGAACAAGGGAGAAAAGTGGAAATTGAAAGAATCCACAGATAACCTCCTACATTTAATCCACAACTGACAACTTCCAGGAATATTACAGCCAAATTAAAAAACTACCAAACCAAGGAAAAATATTACAAGCTGCTAAAAAAGAAGTAATTCAGATACCAGGGAACCACAGTTAGGATAATACAGAATCTGGCTTCATCTACATTGAAGGACAGGAAGGCATGGAATATACTATCCCAGAAAGCAAGAGAGCTAGGTCTACAACCAAGAATTAACTAAGCAGTAAAACTGACTATATTCTTGCAGGGGAAAGTATTGTCATTCAACAAAATCGAAGACTTCCAACCATTCTTAAAGAAAAAATAAAAAAATAGATTTAAGCAGAGAATTTGCTGCTCAAATACAGAACTCAAGAGAATCACCATAAGGTAATTAAGAGAGTAGGTGGAGGGGGCAGCTGGGTAGATCAGTGGATTGAGAGCTAGACCTAGAGACAGGAGGTCCTAGGTTCAAATCTAGCCTCAGTCACTTTCCAGCTGTATGACCCTGGGAAAGTCACTTGACCTTCATTGCCTACCCTTACCACTCTTCTATCTTGGAGCCAATACACAATATTGACTCCAAGATGGAAGGTAAGGGTTTAAAAAAAAGGGAGAGTAGGGGGAAAACAAACAAACAAAAAGCAAAAAATCTTTTCTTTAAGGGACCCAATAAGCTCAATTGACATATCCTTATAAGAAAAGAAGATATTGGTAACTCTTAAAAACTGATATTACCAACAGGGTAGATAGAAAAAGTATAATTAGAGGAAACAGGGACAAACTGTATGGGATGAAATGTCAAGATATATGTATATGTGTGTATAAAACTAGAGGTAAAAAAAGGAGATAATATTAAGAGAAAGGGGAAAACAGACAAAATGGAGTAATTTATATTTCATAAAGAAGCACATGGGGCAAAGAGGGGAGAAGACCAATACAAAGGAAGGGTAAAACAGTTGCAGAAAGGAAATACTTAATTCTTAACTGCATTGAAATTAACTTAAAGAGGGAAGAACAATCAGATCCATTGGGGCACAGAAATGATTCCTGCCCTATAGAAAAGTAGAAAGGTAACAAAAGGACTGGTGGAGAGGGAATCAATAATAGGTAGGGAGGGGGGCATCTTAGCTTTAAAAAACAATGAGAGGGGAATAAGAAGGGAGGGGGGAAATGTAAGTACAATAAGGGAGGGGATTAGGGGAATTAATTAAAAACAAAACACTGATATAGAAGGAAATAGTGAAAGAAGAAAGGACAGGACAAGGAGAGGGAATCAAAATGTCTGGGAATACACAGTTGATAATTATAACTCTGAATACGAATGGGATGACCTCACCCATAAAAGGGAAGCAAAAAGCAGAGTGGATTAGAAACCAAAATCCTACCATATATTGTCTACAAGAATCACACATGAGACAGGCAGACATACATAGAGTAAAAATAAAAGGATGGAGCAAAATCTATTTGGCTTCAAATGAGAAAAAGAAGGCAGAGGTTGCCATCATGATCTCTGACGGAGCCAAAGTAAAAATAGATATGGTTAAAAGAGATAGAGAAGGTAATTACATCATAATAAAAGTCAGTATAAACAATGAAGTAATATTAGTACTAAACATGTATGCACCAAATGGTATAACATCTAAATGTTTAAAGCAGAAACTGGCAAAGCTCAAGGAGGAAAGAGATAATAAAACTATACTAGGAGGAAAAATGAACCTTCCCCTATCAGATCTAGATAAATCAAACCAAAAAATAAATAAGAAAGAGATAAGAGATGTGAATGAAATGCTAGAAAAATTAGAGTTAATAGATATATGGAGAAAAATTAATAGTGTCAAAAAGGAATGTACCTTCTTTTCAGCACCACATGAAACATTCACAAAGATAGACCATATACTAGGGCATAGAAATATGGCAAACTAATTCAAAAGAACAGAAATAATAAATGCAACCTTCTCAGATCATAACGCAATAAAAATAGTTATTAGTAAGAATACATGGAGAGGTAAAGCAAAAACTAATTGGAAATTAAATAATATGATTCTCCAAAATTATTTAATGAAAGAACAAATCATAGAAACAATTAATAATTTCACTGGAGACAATGACAATAATGAGACTACTTACCAAAACCTATAGGATGCAGGCAAAGAAGTTATAAAGGTAAAATTTATATCACTGAGTGTATATATTAACAAATTAGGGAGGGCAGAGATTAGTGAATAGGTCACAACTTAAAAAACTAGAAAATAAACAAATTAAAAATCCCCAGATGAAAATTAAATTAGATATACTAAAATTCAAAGGAGAAATCAATAAAATCAAAAATAAAAGAACTTTTGAATTAATAAATAAAACTAGAAGCTGGTAGTTTGAAAAAACAGATAAAAGAGATAAAGTACTGGTAAATCTAATTTAAAAAATGAAAGAAGAAACCCAAATGAACAGCATCAAAGATGAAAAGGGAGACCTCATCTCTAATGAAGAGGAAATTAAGGCAATCATTAAAAACTATTTTGTCCAATTATATGCCAATAAATAGAGCAATCTAGGTGATATGAATGAATATTTACAAAAATATAAATTGCCTAGATTAACAGCAGAAGAAATAAAATACTTAAATAATCAGATGTCAGAAAAAGAAATTGAACAAGCCATCAAAGAACTCTCTAAGTAAAAATTGCCAGGGCCTGATGGATTCACAAGTGAATTCTATCAAACATTCAAAGAACAACTAATCCATATACTATACAAATTATTTGAAATAATGAACAAAGACAGGTAGATCAAAAACAGAGAAAGAAAACTACAGACCAATCACCCTAATGAACATAGATTCAAAAATCTCAAATAGAATTCTAGCAAAAAGAATCCAGTAAGTGATCAAGAGGGTTATCCATCATGATCAGGTGGGATTTACAGCAGGAATGCAAGGATGGTTCGACATTAGGAAAACCATGCACATAACTGACCATATCAACAAGCAAACCAACAAAAACCATATGATTATCTCAATAGATGCTGAAAAATCCTTTGACAAAATAGAACACCCATTCCTCCTGAAAACACTAGAAAGTGTAGGAATAGAAAGTCCTTTCATAAAAATAATAAACAGTATAAATCTAAAACCATCAACAAGCATAATATGCAATGCGGATAAATTAGAAGACTTCCCAATAAGATAAGGCATGAAATTAGGATGCCCATTATCACCTCTATTGTTTAACATTGTACTAGAAACACTAGCAGTAGCAATTAGTGAAGAAAAAGAAATGGAAGGTGTTAAAATAGGCAATGAGGAGACTAAGTTATCACTCTTTGCAGATTATATGATGGACTATCTAAAAAGTCCTAGAGAAATCAACTAAAAAGCTAGTAGAAATAATAAACAAATTTAGCAAAGTTGAAAGATACAAAATAAATGCACATAAATCATCAGCATTTCTATATATTTCCAACACATCACAGCAGCAAGAGTTAGAAGGAGAAACATCATTTATAATCACAGTAGACAATATAAAATACTTAGGAATCTATCTACCAAAACAAACACAGGAATTACACAAAAATAACTAAAAAACACTTTCCAAACAATTAAAACTAGATCTAAACAATTGGAAAAATATTGATTGCTCATGGGTAGGATGAGATAACATAATAAAAATTACCATTTTACTCAAATGAATTTACTTATTTAGTGACATGACTATCAAACTACCAAAAAACATTTTACTAAATTAGAAAAAAACTATAACAAAGTTCATTTGTAAGAACAAGAGATCAAGAATATTAAGGGAAATAATGGGGAAAAAAAAACGCGAATGAAGGTGGCCTAGCAGTACCAGATATTAAACTATATATAAAGGAGCAGCCATCAAAACAGTATGGTACTGGCTAAGAGGCAGAAGGGAAGATGAGTGGAATAGACTTGGGGTAAGTGACATCAGTAAGACAGTAAATGATAAACCCAAAGAGCCCAACTTTGGGGACAAAAAATCCACTATTTGACAAAACTGCTAGGAAAATTGGAAAACAATAGGGGAGAGATTAGGTTTAGATCAACATCTCACACCCTACACAAATATAAATTCAGAATGGGTGAATGACTTGAATATAAAGTAGAAAACTATGAGTAAATTAAGTAAACACAGAATAGAATACTTGTCAGATCTCTAGGAAAGGAAAGATTTTAAAACCAAACAAGTGTCAAAAAATTACAAAATGTAAAATAAATAATTTTGATTATATTAAATTAAAAAGTTTTTGTACAAAGATAATGCAACAGAGCCAAAGTAAAAATAGATTTGGTTAAAAGAGCTAGGGAAGGTAATCAGAAGGGAAACAACAAACTGAGAAAAAATCTTCATAACAAAAAAACTCTGGCAGAAGTCTAATTACTCAAATATACAAGGAGCTAAATCTATTGTATAAAAAATCAAGCTATTCCCGAATTGATAAATGGGCAAGAGACATGAATAGCCAATTTTCAGATAAAGAAATCAAAACTATCAATAAGCACATGAGAAAGTGTTCTACAATTCTAATAATTGGAGAAATGCAAATCAAAACAACTCTGAGGTATCACCTCACACCTAGCAGAATGGCTAAAATGATAGCAGGGGAGAGTAATAAATGTTGGAGGGGATATGGCCAAATTGGGACATTAATGCATTGCTGGTGGAGTTGTGAACTGATCCAACCATTCTGGATGGCAATTTAGAACTATTCCCAAAGAACTCTAAAAGACTGCCTGCCCTTTGATCCAGCCATACCATTGCTGGGTTTGTACCCCAAAGAGATCATAGATAAAAAGACTTGTACAAAAATATTTATAGCCATGCTTTTTGTGGTGGTGAAATCCTGGAAAGCGAGAGTATGCCCTTCAGTTAGGGAATGGTTGAACAAATTGTGGTATATGCTGGTGATGGAATACTGCTGTGCTCAAAGGAATAATAAACTGGAGGAATTCCACGTGAACTGGAAAGACCTCCAGGAATTGATGCAGAGTGAAAGGAGCAGAGCCTGAAGAACATTGTACACAGAGACTGATATACTGTTTTGTTAAAATCAAATGTAATGGACTTCTGTAATAGCTATAATGCAATGACCCAGGACAATTCTGAGGGATTTATGGAATAAGAACACTACCCACATTCAGAGGAAGAACTAAAGGAATGGAAACACAGAAGAAAAACACCTGCTTGAACACATGAGTTGATGTGGACATGATTGGGGATGTAGACTTGAAAGAACAATACCAAATGCAACTATCAATATTATGGAAATAGGTCTTGATAGATGACACATGTTAAAACCAGTGGAAATCTGTGTTGGCTATGGGGTTCGGAGGGCAAAGGAGGGGGTGGTAGGGAAAGTAAGAACATGAATCATGTTACCATGTAAATTTTTTCTAAAAAATAAAATAAAAAAAGATGAATTTACCTAAAAATATTCTGCTTTAGTTAGAGAAGCTCTCTGAAGAATTAATTACAAAGGGAGATGGTGCAATGCAAGGGAAAATTTTAATGGAGCAAATAGTTATTGCTTAGTATTCATAGCTGTAGCACCAGGGCAAACCATTCAGGAGTAGCAAACAGATTCGGTCAAGCTAGAGACCTAAAGAATGAAGGGAACTGGAACTACTCCAGGTCTCAGGTGTATAGGGCAGAAATAAAGCCTCCTCTTGTATACAACCAGGACCAATTCTACTCCCTTAGATAGGACAAAGACTGAGGGGGAAGAGGATTGAAGCAAGTGAAAATTAATTTTTCCTATCTGGAGACAGATTTAAAGTAGCAAACTAAAGGTAAATTTAATATCAAAGAGCAAGAGTCAAAAAAATGAGAGATGGAATGTTAGGAAAAGTTAAACTAAAACCAAAAAAAAAAAACTGGTGCAATACAAATCAATTAAAACCTACAAAAGAGCTACATGAATCAAAAAGGACATATTAAATTAAGAAGGGAAGATGAGCAATAAGAAATCCTAAAGAATTTCAAGCATCTCTAAATAAATATTTCAAGACAAGGGAAAGTGAAATATCAGTCAATTAAAAAACAAAACAAAACGCTATTGATCTCTTAAAAAAAGCAAAAATAAAAGTGAAATGTTCCCGAATAAGTTCAAATAAATTAGAATTTTGAAATTTTTAATAGCATAAAAATTCCCAATTAGGGGGAAAAATCCAATAACACAGGAATGAGAGAACAAAAAATTGGGAATTAAATCAGTCTGATTCTGCCTCAGGGATGATTTCTTATATCAAACTGCTTCCTTATGGGACCTGAGGTTAAAGAAGAAAACACCTTTTGAACTCTTCCTGGAGCTAAAAACATGAGATTTTACCTTTTGCTTACATTCCATACTAGGTCTTTAGTATGAAGGTGATTTGGGAAAAGAAAATATTTGGTCCATCTAGAAGAAAAATCAATAATCCAGTGAAATGAGATATAGAATTATAGTTGATACTGTGTCTTCCTTGGAGTTAGAAAGCCATGGGATTGAGTTCTCCAATACATATTAGCCAGTTTATTCTAGACAAGTCATTTACTCTTAAGGGCAAGTACAGATATTTTATTATTTTGCACTGGTGCAAGATTTTTCCAAATTATTGCAATTTTAGATTACAAGTAAAAATAATCACAATCTGAAGTTACATCTTTTCTTAGATGTTTATTGAGGAAAGGTCTGTTTATCTTAAATATTCTCAACAATAAAATGATAATAATATTAGCATCTATTTTCCAGGTTAGTTATGAGGATGAAACAAGATGATATTTCTAAAGTTCTTAGCAAATGCCTGGCACAGAAAAGGAAGTTAATAAAATTTTATTTCTCTTCCCTTCCCACTGAGCAACATTTAGCAACATATAAAAGTGCCAATATCAAGAAGTGTAAAAAACCCAAGTCC
This sequence comes from Gracilinanus agilis, assembly GCF_016433145.1. Classification (NCBI taxonomy): domain Eukaryota; kingdom Metazoa; phylum Chordata; class Mammalia; order Didelphimorphia; family Didelphidae; genus Gracilinanus; species Gracilinanus agilis. The sequence goes on along the minus strand of NC_058130.1, from coordinate 568,552,760 downwards.
TGCTCTATATTTAAACATACATACATACATACATACATATGTGTGTGTGTGTGTGTGTGTGTGAGAGAGAGAGAGAGAGAGAGAGAGAGAGAGAGAGAGAGAGAGAGAGGGAGAAAGAGAGATCTTCAAGTCACTTTAGTTTAGCATGTATTAAATACTTATTATGTTTCAGGCTCTATAATAGTTAATAAAAGTAAAAAAGGCAAAAAAAGGAAATCTCTAACTTAAGGAACTTATATTCTAGGGGAGTGTATATGCACCTAGTAAATTAACAAGTATACACTATATTTTCTTTTTCCAAGAAATGAAAAGAAATAGTAAATATGATGATGATAGATAGATTTCCTGTTAAAGGTGATATTTAAGCTGAACTGCAAATAAATCTAGGAAATCTAAGTGAGAAAAATGAGAAGAGGATGAATTCCAAAACACTTTATCTACAAGTGTGGGGATGATGCATAGAAGAGTAATCAGGCCTGTTTGGCTGAATAATAGAGTGTGTAGAGGATAATTAAGTATGAAAGCTCTGAAAAGGTAGACTAAAGCCAGATTTAAATGATTTTTAAAGATGGTGAACTTATTTATTTAATAAATATATATTTAATTTCTAGGGAGAAATGGGAGCCTCACATTTTGATTTAATAGTGTGATTTGGGAATAGTAATTTGACAGTTATATGGAAAGGCAATTTGAGATGGAAAAAAATTTGGAGGATAATTTAGAGGCTATATAAGTAGGCATATGGGCAACTAAGTGGCAGAGTGAATAGAGCCCTGGCTTTGGATTTGAATTCAAGAAGATTCATGTAAGTTCAAATCTGACACTAATAGTTTGACCCCGGGCAAGTCACTTAACTCTGTTTGTTCTAGTTTCCTCTTCTGTAAAATAAGCAGGAGACAAGGGGCAGGTGGGTAGCTCAGTGGATGGAGAGCCAGGCCTAGAAACAGGAGGTCCTAGGTTCAAATCCGGCCTCAGAAACTTCCCAACTGTGTGACCCTGGGCAAGTCACTTGACCCCCATTGCCCACCCTTAAAGTTAAGGGTTAAAAAAAAAAAGGGAAAAAATAAGCAGGAGAAGAAAATGGCAAAGCACTCCAGTATGTTTATTTAAAAAAAAAACCCAAATGGAGTCACAACAAGTTAGACACCACTGAAAGGATTCAATAGCAATAACAACAAGTAAATACAAGTCAACAAGCATTTATCAAATGCTTACTATATCCATGTCACTTTACTGTGTTGAGATATACAGAAAGGGATAGACAACATTTATCTTCCAAAGAGCTAATTACCCAGATGTATATAAGATGTACAAATTAGGCTTGAAGGAAATCAGGAAAACAGGCTGAATGTGAGTTGAAGGAAGGTGAACCTGAAAAAGCAAAATGTGCCCTGATTTTGTAAAACCCAGGGAAGAAGTGGATTAAGAGAAAGTAGTTGATCATTAGTAATTTAGCCATCTAGGAAACAAAACTAGTCTAAGACATTAAAACAATATTCTCCAACTCTATTCAACTCAGTCCTCTAGAAAATATGAACTTGTCTTTGGCAGTTTATAGGGAGAGGTTTAAATTAGATATAGTTCTTACAGAAGCTCATAGAGTGAAGGCTATTTAGTTAATTTTACTGGATGCCATACCTCTGAATATCCTTCTCTCCTTGCATAGAGTCGGGACATCTGTGCTCACATCAAGAAATGCCTGGCCCTCAAAGAACAAAATCCTGCCTAGTGGGAAAATGTAGCTGAACCATTAAAAATGTGAATGAAAGTAAACTATTTGCAGGAAATTTTATGAAATATCCCTATGTTGCACTCAGGCTGTTGAAAAAGAGTGAAAGCCTGGGTAAAATAGTACATCTAAATCATGATGGAAAAAAATAAGCTTTATAAGATGGCCTACTCTGAAATTAGGCCAGGGATCTTTTACTGATGATACATCCCCAAACCCTACCTGCCATGGAAAAGAGATAGATAAAAACATGAGATAAACAAGAGAGCTACTGGGGGTTAATCACAGTCCACAGCCTGTAAGAGAGCAGATGAATAGGGAGAGGACAAAGGAAGTTAGAACTTATATGTGGAGGTCAAATTATATATTTAAAGTTTAGTTAAATTTTTTTTCAATTAGACCTTTACAGATTACCTTAATTTCATAAGAGGTATCTTATACCAAATTAAAACAGCTTAAATAAAACCAAAAATACTTTGATCTCATGTGAAGTTTCATTCAACATACCAAATTTGTAGCACCAAAACTCTCTATTTAAACAATTTTTAAAAATTAATTAAAATAGTCTCGTTCCTTGATATTTTCCATTGAAATAAAAAATAAAACAAACTTATTTTAACAAATATATAGTCAAGCAAAAGTCATTACATTTTACTGTATAAAGATATAATATATAATATTTGCATTACATAATATTTACCATATAACATACATGTGTGTATATTTTACATATATGTACAATTTGTATACATACAAACATATATTCATACATGCAAGTGTGTTTACAAATCAAATTTTGCACCCTACATCTATCACTTTTCTGAAAGGCAATGGTTAAATATCCACCTCTTTGTGATTACTGAAGATCAAAGCATTGATGAGTTGCTTCAGCTTTGACAGTTTTAATTTACAATGTAGATCTACTATATGTTTTTCTCCTGGTTCTCATTTTATTATTCATTAATTTACAAAAATCTTCTAAATTGTTAATTTTCACAATTAATACTAAAGTATAAATCTTTCTGCTTACTATAATAGCATCACATGAATTCCCATATTTATTAGCATCTCTTTGAAATTATCTGTTTTCCTCATTCCTTATTTCAAAGTAGTATTTAATCATATTTTTGTATCACAACTTAATAAGGCATTTTTCAAAGTTACCCTTTAACATTATTTTAATTTCTTACATATAGGATCTTTTATAATATATGTCTTTGATCTCTTATCATCCTATTCCTAGCAGTGGAATAGCTGGGTCAAAGAGAATGCCCTGTTTATAAACTTTTTGTATGTAATTCCAAACTACTTTCCAGAACTGCTGTGACTACTCACAACCCTGCCACAATGTATCAATGGGCCTGGTTTCCCCTTATTCTTCCAAGACTTATAATTTTCTTCTTTTATTTTATCAACTACCAATTTGATTAGTATGATCTGAACAAGTACGGATTGTTTACTTTGCATTTCTAAAATTAATAGTAATTTAGAGCATTGTTCTAATGGTAATAATCAAATTGCTTCCATTGAATATTGTCTGTTTATATCCTTCAACCATTTCTTATTTGGAAAATTATACTTATTGTTTTTTAAACCTTTACCTTCCATTTTAAATCAATACTATCTATTGGTTTGAAGACAGAAAAGCAGTATTGGTTACACACTGGGAGTTAAGTGATTTGCTCAAGGTCACACTGCTAAGAAGTATCTCAGGACAGATTTGAGCCCAGAACGTACTGTCTCTTGACTTGGCTCTCAAACCACTGAACCACCTAACTTCTTCCTGGAAATTGCACTTATGATTATACATTTGGATTGGTCCCAAAAAGAGAGTTCAATGTATTGTTTAATAGTTAAGCCTGGAATACTCTCCTTTTGCTTCCTGCTTATGATGGCGGCCGAGTAAATAGCAGCTGCTTAACTTCTCCTAACCAAAACATACAGGACTCCTCAAGAAGACATAAAAAGAAATCCAGAGGAACAAAGGGACCCCGCAACAGCAGGCAGCATTGAAGGTACGTGGAATCAGGGCATTTCCATGCTATAAAGGGGTGAAACAGCTCTCAATAAAATGTAACTGAGAATCCCACTCCCCCATCCCACACCACCTACAATGCCAAAGCCAGCTCACACGAGTTAGAGCAAGTTTGGGGCACGCATTAAGTTCATGGCAGCTACCTGGGGTCACCAGGGCCTGATCCTGAGAGCAACAAGACTTAAGACCCCAAAAGGCTAACGAACTCGCTCGGACTTTGAACGCAGACCCTGAGAGCAGGCACAAGTGCGGGCGTGGACACAAGCCCAGACACAGATCCTGAGCGCAGGTGAGGACTCAGATTTTGAGTGCAAGTGGGGACCTTGAGTGGGGACTAAGGACAGAAGGGATTCACAGTTGTGAAAGCAGTGCCCTGAGACTCTTAGAGGAGCCTATGGCAGAGGAACAAAAAGGGGACCACCAGGAGGCTTGACCCAGAGAACAACTAGACCTGAGACCTAAGGAGCCTAAAGAGCACAGACAGACCCTGAGTGTGAGGATAAACCTGAGAGGGTTCAGGGCTAACAATGGCAAGCCAGAGACAAGAACCCCAAAAGAGAAAGATCATCAAGAAGAAATCTGTAACACTCAACAACTTTTACACAGATAAAATCCAGACAAAACAGCAAACAGCAGAGGAGAACAAACAAGTAATCATATCCAAATCTTCCCAAAATAATGAAAACTGGCCACAAGCTATTGAAGAATTCAAATCTGAGATGATGAGAAAGATAGAAGAGAATTGGCGAGAGAAGTGGGAAATAGCTCAAAAGGAAATTAACAAGTTAGAAGACAGAAACTCCCAATTGGAGAAAGATGCTCCAAAATCAAACAAAATGGTAAACAAATTGGAAACCAAAATCTGGCAAGAAAATAACAGTTTAAAAGGTAGAATTTTGCAATTGGAAAGGGAGGGTCAGAAATCAAATGAACCGATAAGCAAATTGAACACCAGAAATGACCAGATTGAAAAGGAAAACCAGTCCCTAAAGGCAAGAATTGAGCAATTAGAAGATAATGATCTCTCAATACAGCAAGAACAAATAAAACAAAGTCAAAAGACTGATAAAATAGAAGGAAACATGAAATATTTCAATGAGAAAGTTATACACTAAGAAAACAGGTTTAGAAGAGATAGTCTGAGAATCATTGGTCTTCCTGAAAAAGCAGAAATTAATAGAAATTTGGACTCCATACTAAAAGAAATTATTCAGCAAAATTGCCCTGAAGTTCTACAACAAGAGGGCAATATAGACATTGAAAGGATCGATAGATCACCCTCTACACTAGACCCAGAAAAGAAAACCCCCAGGAATATAATAGCAAAATTCAAGAGCTTCCAAGTAAAAGAAAAAAGTTTACAAGAGCCAGAAAGAGACAATTCAGATCAAGGAGCACCAATCAGGATCACACAGAATCTGGCAGCCTCCATAGTAAAAGACCACAAGGTTTGGAGTATGATATTCAGAAAGGCAAGAGAGCTGGGCCTGCAACCACGGATCAACTACCCATCAAAATTGACTATATACTTCCAGGGGAAAGTATGGGCATTCAACAAAATTAAACATTTCCAAGTATTTGCACAGAAAAGACCAGGACTAAATGGAAATTTTGATATCCAACCACAAAAATCAAGAGAAACATGAAAAGGTAAATAAGAACCAGAGGGGAAAGAAAAAAAAACACATATTTTTTTAATTTGCCCCTTTAAGGACTTCAATATGATCTAATTATTGGTATTCCTATGTGAAGAAATGTTATGAATAATTCTCTGTAAGGAACTCTATTCACTATTATAGTATTCAGTATTATAATAATTAGAAGAATTATTCATAGGGTGAGTTTGGAATACTAAATGGTCTAAGATGATATGGAGGTGGAAAGGAGGGAAGTGAATAGTAGAGGACACCAAGATAAATTTGAATGAATAAGAAAAATAGGATATTCTATTACACACAAAGAGGGCATGTGAAGGGGGAGGGATGAATACTATTATAAGAAGGAGAGGAAGAGAGCATTAAGAGGTAATATTTAAACCTTACTCTCAGTGAAATTAACCCTGAGAGGGAAGAGTAGCTTTATCCATTAGGACATAAAACTCTATCTAACCCTAATGAGAAACTCAGAAGGGATAAACCAAGGGGAGCAGGGGAGTGGGGAGGTCATAAAAGGAAGGGGAGAAGAAGAAGGATGGAATTCATTAGGCCTTAAAATAAATAGAGGGGAATAATAAGGAAGGGGGGTGAAAGAGAAGTAAATCAAGGGAGGGAACAAGGGTTACTGGCATAAAGCAAACCACTGGTTTAAAAGGAAATAGTGTAAGAAGAAGGGTAGAACTAGGAGAGGGATACCAAAATGTTGGCGCATACACAACTGATAATTATAACTCTGAATGTGAATGGGATGTACTCGCCCATAGAAAGGAAGCAAATAGCAGAGTGGATTAGAAACCAAAATCTTACCATATGTTGTCTCCAAGAAACAAATATGAGGAAGGTGGACATACATACGATTAAGGTAAAGGGCTTGAGCAAAATCCTTTGGGCATCAAATGAGAAAAAGAAGGCAGGAATGGCAATTATGATTTCTGAATAAGCCAAAGCAAAAATAGATATGATTTAAAAAGACAGAGAAGGTCATTATTTCCTGATTAAAGGCAGTATAGACAATGTGAAAATAACATTGCTCAATATGTATGCACCAAATGGAATAGCAACCAGATTCATAAAGGAGAAACTGGCAGATCTCAAGAAGGAAATAAATAGGAAAACCATACTAGTGAGAGATCTAAATATCCCTCTTTCAAATCTGGATAAATCAAACGAAAAAATAAATAAGAAAGAGGTAAGAGAGATGAATGAAGTCCTAGAAAAATTAGATTTAATAGATAAGTGGAGAAAAATGAATAGGAACAAAAAGGAATACACCTTCTTTTCAGCTGCACATGGTATATTCACAAAGACTGACCATTTAATAGGACATAGAAACATTGCAAACAAATGCAAAAGAACAGAAATAATAAATGTAACCTTCTCAGACCATAATGCAATAAAAATAATAATTAATAAGGACACCTGGACCGAAAAATCAAAAACTATTTGGAAATTAAATAATATGATTCTCCAAAACCAGTTAGTCAAAGAAGAAATCATAGAAATAATCAACAATTTCATTGAAGAGAATGACAATGATGAGATAGCCTACCAAACTCTGTGGGATGCAGCCAAGGTAGTACTCAGGGGGAAATTTATATCCTTGAGTACATATATTAACAAATTAGGGAGGGCAGAGATTAATGAATTGGGCATACAACTTAAAAATTAGAAAGCAAGCAAATTAAAAATCCCCAGATGAAAACTAAATTAGAAATACTAAAAATCAAGGGAGAAATTAATAAAATCGAAAGTAAAAGAACTATTGAATTAATAAATAAGACTAGAAGCTAGTATTTTGAAAAAACAGTTAAAATACACAAAGTATTGGTCAATCAAATAAAAAAAGGAAAGAAGAAAACCAAATTGACAGTATCAAAGATGAAAAGGGAGACCTCACCTCTAATGAAGGGGAAATTAAGGCAATCATTAAAAACTATTTTGCCCAATTATATAGCAATAAATATAGCAATCTAGCAGATATGGATGAATATTTACAAAAATACAAATTGCCTAGATTAACAGCAGAAGAAATAGAATACCTAAATAATCCCATATCAGAAAAAGAAATTGAACAAGCCATCAAAGAACTCTCTAAGAAAAAGTCACCAGGGTCTGATGGATTCACAAGTGAATTCTATCAGACATTCAAAGAGCAACTAATCCCAATACTATACAAATTATTTGATATGATAAGCAAAGAAGGAGTCCTACCAAATTCCTTTTATGACACAAATATGGTACTGATTCCAAAGCCAGGTAGATCAAAAACAGAGAAAGAAAACTATTGACCAATGTCCCTAATGAACATAGATGCAAAAATTATAAATAGAATATTAATAGAGACTCCAGCAAGTGATGTTATGTGGAGATGCAAGGATGAAGGCACTTAACTAAAACTGGCACTCTTGCTATTAATGAATATCTTTACTCTCTAATCACTAAATAATTGTTGTAATGAACTTGATATAAACTGACCCTACTAAACAGGCTAATCCTTATGTAGTAACCTCACTGGCTATGCCACAATGGTCACCTCAGGTGAACCCCCAAAATTAGAGTAGTAAGCAGGTTGTCTGCTCACCTCAACCTCCACAAAGTAACTGTCTCAAACACTTTTCAACTGCCCCCTCACCCAAAGTTCTCCAGGGGGGTCCCCTGGAATTCTGGGTGAGGCTGTCCCTGTACCTTTGCAGGGATTCCATGCTTTGCATCTCCACATAACAGTGATCAAGAGGATCATCCTCCATGATCAGGTGGGATTTATACCAGGAATGCAAGGTTGGTTCAACATTAGGAAAACCATGCACATAATTGACCATATCAACAATCTAACAAAAATCACATGATTATCTCAATAGATGCTGAAAAAGCCTTTGACAAAATACAGCATCCATTCCTATTAAAAACCCTGGAAAGTACAGGAATAGAAGGACCTTTCCTAAAAATAATAAACAGTATATACCTAAAACCATCAACAAGCATCACATGCAATGGGGACCAATAATATCAGGAGTGAAACCAGGATGCCCATTATCTCCTCTATTATTTAACATTGTACTAGAAATACTAGCAGTAGCAATTAGAGAAGAAAAAGAAATTGAAGGTATCAAAATAGGCAATGAGGAGACTAAGCTATCACTCTTTTCAGATGATATGATGGTCTACTTAAAAAATCCTAGAGAATCAACTAAGAAGCTTGTAGATATAATCAACAACTTTAGCAAAGTTGCAGGATACAAAATAAATGCACATAAATCATCAGCATTTCTATATATTTCCAACACATCACAACAACAAGAGGTAGGAATAGAAACACCATTTAAAATCACCCTAGACAATATAAAATACTTAAGAATCTATCTACCAAAACAAACACAGGAATTATATGAAAACAACCACGAAAGACTTTCCAAACAATTAAAACTAGAGCTAAACAATTGGAAACATATTGATTGCTCATGGGTAGGACGAGCTAACATAATAAAAATGACCATTCAACCCAAATTAATTCATCTATTTAGCACCATACCTATGAAACTACCAAAAAACTCAAGAATATCAAGGGAAATAATGAAAAAAATTGTGAAGGAAGGGGTCTAGCTGTACCAGATATTAAACTGTACTATTAAGCAGCAGTCATCAAAACGGTATGATACTGGCATATCAGTATCAGAAGGGAGACAGAAGGGAGGATCAGTGGAATAGATTTGGGGTAAGTGACCTCAGCAAAACAGTGTATGATAAACCCAAAGAGCCCAACTTTTGGGACAAAAATCCACTATTTGACAAAAACTGTTGGGAAATTTGGAAAACAGTATGGGAGATATTAGGTTTAGATCAACATCTCACACCCTACACCAAGATAAATTCAGAATGGGTGAAAGACTTAAATATAAAGAAGGAAACTGTAAGTAAATTAGGTGAACACAGAATAGTATACTTGTCAGATCTCTGGGAAAGGAAAGATTTTAAAACCAAACAAGAGTTAGAGAAAATTATAAAATGTAAAATAAATAATTTTGATTAAATTAAATTAAAAAGTTTTTGTACAAACAAAAACAATGTAGCCAAAATCAGAAGGGAAACAACAAATTGGGAAAAAATATTTATAACAAAAACTCTGACAGTGGTCTAATTACTCAAATATATAAGGAGTTAAAGCAATTGTATAAAAAATCAAGCTATTCCCCAATTGATAAATGGGCAAGAGACATGAATAGGCAATTTTCAGGTAAAGAAATCAAAAGTATCAATAAGCACATGAGAAAGTGTTCCAAATCTCTAATAATTAGAGAAATGCAAATCAAAACAACTCTGAGGTATCACCTCACACCTAGCAGATTGGCTAAAATGAAAGAAGGGGAGACTAATGAATGTTGGAGGGGATGTGGCAAAATTGGGACATTGATGCATTGCTGGTGGAGTTGTGAACTGATCCAGCCATTCTGGCTGGCAATTTGGAATCACGCTCAAAGGGCTATAAAAGAATGCCTGCCCTTTGATCCAGCTATACCATTGTTGGGTTTGTACCCCAAAGAGATCATAGATAAACAGACTTGTACGAAAATATTCATAGCTGCGCTTTTTGTGGTGGCAACAAATTGGAAAAGGAGGGAATGCCCTTCAATTGGGGAATGGCTGAACAAACTGTGGTATATGCGGGTGATGGAATACTATTGTGCTAAAAGGAATAATAAACTGGAGAAGTTCCAGGCGGACTGGAGAGACCTCCGGGAACTGATGCAGAGCGAAAGGAGCAGAGCCAGAAGAACTCTATACACAGAGACTGATATACTGTGGTAAAATTGAATGTAATGGACCTCTGTACTATCAGCAATGCAATGACCCAGGACAATTCTGAGAGATTTACCTGTAATATAATTCCTCTTCATCTCTGTCAATAAGATCCTTCTCTCCCCTTAGATTATATATCATCTCCTACATTAAGCCTTCTGAATTTCCCTCCTGTTGATAAAACTCTACCCTTCAAAAATTATAATGTATCATAATATTAGTGTACATGTAACAACAACAAGAATGCCTTGCTTTTGTATATACTGCACCAAGAACAGTTTCTAGCTCAAGATGAACACATCATAAATGGTTGTAGAAATAAATTAAAGTAAATTGAAAAGAAAATAAACTTTTAAGGATTTAAAACCCTAATCAGTATATTATACAGTCACAATTCTTAAATGGTGAGGCTTTTTTCCTATCTCCCATTATAAGGGTACATAGGAAGAGCTACATTTTTGAACATGGAAAATATGTGGATTCATTTTGTGCTATATTTATTGACCCCCATTGCCCACCCTTACCACTCTTCCACCTATGAGACAATACACCGAAGTACAAGGGTTAAAAAAAAAAAAAAAAGATAAAAGGAAAAGAAGTCCAAAGAAAACACTAATTGTGCATACGCTTTGACTAGTATTAGATCTTTATGTCAAAGAGATCCATGTTATTTTTACAAAAGTGTCTTCATCAGCTTTTTTTAGGGTGGTAAATAATTGAAGCAAAAGGATTATCTAGCCATTGGGAAATGGGCTAACCAGTTGTGATATATGATGATTATGGAATATTACTATGCCATGAGAAATGATGAACAGGACTATCACAAAAACAAAACAAAACAAAAAACCCAAACCTGGAAAGACATATGAAGTGATTAAAAAAACTTAAGAGAACAATGTATAAAGTAACAGCAATAAAGTATGATGATAATGGAGCAAATGTAAATAAATTAATATCCCCAATGCAAGAGATTTATGAGAGAGAGAAAAAAAACAACTCCACTGAATATAGATTAAAGCATACCATTATTTACTTTATTTCCTTCATTAATTTTTCTCTATGATAAGCAATATATCTTCTTTCACAAAATGATAAACCTGGTAATATGTATTTTATGATAACACATGTAGAATCAAAATCATGTTACCTGGCATTTCATAGGGAGGGGAAGGATGCGAGGGAAGGAAAAGAAAATGGATCACAAAATGTAAGAACACTATTATTAAAATTGAATCTTTATGTAATCTGGAAAAAAATAATAAAAAAGATAAAAAAGAAAGAAAACAAAGTTAGAATTTGAAAATAGTTTGTCAAATCTATCATGTGATTTTTTTAGGGATCAATTTGTTGGTCAGAGAGATTCAAGATCTTACATATATTGTTCTATTTCTAATGTATAAATGTTCTGTCTTTTTTCAAAGTTCATTTAATTTAGAATAAATCAACATAAATTTGAATTAAAATACCATTGGCTAATGGGATCTATACCAATAAATTCCTTCACATAATATAGTAAGCGATGATGTTCAAACTGTTGACTTGCATTCTAGTCATAGTTCTGCAACTAATTTTTGCAAGTAATTTTAACTAATTTAGATAAATCATTTATTTTCTTTCCACTGACTTCAATTTTCTCACCAGTAAAAGGAAGATTTTGGATTATGTGTTCTCCTATATTCTTTAGCATTTTAATAGCATAACTTTCTTTTTTCTTTTTTTAAATTTAGAATATTTTCCATGGATACATGATTTATGATTTTTCCCACCCCTCTTCCTTCCCCCATCCCAGAGCTGACAAGAAATTCCACTGGGTTATACATGTATCATTGTTCAAAATCTATTTCCATGTTATTCATATTTGTAGTAGATGGATCTTTTAACATCAAAACCCTAATCATATCCATATTGAGCTACATGATCAATCATGTTTTTCTTCTGTGTTTCTGTTCCCACAATTCTTTCTCTGGAAATTGTAGGAAAATATATGTAAGGTAATGGGGTCACCAGGGATATTACAATAAACTAAGTGGTTTGTGGGAACACACTCTAGGATTTATGAGAGACTGGACCAGGGTGAAGAGACCAGAGTTTACTGGATTACCACAGGAATGGCAGTTGATCTTAACTGTCACCCAGCTTCCACTAGACCAGAGTATAGTAACAGGCTAACAAGGTAAAAGGGACTTAACAGCTTTAATTATGTTAGACTAAAAGGTGGGAAAGGATTTCTATACTTAAAATCTAAAGGATAAAACCACAGGGCAATGGGAGGACTTATTCTACTCTTATCTAAGTGATCTAAACTAACAGGGCCCAAGGAGCTATAAATGGAGTCTCTGGGTTTCTGCCTCAAACCTGGAACCTGCCAGGCTTGAGTACAGCTAGGGCTTTTGTGGCTTTGGGGTTCTCACTGCAATCCACTGATGATCTCTGGATGCCAGGAGTTAAAGTTGTCTCAGAACCAAGTAGTAAGGGTTTTGCTTGAAGCACTGTCCTCCAGTACTCAAACTTCACCTCTTCTCTTGGCTCTGTAGATGTTGTCCTTTTCTTAGATGCCACACCACACAGGATCCCAGGGGAAAACAGGAAGCAGGGTGTCCTTTGCTCTGAGGTCTCCCAGGCTGGCAACAGTTTTGCCCACCACTAATGGAGTCCACACTCAGGGCACAGACAGACTTCCTCCTCCTTCATTCCAACCTGGAATTCCCAGCTCCAGCTCCTTCCTGCTAGGTACTTCCTAATCAATACATAATAAATACCTAATCTAATCTTCCTCACAACAATATGGACAGTGTTCTTTCTCATAAGTACCTCTGGATTGTCCTGTGTCATTTCATTGAATAGCATAAGTTTCTAATGTGATGCCTACATCTAAAGAAAAAGTTAAAATAACTACAGCAATGAGATCAATAGGTTCATAGAACCTGAGAGGTCATCTAGTCTTCCTCCATTTTATAGATGTAGCTCACTATATTAGCCAACCTGCCAATTCCTCTTTGACAGAATTTTAGGAACCAGTTTATCAATTATTATGTATTTCCAGTGCTGCATACTGTAAGCTTAAAAATTAATATACAATAATTCCAAGTATTATATTTTATAAGATTTATTAATAATAACTTGAAGTAAAGGAAAATAAAAAGCAAGAGTAAAGAGGCAGCTAACCCACCCCCAGTCTCAAGAGAAGAGAGTGGGAGGTGGGGATACAGCAAACTTATTTACAATATGTAAGGACTCTATGTGGATAAAGGGAAAAGGATTCTGGGAAACGAAGTCCAAGGGTTTATTATTTCTAATTGCACAATAGATGATTCTCATTGCTACATTAGTCCTCTTCCTGTAGGGGAATGTTTGTGTGATGTGACCAATACAATTTTCTTTTCCCCAAACTATTTTGTTCTTCTCAGTTATACCACTCTGAATTCAACATATAATACTAATTCACTCCATCTCATATAATTTAATAAAATTGTGAAAGATAATAAAAGTGGAAGTATTATTTATATATAGGAAATGTATAGATTATAAATTATATTGGTTCCCCTGGACCCATCTCCTCACAAGGAAAGAGATCATTTGCTTGCCAGCCTTTACCATTACTTTTATAAAGACATAGATAGTAGGATAATCAGAATCAGTATTTGTTTTTCATAACAATCTAGATCCTGTTAAAACTGAGATGATTGAATTCAGTTACTCATAACTAGCTTAGAAAGCTGAAGAAATTTAAAATGACTTTCCTAGCTATAATTGTATGAGAAAAAGGTTAAATTTATACTTTGTCATAGGACATCATTTTGTTGTCAATAAATTTCACATCTCTTTCCTTTTAATTCTGAAATAAGATCTATGAAGTTTCTCCATAGAGATATATGTCTTATCTGCTAACAAAATACTTTCACAACCAAAGAAAGAAGAAACCTCACACATCATGGTTTCTCTCTAAATTTATGGATATTATGAAACTGTTAAGATAGTTTTTATTAATTTCTCCTTTTTTATATTTAAGAGGAAAACCAGCAATATTTTTCAGTAAGAGACCCCCTTATTGATTAACTTGGGTAGATAAGGTAGATAGAGTGGTTATATTTAAGATAGTGAGAGTAGGAGAGTAAGCTAGTGCTTTGGCCTGGCAGAAGATACTGCCCTCTGAGGCAGATAGATGTAGGATTTTTTAGAGAAATTTAGTTAGGACTGGCATCTGGGGTATAGTTACAAGCTATTTACTTTCACTTTCTTCCTTCCTATTTCCTATCCGTATTTCCAAATGATAAACTAAATGTTTTGTGTTTAATAAACTGCGGAGTAACTTCTGTTCAAAATCTTTCCCCCAAAATTTAACCCTTCACAAAGCCAGTTCCTAATGTCTCCCAAAACCTTATAGTAAAATTTCGAAGGGAAGCATTTACAGTCATCTTTTTTTTTCCTCTATTAGTGAGAAAGAAGTATGCATAGAGATTAATTCTATTTTAATATCATTTCAAAGAACATAGTAATACTTTAGTTAACACCAATAAAAATCACATAACATATTGCTTTTTCCTCTTCCTTGTTTTAGAGTAAAAACACAAACTGCCAAAATAGGAAATATGTTATATTATCCCCAAAATATAGATTGACTTTTTTTTACTTTCTCTTTCTGTAGAATTTAAAGAATCAACATATAAGTCTTTAAATTAAAAACAAACTAATTCTTTTAAAAAATAAAGACAAATTCTAAAAAATGCATTTTAAATTATTGAAAATATAACACTATTGTTCTAGGAAATTTTAGTTTTAAGTATACCTACTAATGTACTTCATATCCAGTTACCTTATATAATGCACCAATGTGTCTGAGGTAGAGCTTTGAACTGTGTTTGAAAGTCTTCATTTCTACTTGAAAGTCTTTAATGTTATCCATCTGAGCAGACTCTTTTCCCATACCACATGCTACTACCACAATCCACAGTGGATACATTATAATAAATTTCTTTGATATCTAGAGATTTTCTGAGAAATTGTGAGTTGACTTTGTGAAATACTTAGAGGTCTCTGTATGATAGTCACTATGGGAGTCTTAATTGTTATGAATGTCATTAAGTTATATGATGCAATACATAGTTATACTTAATGAAATTACAAATTGATAAAATTATTATAGCTGGGCAATTGACACGTAGCACCCTAAATCTGTTACATATATTATTTAATGTAGCATATTAATATAAAATTATTTCTTTTTTCAATAAAAGCAATATTTGAATCAGATGTGAATTTTCATTTTAATTTCATTTTAACTTTCATCATAATGTCATAGAAAGAAAGAAAAATCTAATGTTTAGAAAAATTTTATAATTTGTTGTTGTTTTTCATCTTGAATATTTGTGAATAGAGGAACTAGAAATTTTCAATGGAAGGAGAATGCTGTTTGTTTTTTCTGCTACTAGTTTAGAATAATCCTAGTAAATAATTAATTACATAGATCCTTGTAATATGTACATTTATTTCTATATTCGTAGTCAGGATATTTCTATGTTACTGTTGAGTTATTCATTTGGGCAAGCTTATAATTTGTTATAGATATTGATATTTCTGATCTTGTCACAACATTTGGTAGCAACCCATCTCTTTAAACTACATTGTCTCCAAATTATTTATAACAGCTCTCTTTATGGTAGAAAATAATTGGAAACAGAGAGGATGCATGTCAATTAGGGGATGGTTGAATAAATTGTGGTATATGATTGTGATGGAATGCTACTATCCCATTAGACATGAATGAACAGATTGATTTAAAAATACTTGGAAAGAACTACATAAGATAATGGACAATGAAAGTAGAACCAGGAGAACATTATAAGCAGCCACATAATTAATGCTAGAAGAATAAACTGTGAGTTACCTCTAGAAAATGAGCAGAAAGATGAAACATGAAAGACTTAATTTATAGGAACATATTAGCCTCTTTAATGATTTTTTTTTGTGATTATGGGGAGGTTGGGAAGGGTCCAGGACACTTGGGGATTGGCTTTATTATATAGAAATGAAGAAAAGTAAGTTAAATTTGTTATTTCATTTATATGCAATCTTTTTTTAATAAGTTGAAATGCATGTTTTGTTTGGCTTCATATAATTTGTAATAATAAAAGTATATTTCAGGGAATTAAATTTTGAGCTCCTCCCCAGGCACAGTACATTTTTTTTTGTATTCCCAGCATTTAGCACAATGTCTGACACATTGTAAGTGCTTAACCAATGGACAATGTACCAAAGGAAAATTAAAGCAATAAATACTGTTAAACTTAAAAATAATATGAGATATATCATGATGCTTAATTGATTTTTGAATGTGAAGATTTTAGTCTTATTTTTAGTGTTTTTAAAGAATATTGCAATTAAGAACAATTTCTTGTATGAATTAAATTCTCATGAGGATTGATAATTGTTTTCTCTCTTTCCTCACAAAAAGAATATATTCTAAACCTCCACTAAGTTTCTTATAAATCTAAGCCATTGATTTTATAAGGAAAATAATGGGAAGCTGTGAGCACAATTTTTAAAGTTCATTTTTTCCCAGATTACAGGTTGATACAATTTTTAACAATCATTTTCTGATTTTATTTTATTTAGAATATTTTTCCATGGTTACATGATTCATGATTCCCTCTTTCTCCCTTCCCTCTCCCCGTCCCAGAGGTGACAAGCAGTTGCACAGCATTATACATGTATCATTGTTCAAGGCCTATTTCCATGTTATTTATATTTGCAATAGAGTGATCTTTTAACATCAAAGCCCGAATCATATCAATATTGACCTACATGATCAATCACATGTTTTCCTTCTGTGTTTCTACAACCACAGTTCTTTCTCTGGAAGTGGATAGCATTCTATCTCATAATTTCCTTTGAATTTTCCTGGATCATTGCATTGCTGCTAGTAGAGAAGTCCATTACATTCTATTGTGCCATAGTGTATCAGTCTCTGTGTACAATGTCCTCCTGGTTCTGCTCCTTTCACTTTGCATCAATTCGTGGAGGTCATTCCAGTTCACAAAGAATTCCTCCATTTCTTTATTCCTAACAGCACAATAATATTCCATCACCTTCAGATAACACAATTTATTCAGCCATTCTCCAATAGATGGATACCCCTTCATTTTCCATTTTTTTTGCCACCACAAAGAACATGGCTATAAATATTTTTGTACAAGTCTTTTTCCTTATTATTTCTTTGGGGTATAAACCCAACAGTGGTGAGGCTGGGTCAAAGGGTAGGCATTCTTTTAAAGCCCTTTGAGCATAGTTCCAAATTACCCTCCAGAATGATTGGATCAATTCACAACTCCACCAGCAATGCATTAATGTCCCAATTTTGCCACATCCCCTCCAACATTTATTACTTTTCTTTGCTGTCATATTAGCCAAACTGCTAGATATGAAGTGGTACCTCAGAGTTGTTTTGATTTGCATTCTGTGACTAAAAGAGACTTAGAACACTTTTACATGTGTTTCTTAATAGTTTTGATTTCATCATGTGAAAACTGCCTATTCATGTCTTTTGACCATCTGTCAATTGGGAAATGGTTTGATTTTTTTGTAAATTTGACTTAGTTTCTTATAGAGGTGGGAAATTAAATCTTTGTCAGAGAGCTTTGTTATCAAATATTCTCCCTCACTGTTGATTTCTTTCTAATTTTTGTTGCATTCATTTTGTTTGTACAAAACCTTTTTAATTTGATATAATCAAATTCATTCATTTTACATTTTGCATTGTCCTCTATCTCTTGCTTGGTCTTAAATTCCTTCCTTTCCCATAAATCTGACATGTATAACATTCTATATTTACCTAATTTATTTATGATTTCACTGTTTATATATAAGTAATTTACTGATTTTTAATTTATTTTAGTATAAAGTGTAAGATGTTGATCTAAATCTGATTTTTCCCATACTGTTTTTCAATTTTCCCAGTAGTTTTTGTTAAATAGTGAGTTCTTGTCCCAAGAGCAGGGGTCTATGGGTTTATTGAACACAAGCTTGCTGAGGTCATTTACCCCTTCTCTATTCCACTGATTCACCCTTCTGCCTTTTACTGCATTGTTTTGATGACCACAGCTGTATAGTACAGTTTCAGATCTGGTACTGCTAAACCCCTGCCCTTCACATTTTATTTTTCATTATTTCCCTTGACATTCTTGATCATTTGTTTGTCTAGATGAACTTTGTTATAATTTTTCTAATTTTATAAAAAAGCTTTTTGGTAGTTTGATAGGTGTGTCACTGAATAAGTAGGTTAACTGGGGTAGGATTATCATTTTTATTTTATTAGCTGATCCCACCTAGGTGCAATTAATGTTTTTTTTCCAGTTATTTACATCTAGTTTTCATTGTGTGAAAAGTGTTTTGTAATTGTGTTCATATAATTCCTGTGTTTGTCTTGGCAGATAGATTCCTAAATATTTTATTATGTCTAGGGTGATTTTAAATGGTGTTTCTCTTTCTACCTCTTGCTNACAGCTGTATAGTACAGTTTCAGATCTGGTACTGCTAAACCCCTGCCCTTCACATTTTATTTTTCATTATTTCCCTTGACATTCTTGATCATTTGTTTGTCTAGATGAACTTTGTTATAATTTTTCTAATTTTATAAAAAAGCTTTTTGGTAGTTTGATAGGTGTGTCACTGAATAAGTAGGTTAACTTGGGTAGGATTATCATTTTTATTTTATTAGCTGATCCCACCTAGGTGCAATTAATGTTTTTTTTCCAGTTATTTACATCTAGTTTTCATTGTGTGAAAAGTGTTTTGTAATTGTGTTCATATAATTCCTGTGTTTGTCTTGGCAGATAGATTCCTAAATATTTTATTATAATATTATATATAATATATTTTAATACAATATAATATATATTTAATATAATATTATATTCCTAAATATCATTATATTTATAATTCTTGAGTTATTTAAAAGGGAGTTTCTCTTTCAAACTCCTGCTGCTGAGTTTTGTTCAAAATATGTAGAAAATACTGATTATTTGTATGATTTTTATATTGTACCCTGTAACTCTGATAAAGTTGTTAATTATTTCCTCTAGTCTTTTAGTTGATTTTCTGGGATTCTTTAAGTATGCCATCATATCATCTGCAAAGAGTGATAGTTTAGTTTTGTCTACTTAATCCCTTGGATTTCTTTTTCTTCTCTAATTGCTATCACTAGCATTTCTAGAATATTAAATAATAGAATCGATAATGGACATCTTTGCTTCACTCCTGATCCTATTGGGAAGGCATATATACTGTTTATTACTTTGAGGAATGGCCCTTCTATTATTATACTTTCTAGTGTTTTCAATAGGAATGGGTGTTCTATTTTGTCAAAGGCTTTTTCTGCATCTATTGAGATAATCATGTGATTTGTTGGTTTGATTACTGATATGATCAATTATATGGATGGTTTTCCTAATGTTAAACCATCCTTGCATTCCTTGTACAAATCTCACCTGATTATAGTGAATAATCCTCATGATCTCTTGCTGGAGTCTTTTTGCTAGTCTTCTATTTAAGATTTTTACATCTATATTCATTAAGGAGATTGGTCTACAGTTTTCTTTCTCTGTTTTTGGTCTGCCTGGCTTTGGAATCATTACCATATTTGTGTCATAAAAAGAATTTGTTAAAACTCTTTCTTTGCTCATGTTGTTATATAATTTGTATAGTATTGGGATTAGTTGTTCTTTAAATGTTTGATTGAATTTACTTGTGAATACATCTGGCCCTGGGAATTTTTCTTAGGAAGTTCCTTGATGGCTTATTCAATTTCTTTTTTCTGAGATGGGATTTTTTAAATATTCTATTTCCTCTTTTGTTAATCTAGGTAATTTATATTTTTGTAAATATTCACCCATTTCACCTAGATTGTCATATTTATTGCCATATAATTAAACAAAATAGTTCTCAATAATGTTATGATGATAATAACAGATAATTTGGAGAAGAAGATAAATGTGTCAGGGCCAATAGACCTTCAAGTCACAAACACTGATTGACAGGCTTCAGTGAGAAAGGAGAGGGTTAGACACTCCTAGATCTCAAACCCCTCCCCCTCTAACAGTTGCTGCTTCAGTTGGAAATGGAGACTGGATAAAATTCTTCTGGTAAGTTTCTGTTATGACTGAACCCCAATAATGTTCCCTTTCTTTAATTTATATTCCTCACAGGTCTGATAGAGGAATAAGTAGATGCTAGCTATATAACTATTTAGGACAGAGATAAAACTGATCTTCTTAAACTGGCAGCTGACAGGATTCAAACTAGATGTGAGTATTTCCCCAAATAATTTCCAGGCACAGATGTTGAAGGCAAAGGTTATATTAAGAAGTAAAAAGAAAAACTAGAGAGGTTAATGAAGGTTTTTGGATGAGGAAAGGTGACCCTGAGCTGTTAGGTTGAAGCTGCCCTTCCCCCCACAAGAGGGGGTAAAGGGCACTTAACTAAAACTGGCTCTCTTGCTATTAATTAATATCTTTACTCTCTAATCACTAAATATTTGTTGTATTGAAGTTGATAAAGATTAATCCTATTAAACAGGCTAACCCTTGTGTAGAAACCATAAAGGCTTTGCCACAAAGGCCACTCAGGTGAACCCCAAGTCTGGAGTAGTAAGCAGAGTGTCTGCTCACTTCAACCCCAACAAAGCAACTGTCAACTCCTCTCAAATGCCCCCTCACCCAAAGTTCTCCAGGGGGGTCTCCTGGAATTCTGGGTAAGGCTGTCCCTGTATCTTTGCAGGGATTCCATGCATCCATTTCTACATAAAAATAATTACCTTAATTTCCTCTTCATTAGAGGTGAGATCACTCTTTTCATCTTTGATACTGTTAGATTCTCTTCTTCCTTTTTTTTAGATTAACCAGTACTTTATCTATTTTGTTTTTTCAAAGTACCAGCTTCTAGTCTTATTTATTAGTTCAATAGTTTTTTTTCACTTTCAATTTTATTAATTTCTCCTTTAATTCTTAGGATTTCCAATTTCATTTTTATCTGGGAATTTTTAATTCATTCTTTTTCTAATTTTTTAAGTTGTAAGCCCAATTCATTGATCTTCTCCCTCTCTACTTTGTTGGTATAGGCCAGCGGTTCCCAAACTTTTTTGGCCTACCTCCCCATTTCAAGAAAAAATTTTGCTTAGCCCCCTGGAAATTATTTTTTTTAAATTTTAATAGCAATTAATAGATAAAGGCACCTGTGGCCATCACCACTCCCCCGGATCACTACAGCACACACCAGGGGGCAGTAGTGCCCACTTTGGGAATCACTGGTATATACACTCAGAGATATTTTTTGATCAGTGCTCCCTTCCTCCTTACAACTTCTCCTCTTTCCTATGATGACAAGTAATATAAAATAGGTTGTATATGTATTATCATACAATACATATTTCCATAATCTTGTGATTTCCATGATATTGTGAAAGAAAACATGTATTACTTATACTAGAAAAAATTATGTAGAAAATAAATAGAAGAATGATAAACTTTGATATGAATTCATACTTTGCCAGTTGCTTCTATAACAGTACAATAGTGCAAAACCTTTTTCATTTATGGGTCCTTTGGATTTCTACTCAATCCTGGCAATATTGGTAATAAGTAAGCCTTTCATAGTTGATCATCACACTTTATTGCTATTGTATGCAATATTCTTAAAACCCCTCACAATTTTGCTTTAATATATTTTTGGATATATTTTACCCTATTCCATTGTATAATGCAGCTACATGATACAGTGAATAGAATGCCAATCTTGGAGTAGGGAAGGTTCATCTTCCTGAATTCAAATCTGGATTTCAGATACTTACTAGCTGTGTAATCCTGGACAAATCACTTAACTTTTTGCCTCAGTTTCCTCATTGGTAAAATGATTTGAAGAAAAAAAATGGCAAACTGCTGTTAGGATTAAAAATGATAAAGACTGATATAATAAGAGAAATTAGTAGTTTAATTAAGGCCATGCTGATAGGGATAAAATCATTAGACCACGAGCCTGTAAGAATTCACATTGCCTCAGCCATATTTACCTTTCATATCTTCCTGCACCCTGTAGCTAAGAGACTTCCTCCTGACCCAGGAGTCTTATCCCCTCTCTTACATCATCATACTTCCTGTTTGCCATGAGGAATCATGGGAAATGTAGTTTCAAAGTCCCCACATGTCCATAGGAAATATATAACATACTTTTAAATGGCATCTCCCCAATTTCAAATATACACTACTCTTGTATCTTTGCAAGAAAGTCCCAAATACAGTCATGAATTGTTGGAGAGGACTGAAACAACTGAACAACACAACAACAACAAATCATCCTTTAAGTAGCTAATATAAGTAGAAATAATCTAAAGTCTATTTCTGAATACAGTATCAATCTCTGTCTCCATGATCTCCATGCTTTCAAGTTTTTGTGGTCTTTTTCTCCATCTAATAAATACCATTGACAGAACTTGTCGAAAATGCTCTTCTTCAACTCTACCTTTAGTATCTATCCAGTTCAGTTTAAGTGACTCCTAAAATAGAGACCTTTATTAGATTTTTTTTTTATTTTGTTTCCTGGGAACTTGACACAGTGCCTGGTCCAAAGTAGGTGTCTAACAGATACTTGTTGCTTGACTAAATGAACACACCAATCCTTAGAACTCTTCCCTGAGAAATCACTTTGTAATTTCATATATGTATACAAGTTGAATAAGTCCAATAAAAATAAGACTTTTTGATTATGACTGTTTTAAACTTTGTATCCCAGGATCTTATAAAATGTCTTGCACAACATAAATATTTATAAAGATTTATTTGATTGAAACTAATTTAACCTTTTGTTTTCCCTTTACTAAATTGCAATAATATTTGGGACCATCTATATACTGACAAAAGGTGTAGGCTCTTCATATTTTCATACTTTATGCCTAAGACTGGGAGACAGACTGATACCTAATTAGAGATATTGTTAATTGCTGTCTTTCTGCCTCATGAATCAACTTTTTCTCCACTAGTCATGGTAATGATTCTCATGGTCAAACAAGAAAATGAACTCAGATCAAAAATTTAAGTCATCACCATTCACTCAGCCTGGGTTTTCTCTTGAAATTATGATAGCAAAGATTAAAGGTGAGTCCAAGTAAATCAGAAATTTATGCATATAGCACATACAAATTACTGTTACCAGAAAGAGAGTCAAGAAAGTAACCCCACCTGATCTTATAATCTTAAAATAACAAAGAGTCTCCTTTTAATTGGCTTTTAACCTCCTCACTCCAAAGTTATCACTGATCTCTTAATTCTCTTTCCTACCAACCTTTCCCTAGTCCTCATTTTTTTTATACCTTTGCTTTATTTGAAATTGTTCCCTATCCTCTCCTCCTGGATACTATTACTTCTCTTTATTTTCATTTCACTCCTTTCTCTTATTTTATCCTCCTTTCTAACTTTTCCTAATCAGTCTTCTTTCCTGTTTTATCATCCATATCATATCCTTAAATGAAGGGGTAACTTAAATTCTCTTCTAGTATCGCTTCAATATTCCCTTTATATTTTCTCATTTGTTAACTGCATTAGTATTCTTGGTTTAATGGTCATTTCTATACAAATGATTTCCAAAACCATATATAGTCCTAATCTTTACCCTAAGTTTCAATTATTCATCTCAAATATTCTATTGGATATTTCAAACTAGATGACTCATTGGTGCCCTAAAATCATCATTAGCAAACCTGACCCCATACTCTTTCCTCCAAAAGCATCCTTTTCTAAGCTTTTCTTATTCTACAAGACACTTTCATCCTTCTAGTCAGATAATCTACATGAGAATTTTTGCACTCCTCCTGAACTCCACATCCCAAACTACTTTAAATGTTTTTTGCCATTTTTATATTAGTAATATATCTCACATATAACCCCTTTTCTTTACTTCCATGCACATCACCCTTTCTAAAATATTCATCACATCTCACCTGAACTATTGTAATAACATATTAAGTATTCAGCTTGTCTCAAGTCCCACTCCTTTTCCAATTCATTTTTCACAAAGCTGAAAAAGTGAAGTCAAGTTCCGGTCTGACTGTGTAACTCCTCTACTCAATAAATTCAAATGTCTCCCAATGGAGCTCTTTTCTTAAGTCTTTTAAAACCCTTCAATATATGGCCTAATTTATGTTTTTAACTTCATTATATATTATTCCCTTTCTCTCTATATCTCCATCAACCCACCCTCATTGTTTCTCACATATAACATTGCATCTCTAATTTCTTTGCCTCCATGTTTGGAATTGGCTCTTGTCTCTCACCACCACTAAAATTTCCCATTTAAATTTTTAAAAAACTCTGCTCAAAAACCAACTCATTTATGAAATCTTATCTGAACCACCCTAATGAAGTTAGCAATGTCCCCAAAATTTTCCTTTTTATTTCTTTTGCATGCATTTTGTAATGATTATATATGTATTTTTATATTAAACCTTATTAGAATGTATTTCCTTTAATGGTAAAGAAGAGCTCTTTTTTATTTTAACTCTAGCACTCAGAAAAAATGTATGGTAAATTTTAGGCACATTATATATGCTTGTTCATTGAATTGTGAATGTATACAGAAAATGAAGATGAACAGACTGAAATATCTCCAAACAAGATGGAAGATGGGGAAAATAAATTATAAGTTACCATAAAAAAATATTAAATCTTCATAGGTAAAACAAAGACATTGGAACACAAGATTAGGGAGTAGAACTGCTAACTCTCACTCCCATCCGGACTCAATATCAGAAGTTTAAAATGACACTTTTAAATATTTAAAATAATTTAAATTATACTAAGAGATTTCAGGAAGAGCTGATATAGTGCAAGAAAGGGCTTGTGTTTACATGTGATCTTGGATGTTAGGACTATTTCAAGAAAAAATATTCTCATGTAGCAAATGTTAATTCAATACAAAATCATGTTGATAAATAGAAAAGCAATTGAACAATTATGATCATAACTTAATCAATAATCCCATCATAAAATGGAAGAGAACACAAGAGGATTTTGGGGGAACCTTGAGAATAATTACTTGTAATTCTGGGTTCTTGAGGGTGGGCTTAGAAAATAGTAATGAGTTAATTAAGAGTGAAACAAGTAAAACTCAAATTAGCAGAACCAGAATGCTTTATTATACAAGGTATCGATATGCAGCTGCGTTCCTTTATCTGTTGATTCAATATCCACTGATTCAGTTATCTATAACTAACCACAGGAGAAAAAAACTGAAAAAAATTCCAGAAACTAAAAATAAATAAATAAATAAACAAGCAAATAAATAAATAAATAAATGTGTTATGTGTCAAACTGTCAGCTAAGCAAGTACAAACTGTAATTTAGTAAAACACACTAGTCCAATTCATGATTCACTTCACTTTGACTTATATTTCTATGTGAAACTTTTATCTAACATCATCTAGTGTTCTTTTGGATTATATTCATTATAGAATTACTACAGTGCCCTTGTTTAGGAAATCATTTATTTACTGTAATAATGGTCCAAAAGTATAAGAGGAGTTATGCTGATAGAGCAGATGTACTCTTGTCTCTGTTGATCTGGTCATCTATTCATTTAGTTACCCATAATTCACAAATGTTTGCTTATATTTGTGATCATTCTTCTACACTAGTTCTTAGAATATATTCCCTTTGGATACAAGTTCCTTCTGTGTTGTAATGGTGATCAAACATGAAAGCTTTAGACACTTTGATTAAGATAATGATCTAAGGCAATCCCAAAGAATCCATGACTTAAAATGCTCTTGATATTTATATATATATAGAGAGAGGGAATCCACATAATCTGTGTGCAGATTAAAACATGATCTTTACACATTATTTTTTCTGGTTTTATAAGTATATGTGGGTGTGTGAGTGAGTGTATTGTCTTTTGTGATAGAGCTAATATATAAATATATTTTGCATGATGTAACAAATAAAGTTAATATATAAGGATATATTTAAAGACATTAGGTTTTTATTGTAATCTGGTAATTAAGCCATGTGCCTGATAAGATCTAGTTCAAATACTGTGCCATACCTCTGACCCCAAGCTGCTTCACAGGAAAAGAGCAACTCCAATATCCCTATTTAAGCTTCTCTTTACATTGTCTTACTTCACCATGTAAAGACAGGGAAGCCCATTGAATCATGGGAAATGTAGTTTGTAAGAGATCTAAATGTACACAGGAAGTTTAGATCAAGGATCTCAATATTAAGTTCAAGGATCGCCAAATTTCCAATATCACATTTCCCCCTGAGAGCTGAGAGAGACTGGTCTCCTCGAATGATCTTGTAAATAAAACTAACTTTTAAATTACAGAAATTTGGGGATAAAAGAAAAGAGAACAAAAACAATGAACCAATGATTGCTAGCCACATTGACAAAAAACCAATTAGGGGCAGTCCCCTTTGGCATAAGAGTGTACATTCAAAACAAATGCATTTAACTTCCCATAGTTCAATCATCTGCACTCCAAAGTTCATTTCAGATCTTCATGATCTAGTGTAGGTTCTTCAGGTATCTTCATGGTGCCTTCTCCAAACAGGTTTGTTGTCTGGATTCTGGGGAGATAGCAAATTTCTTATCCTAAAATTATTTTCAAAGAATTTAAATTTTACATTATAGATTATAAAACATACATTCCCTTCTGAGAATTATACAATGTCCAAATAAATAATTGATATATAATTTTAACTTCATTTAAAAAACAATGTTAATTAAAAAATAAAATTGGGAAATATTTAATGGAATATTTTTAAAAGATTGAAGCAAATAGTCCAAGCATATGAAACATTTATCTTGGACATCCAGAGTGGATGTTAGGATGGATCACATCTAACCTTAAGCCTGACATACACACACACACACACACACACACACACACACACACACACACACACATATATTTCAGGTTAACATGAATAAGTTAAACATTATTCAGAATAACATTCTGTAAAAGAAAGAAAAGAAAGATGGCTATTTTAAAACTCAATTGGTTGTATAAAAAAGAATAGTAATACTTGGAGAAAAAAAAATTTAGCATGGGTTTATATAATCTGAGTATAGCAATTCTCACATAAATCCAAGAAAACGTCCCATTGTGATGGACAAGAAATAGACATTTCTTAAGACTTTGGAATCCCAATATTTAGCATCTGAGTCTTTTGGTTCTGATAAGAAGAAGGAAGGAGACATTGTAAGGACACTAGCTGTTGGAACTAAGTCTTAAGCTCATGTAAAATAAAATAGCTAAGGTCAGTGTGCCTTGAAGCAGAAAGATTTTTTAGACTAGGCAGGAAGCCAATATTATTTGATCAAAGGGTACTTTTTGGGGATTAAGTTATAGGTAGACTGGCAAGTTAGAAAGGATTTGGTTATGAAGAGCAAAACAGCATTATTCTCTAAGAAGTCATAAGAAGTCACTAAAGTTTATTGAGCAGAGGTGGTGATATGAACATATATATGTTTTAGGAAAATCATTTTAGAAGTTTACTGGAGAGGGGAGAATCATAAGGCATGGAGACACACCAGCAGGCTATTGTAACAATAAAGTTATAAGATGTTGAGGATTTATTGGATATTCAGTTTGAGATGACTGAATGGCAGTTGAAGTTGCAAGATTAGAGGTCACTACAGAGAATGATGCAGGAAAAGTAGATTTGAAAATCATCACCATAGTGATGGCAATTGAATCCAGGAGAACTGATGCAATAAACAAGTGGAATTCTATAAAGAAGAAAATAGAAGAGAATCCAGGACAGAACTCTTATGGATACCTACAATCTGGAGCCATGATCAGGAGGAATTCAGAAAAGGAAACAGAAGAGAAGTAGTGAGATTAGATAGAAGGAATCATAAAAAATGAGTGCTGTCTTAATAATATAGAGGAAAAAGAGTTTCTAGGAAGAGTTATCAGTGATATTAAAGGCTGCAGGGAGGTCAAGGGGAATGAGGATTGAAAAAAGGTCAATGGATTTTGCAGTTGAACAATCATTAGTAACATTGGAGAGAATACTTTCAGTAGAATGATAAAGTCAGGAAGTGAGATTATAAAGAATTAAGAAGAGAGTGAAAGGGGAGAGAGTGGAATCACCTATTTTCTATTGTTCAATTAACTCTTCATAATCTCAATTATCAGTTTCTTGACAAAGATATTGAAGTGGTTTGCAATGTCCTACTTCAGCTCATTTTATAGATGAAGAAATTGAGATAAACAGAGGTAAGTGATTTGCCTTGGGTCACATATCTAGTCCATATCTGAGGCCAGATTTGAACTCAGGAAAATACATTTTGCCTGATTCCAGGACTGGCACTCTACCCATTTAACTGCTCTTCCCCTATTGTAAAGAGCTTTTTTTTGAGGATTTTAATTATATAGGGAAGAAGAGATACAGGACGATAAGAAGGATAGAGGGATCCAGTATGGTTTTTGCCTGGATCGAGTACTATAAGAGTTAAAATTAAATTGAGGCTGCTAGTAGCTTTAATAACTTTATAACATCAAAATAGTAGTAGTAAAGAAAGGGAAAGGTAGGAAAGAGGTAGAGAGTTGCTTAGCTTATTACCCTATTGGCTGCCATGATGGAATGAAGATCACCATGGACAAGGGTTCCTTCAGGTCACAAGCTCCAGCCATAAGATGCTGAACATGTTCCGGGTCTGACCTTATAAGCACTTTTCTCCACCCACTAGCTCTCCCATGTCACATCTCAAGAAACAAACATAGTTTCTTAATTTTCCTTGCACCTTCCAGGGAGGCATTGCCTGTGGGATCAGTTTCCTGTCTTCTTGGTTTCAACCTTTCTCTAAAGATTTGCCTATACCTGCACATCTCAGTGGTAAATGACATTCAGGTCACTGATTGATGACATCAAACAAAGTGACATAATTGAGAGAAAAATCTCTTCCAACATTACACATGAGCATGCTTTTAGATGGTAAGAAATTAACCAGCAAAGAGCAAGATACTGATTGAATAGGATCACTTAAACAAGCAGAAGGGAAGAAGGGTTAGCTTTGGTAAAAAATGATAATGCGTCTTGTGAGAGTAGGGTAAGGCAGGAAAAAGAAAAATTTCCAAAAGACCTAATAAGAGTCTTTGCTTCTGAAAGTTATTATTATTAACAGAGGCTGAGTGCATTAAAATTTTTAATACCACATCAAATTGTTAATACATATGAAATATTTAGTGCATTAAATATACCCTACTTCATCCACTATTTTCTTGGGGGGGGGTTTCCATATAAATGCAATATCTTTGAGAAATTATTTATACTTAAACAATGATCTAGGGTTAGAAATTGAAGAGGCAGAAAGGAACAAGTAATTTTGAATTTAGAAAATTGTTTAGTCCTTCCTGAAACAAAGACCAATAAGTTTTAATATCTATATGTGATGCTTCTACAAATTATAGAATCCATGCTGTCTCAAGAATTAAATTTGTATCTCTAAGTGTGGAGATTGTGAACTCTACTTCCATGAGGCAAGCATAGACATTTTAAAAGACAAGAAAAGAGGCAAATCAAAATATACAATACTGGTACCAAATTAGAATCTCATACCATCTGTCTCAATAATTCTATCAGAGAACGTTTCCTTAACTTCTCAGGAAACAAACAAAAAACTTTGTTATTTGTGTGTTAGTTGGAAAATTTTTATTGAGTCAAAGCAAAATATATCAATATTTTTATATTTTAAGTATGTGTGAATGACAATTATTTTATGTGAAATGTTGAAAAGTGAATTACATTTCAAAATAGATTTGAGCATTTATTTCACAGATTTTGTTTATCAACTATTCTTAGTCACATAATTGTCTGCATTTTGTCAAAATACTAAGGAACTTGATATATTGATAAGTAGTTTTCTAATATGTGTTTTTGCTTATGCAATTATAGGAAAATTATAAATATATTGGCTTGATGCATACTGGGCATAATTTTTTTTTGGTTTTGGTTTTTTCTATTCTAGTTTAGAGATGATATTTTGGTCTCAGTAATTGTTTATCCTGTAAAAGAAAGCTTAGTATAATAGAAAGAGCCCTGTATATGGAATGCTAATTTTATCTAGAATATTGAACCTAACCTAGATGTATCTGTGTTTCAATCCCAGCTCTGTCTAATTACTACTTGTATGACTTCAAAATAAATTTTCTTTCTACTACACTTAATTTCCTAAAAAGTAAAATGAAAGCATTGAAATGGTGACCTCTAAAATCCTTCTGACTTGCTCTCTGATCCTGTAATCTTTTCTTCACCTTGGGCCATGGGAGTTTTACAGCGGTTATAGTTCTTTCCCAAATAATATCTTATGAGGTCCTTCAAAATAAGTCACATGAAAGGACAATTATTATTCTCAATTTTAAAGTTGAAGAAACTATGGGTGGAGCCAAGATGGCAGAATAGATGGAAAGCTTGAAAGTATTTGAGAATCCATTCCAATCAATATAACACTTTGAAAGGAATACTGGGGAGCTGAGGGTGATGAAGATACACAGAAACCTGATATTTACAAAATTATCTTTCAAAAATTATATGTTGTCTCAAAATGAATTCTGGAGCAGTATAACCTATAAAAGGCAGTTCAAAATAATTTTTCATCCCAAAACAACTTAGAAGGCTCACACAGTGGTGTGCGAAGTAGCATACCAAAGCAGGTTCAACAAAGGCCCTTGGTTTCTGAATCAGTAGCAAAAACTTTCAGAACTCTCAGCCACAGAGAGTAAGGAGAGTTCAACAACATTTTAGGAGATGATCTGTGTTCCTTTGTTGGCTCTGGGTGCAAGACTTCTTGCACTGCCCTTACACAGATCCAAATTTCAATCCAGGGTGAGAATACCAGTTCCGGAGGTCACAGAGGATCACGGTTTTAAGGTTGAAAAGAATGCTTTGGTTACTTTAAAAAAAGAGGATAGGCTAGGAGAGTATTAAACACAGTTATCTTATCCTTAGATCATACCACCTTGGAAAAACTGAAAGGAGATAGATCCTCAGAGACATCTCTGAATGCAGCTTCACAGGAAGAACCTGAAGCTTAGAACTGTGCTCCCTTTAGCATAGTTATGTAACCTAATTTTTTAAACCCTTGTACTTCGGTGTATTGTCTCATAGGTGGAAGATTGGTAAGGGTGGGCAATGGGGGTCAAGTGACTTGCCCAGGGTCACACAGCTGGGAAGTGACTAAGGCCGGGTTTGAACCTAGGACTTCCTGTCTCTAGGCCTGACTCTCACTCCACTGAGCTACCCAGCTGCCCCTGTAACCTAATTTTTAACAGTTTTTTTTAAGAAAAAACGTTATAAAATGAGCCAACATCAAGAAAGACACTCAATATAAAAAGTTATTTTGATGACAGAGAAGAACAAAACATACACTTAAAAGAAGATAATAAAGGCAATACTACTAATACAAAGCCACCAAGGAAAAATATGGATTGCTTTCAAGCCAAAAAAGAATTAATGGGGGAGCTTGAAAAGGATCTAAACATCAAATAAGAGAAATAGAAGAAAATTGGAGAAAAAATGAAAGTGATAAAAAATCATGAAAGAAGTCAATAATTTGATAAAAAGTCACAGAAATATTGTAGAAATTAATATATTAAAATAGAATAAAGCAATTGGCAAAAGAAGCTCAAAAATCTAAAAGGAGAAGAATTTAAAAAAATTAAAATTAGCCAAGGAATAAAAGTATACAAAAATGCAGTAAAGAGAAGACTTTATTAAAAAATAGAATCAGCTATTTGGAAAAAGAGGTACAAAAATGAGAAAAATAATTCTTTATAAAGTAGAATTGGCCAAATACAAAAGGAAGTTCAAATGTTCACTCACTCAAGAAAAATCATACATTAAAAATTAGAATTGGGTAAGTATAAGCTTTGAGACATCAAGAAACAATCAAATAAAATCAAATGAATGAAAAAAATAGAAGAAAATGTGAAATATCTCATGAGTAAAACTGACCTATAAAATGAATCCAGAAGAGATAATTTAAGAATTATTGGACCTCTGAAATGTCTGTCCTCCTCAAAAAGAGAGGTTAGACATAATCTTCCAAGAAATTATCAAGGAAAACTGTCCTGATATGCTAGAAATAGAGGGTAAAATAGAAATTAAAAAATCCACTGATCACATCCTGAAAGAGATCCCCAAAATATAACTTCCAGGGATATTATAGCCAAATTGCAGAACTCCCAAGTCAAGAAGAAAACACTTAAAGTAGCCAAAAAGTAACAATACAAATATTATGAATCCACCTTAAGGATAACACAAGATTTAGCCATTTACATTAAAGAATCAGAGGTCCTAGAATATGATGTTCCCAAGAGCAAGGGAGCTAAGACTACTACCAAGAAACACTTCCCCAACAAAACTAAGCATAATCCTTTAGGAGATATATGGGTATTCAATGAAATAGAGAACTTGAAAACATTCCTAATGAAAAGACCAGAGATGAATGGAAATTTTAACTCTCAAATATAACACTCAAGAGACACATTAAAAAGTAAACAAGCAAAACATTCCAAAGAAAAGAAAAAGGTTTTACATACATACATTGGAAGATGATTTTTGTAACTCCTAAGCACTTTATCTTTACTATAGCAGATAGAAGGAGTATATATAGTGTTATAAGTGATCTAACCCTTATTGATTCTTGGCATATTGATAATACCAATAATTGTCTCTGGCGTTACCTGGTTCTCAAATTTGACCATTGAAAAATGTGGCCACCCAGACAGTTGTAGAAAATCTCTGCTCGGGCCAGTTATCAAAAAAAAAGCTTATTCATTGTAACTATTAAAATTTAGGAAAAGGGAAAGTAAAGAGAAGATGAGTGGTGAAAAGAAATATTCCCTGAAGCTAATAAGTTCACTAACTAACCCAACCAGACCTCTTGTCCTACAAAGAAAGGATTCCTTCTTTGTCTTCCAGGGTAGATACCACACTTCCTACACATCTTAACTAATTTATTTATTTATAATAATTTATAATCTAACTTACTAACCTAGTTCCAAAAAATTATGAACAACATTATATAAATCTGCAATTTTCCTTCTCTCAGTCAATTGTGCCTGTCAGAGTGGGTTCACTCAGTTGCTGCCCTCTGACACCACCAGATGGATTCCACCGAGCTATTCAATCTCCTGCTTGATTGATCAGACTTCTACCCAACTTTTTCAAGCAAGATCATCAACTCTTTCACAAGTCTTCCAAGGCTGATCAGCAGCAAAGCCAAGAGCAACCAACCTCCAAGTCTCTCTCCCAGAAGTAGTTGTCTGTTTTTCAAAACTCCAAAATTCCTCTTCCTCTGACATCTTCTAAGTTCCATGAAAGCAGCCTAGAAAATTTTCAGATCCCTTTCATAAGTCTACACTCCATCTTTTTACTAAGCTAATTACACTTCTATTACAATTACCATTACAATAGATAGAGTACATAGAAATGAGTTGAATAGGATGAGTTGATATCTAAAAATTTAAATTAAATTATGGCATGAGAAAGATAAATGCATTGGGAGAAGGGGGAAGAGAAAATAGAATCGAATAAATTATCTCAATTAAAAGAGTCACAAAATGACGTTTGGAGTAGAAAGGAAGATGGAAGAGGTGGCAGTGGAAGCAAATGAAACTTGCTTTCATCAGAAATAAATATTTTGAGGAAAGAACATATACAATCAAGTGGGTAGAGAAATCTATCTGGAACTAGAGGAAAGTAGGATGGGAAGGGGATAAGACAAGTAGCAAGGGGTTGATTGACAAAAGGGAAAATTTGGGAGTGGTTGTCCGAAACCAAACAGGGGAAACTGGATGAACAGTAACACAATAATTATAATGGTAAGAAAATGACAAGTCTCTCTAATAAAGACTTCATTTTTCAAATATGTAGAGAAATGGGTTGAATACCCTGATTGAGAAATACCGAAAAGATATGAAAAGTTCTCAAAGTAATTAAGGCTCTCTATAGGCATGCAAAAATGCTCTAGATCAATATTAATTAGAGAAGTGCAATGAAAGCAACTTTGAAGTAACATACCACACCTATCAAATTGACTATTATGATAGAAAAAGAAAATGACCAAACTTGGAATGGATGTGAAAAAAACTGAGACAGTAAGGTATTGTTGGAGGAATTATGAACTGATTCAACCATTCTGGTGAATAATTTGGACCTATGCCAAAGAAGTATAAAATAGTACCTACTCTTCGACACAGAAATAACATTATTAGATATTTAGCCCAGATATTAAAGAAGGGTGTGGGAAAGACCTATAGTTAAAAAAAATTAAAATAGCTCTTTTTGAGGATCCAAAAAAATGGTAAGTGAAAGGATATACATCAATAGCAGAAAGGCTAAGTGACATTACATGATTGGCATATAATACTGTATTTTAATATATAATAATGTGCTGTATGAAATGACTGGGCAATGGGAACTCAGGAAAACCTGGAAAAACTTACATGAGTTGAAGCAGAATGAAATAAGCAGTACAGGAGAATATTACAAACAGAGACGGATAATGTACAAGGAACAACTGCAAATAAATTAGTTATTCTCAGAAAGACAATGATCCAACATAATTCCAAAGAACTCTTGATTTAAAAAAAAATACCATCTGCTTCCAGAGAAAGAACTGGTAGTATCTGAATCCACACCAAAGCAAACTTTTTTTAATTTTTTTAAACTTTTGGTTGAGTTTCCTTATACAAAGTTTAATATAGAAAAAATGTTTTACAGGCTTCTACATGAGAAAATATCTATATGTGATTATTTACTATGTCAGGGATGTGAGGAAGAGGGAAGGACAGAGAGAATTCAAGACAAAATTACTTTTAATATATTATGAACTATTTTTACATTTCATTGGGGAAAATATATCAACTTAATTTTAAAAAGGCCTACTGATTCCACAGAAGCTTGACCCTTATTATCTTAAAGACATAGGCAACACTGTAAAATATCACACACAAAAATAAACAACAAGAAACAAAACAAAAATAAAAAAAATATGATTGCTGGCATGGCAGAATCAGCAAGAAGACAAAGTGATGCAGTTTTCCTACGTAATACAACTTTAAAAGTAGGAAGAGATACTCTATTTCACTGAGGTGAGAAGGGAGAACAGCCCCTAGCAAGGTCACACCATGTATAAGCTAAAAGCAAGCCCACAAACTCTCCTCTTTCACCTTAGATTCTGAACCTGAAACCAAGCCAAAATTGAAAGCATAAGACACTACCTAAGCCAACCAAACCTAACGCCAACCCTTTCATGTTCTTAGCCTCAGCACAAGCCTGAATTAAGGCCCCAAACTGTGGTGCAAGCCTGAGGTGGGGAATAGAGTCCCAGAACAAAGTAGCACCCACTGTATTTGGCCCTTTAAGCAAAGAGGAGGCCCTGGTGGAGCATGAATCAGCAATGCAGTGCAGCTTCCCACACACCATTATACCTTTTTAGAAGAACTGAACCTTGAAAATACCCAGAACGAAGATGGGTACATGATTGGGGACTTTGACTTTAAATGATCATTCTATTTTAATATTAATAATATGGAAATAGGTTTTGAACAATGATACATGTATAACCCAGTGGAATTGCTCATCAACTCAGGGAGGGGCAGCTAAGAGGTGAGGAAATAACATGAATCATGTAACCATGGAAAAATATTCTTAATTAATTAATTAATTAATTGATTGATTAGAAAGACAAAGAAAAGTAAGGAAAATGCCCAGAACTAGATGTGAGGGGAGCAAGAAAAATTGCACTTTAAGAGACAGTGTTTTCTCTACCCTAAGAATAGAGCCCACCTTTAAGATAAAAAATAAAAATCAAGACAAAGGCTGGTAAAATGAGGAAACATTAAAAAAATTTACCCTAACCATAGAAATGCAGATATATGCAAACCTTCAAAGAAAAATGGGAATTTGTCTCTGACACTGAAGGCTCAAATAGGATTTGAAAATCAAATGAGAGAGGAACAGGACAATTGAGTAAAGAAATGAAAGCAATGTAAGAGTCAACAACTAGAAGGAGAGAGACACATTTGAAGAAAAGAAAACTGTCCAAACTGTTAAAAAGTAGAACTGGTCAAATGAAAGAAAAGAGGTATAAAAATCCAAGGAAGAAAAGAAAATAGTAAGTAGAGTTAGTCAGATGTAAAAGGAGCCTCAAAAGCTCACAGAAGAAAATAATTCATTAAAAAGTAGCTTTCAGGTACTTCAATAATTCTTAAATTGTCTCTCCTGGATCTATTGTTTAATTAATTTGTTTTTTTTTCTTATGAAAGAGTTTATATTTCTTCTATTTTTTTTCATTCCTTTGATTTTTTTTGGTGTTTCATGAAATATTGCATATAGCCAGAAAGAAAATTTGGATATCATAGAATCAGAGTTAGAATTATACAGGACTCAGTAGCTTCTACATTAAAGGACTGGAGTTTGGAATATGATATTTTAGAAGGCAATAGAGCTAGGTTTATAACTGAGAATATCTTACCTTGCAAAACAAGTATATTCTTTCAGTAAAGAAATGGTCATTCTTTTTAAAATTTTTAAATGTATCATTTTTTAAAAATTCAATTACAGTTTCAATTATGGAAAGATGGTGGCTTAGATGGAGCCAATATTAAAACTTTTGTACCCTTCCACACCAAAATAGAAAGCAATGTGCTTTGAGAAGAAAGAGGACCAAATCTAACAACTGGACAGAGCAGGTGGAATCCTACTGCAGGACAGCTAGAGAGGTACACAAAGAAAAAAGCTTGAATTCTTGAACTGTCAGGTCTGAGGGTATAGAAGGGGAATCCCAGGACCCCTACCCAAGGTGATATGTGGAATCCCCAGAGGCCCCTGAAATCTCAGGGCAGGCAGGAGCACCAGCATAGAGAAAGGGCCTTGATGGCGCTGGACATGGGGAGTTGAACACAGGCACTGGGGAGGTGACTGGAGGAGAAAGCCAGAGAAACANATATATATATATATATATATATATATATATATATATATATATATACACACACACACACATACACATACATACATATATACATATGTATGTATGTATAGATAAAACTAGAGAGGGGAGAAATGTAATATTAAGAAAAATGGGAAAACAAACAAAATGGAGTAAATTTATATTCCATTAGAAGCTCATGGGGCAAACAGGGAAGAATAACAATACATTAGAAGAGTAAAGAGATTGGAGAGAGGAAATATTTAATACTTAAGTGCATTGAAGAATAATCAGATGCATTGGGGCAAAGAATTGATTCGCGCCCTATAGAGAAGTAGAAGGGTAACAAAAGGACTGGTGGGGAGGGAAGTAATACTAGGAAAGGAGAGGGTGGGGGGTGTAGTTTAAAAGATCCTAAAGAAGAATAAGAGGTGAATAAGAAGGGAGAGGGGAGAAAGGGAAGTACAATAAGGGAGGGGATTAGGGGAACTGGTTAAAAACAAAATATTAGTATAAAAGGAAATAGTGAAAGAAGAAAGGACAGGACAAGGAGAGAGAATAAAAATGTCTGGGAATACACTGTTGATAATTATAACTCTGAATGTGAATGGGATGAACTCGCCCATAAAATGGAAGCAAATAGAGTGGATTAGAAACTAAAATCCTACCATACGTTGTCTATAGGAAACACACATGAGACAGGAAGACATACATAGAGTAAAAATGAAAGGAGCAAAGTCTATTGGGCTTCAAATGAGAAAAAGAAGGCAGGTGTTGCCATCATGATCTCTGACAGAGCCAAAGTAAAAACAGATCTGGTTAAAAGAGATAGGGAAGTTAATTATATCCTAATAAAAGGCAGTATATACAATGAAGAAATATCAGTACTCAACATGTATGCACCAAATGGTATAGCTTCCAAATTTGTTTGTTTCTTTATTTCTTTCTTTTTTAAAACCCTTAACTTCTGTGTATTGGCTCCTAGGTAGAAGAGTGGTAAGGGTGGGCCATGGGGGGTCAAGTGACTTGCCCAGGGTCACACAGCTGGGAAGTGTCTGAGGCCGGACTTGAACCTAGGACCTCCTGTCTCTAGGCCTGACTCTCAATCCACTGAACTACACAGCTACCCCAGCTTCCAAATTTCTAAAGGAGAAGCTAGTGGAGCTCAAGGACAAAATAGAAAGAAAAACTATACTATTGGGGGACTTTAATCTTCCCCTATATGATCTAGATAAATCAAACCAAAAAATAAATAAGAAAGAGATAAGAGAGGTGAATGAAACCCTAGAAAAATTAGAGTTAATAGATATATGGAGAAAAATAAATAGGGACAAAAAGGAATACACCTTCTTTTCAGCTGTACATGGAACATTCACAAAGATAGACTATGTACTAGGGCATAGAAACATGGCAAACAGATGCAAAAAAGCAGAAATAATAAATGCAACCTCATCAGATCATAATGCAATAAAATAGTTATTACTAAGAATACATGGAGAGGAAAACCAAAAGTAATTGAAAATTAAATAATATGATTCTTCAAAAAAATTTAGTGAAAGAACAAATCATAGAAACAATTGATGATCTCATTGAAGAAAATGACAATGATGAGACTTCTTACCAAAACCTAGAGGATGCAGCTAAAGCAGTTCTAAAGGGAAAATTTATATCACTGAGTGCATATATTAACAAATTAGGGAGGGCAGAGATTAATAAATTGGTCGTGCTACTTAAAAAATAGAAAAGGAACAAATTAAAACCAAAACAATGCAACAGAGCCAAAGTAAAAATAGATATGGTTAAAAGAGATAGGGAAGGTAATCAGAAGGGAAACAACAAACTGGGAAAAAATCTTTAAACAAAAGACTCTGACAGAGGTCTAATTACTCAAATATGCAAGGAGCTAAATGAATTGTATGAAAAAATTAAGCCATTCCCCAATTGATAAAAAGGCAATGGACATGAATAGGCGATTTTCAGATAAAGAAATCAAAACAATCAATAAGCACATGAGAAAGTGTTCTACATCTCTAATAATTAGAGAAATGCAAATCAAAACAACTCTGAGGTATCACCTCACACCTAGCAGGTTGGCTTAAATGATAGCTGGGGAGAGTAATGAATGTGGCAAAATTGGGACATTAATGCACTGCTGGTGGAGTTGTGAACTGATCCAACCATTCTGGATGGCAATTTGGAACTATGCTCAAAGGGCTATAAAAGACTGACTGCCCTTTGATCTAGCCATACCATTGCTGGGTTTGTACCCCAAAGATATTATAGATAAAAAGACATGTACAAAAATACATATAGCCATGCTTTTTGTAGTGGCAAAAAACTGGAAAATGAGGGTATGTCCTTCAATTGGGGAATGGCTGAACAAACTGTGGTATATGCTGGTGATGGAAAACTAGATAATAAACTGGAGGAATTCCATGTGAACTGGAACAACCTTCCCGAACTGATGCAGAGTGAAAGGAACAGAGCCAGAATAACATTGTACACAGAAACAGATACACTATGGTAAGTCCAATGTAATGGACTTCTGTATTAGCAACAATGCAATGACCCAGGACAATTCTGAGGGACTTATAGAAAAGAATGCTACGCACATTCCGAGGAAGAACTACTGGAGAGGAAACACAGAAGAAAAACAACTGCTCGAACACATGCGTTGATGAGGACATGATTGGGGACATAGACTCGAAATGACCAATGCAAGTATTAATAATATGGAAATAGGTCTTGATTGATGACACATGTTAACACCTATGGAAAAGTGCGTCGCCTATGGAGGATGAGAGTTTGGGTGGGGGTGAAGGGGAAAGTAAGAACATGAATCATGTAACCAAGGAAAATTTTTCTAATAAATAATTACATAAACAAACAAATAAAGAAAGAAAGAAATAAAGAAAGATTCAATTACGTGAAAAAAAAACAATTTTAAACCTTCATTATCTTTAAGTTTGAGGCAAATTTTCATTCTCCTTTGTTCTCTCTATACTTGAGACAGTACGTAATCTGATATAGATTTTATGTGCGTTAGTATTAAAAAATCACTACATATTAGTCCTTTTGTGAAAGGGAACTTGAAAAATTAAAGTGAAGAAATAAAGTGAAATATAATATATCTTACATTCAGATTCCTTCAGTTCTTTCTATGGATACAGATGGCATTATTCATCACAAACTTTTTGGGATTTTCTTGGATCACTGTATTTCTAGGAATAGCTCTTTTATTCAAAAATATTTGTCATGTACTATTACTTTTATTGTATACAATGTTCACCTAATTCTGCTCATTTAATCTTACATAAGTTTCATTTATGCCTTTCTACACTTTTCTTAAATCATCCTTCCATCCTTCACATTACTTTGGAGAGCACAGTAATATCCCATTACAATCCTATGCCATAAATGGTTCAGCCATTTCCTAATTGATGGGCATCCACTCAGTTTCCAATTCTTTTTTCAACACAAAAAGAGCTGCTATATACATTTTTGTATAAACAGGAATTTCTTGCTTTTTAAAATCTATTATGGATACAAACCTAAGAACATTATTGAGTGAAAGGATATGCACACTTTTAAAACTCTTTGGGCATAAATCAAATCACTCTCCAGAATGGTTAGATCAGTTCATAGCTCCACCAATAGTACATTAATTCATTCCTGAAATATTATGAATCAGTAGTTTAAAGATGAAGAACATTTAAGAGGTTCAATAAAGTAAAACTATTTACATTGATATATAGGACGATGATACTTGTAATGCTAAAATGCTTTATCATTATTAGATCATTAAAAAGGCATATACATAAACAGAGGGTGCAAGAGTAAATGGTCTAAGATGATATAATAAAGCCCCAAAGAGAAGAAAGAATTAAGAAGTAGAATGTGGTAAATCATCATACTTGAAGCTGTGACCAAAACAAACAATTATTACAATGGAGGGTAGTGGTAGACTATGTTTAAACCTTATTCTCATGATAACTGACTTGATAAGGGAATAACAACCATACTTATTTTAGTACAGAAACATTTTTTTAGTATAGAAACATAATTATTTTGGTACTTAAACATAATTATTTTGGTACTTAAAAGCAAAACATTTGTGAGGTGGGACAGAATAAAAAGAGACAGACCAGGATAAAAATGGATAAATAAAATGGGGATGGGGGGATACATAATAATTATAACTGTGAATGTAAGTGGCATGAATTTACCCTTAACATGGAAGCATACAATGGAGTGCATTAAAAATTAGAATCTTACATTATATAATTTACAAGAAATAGATATGAATCATGGATACACACAACGAGTAAAAGTAAGGAACTGGAACAGAATTTATCATGCTTCAGCTGAAGGAAAAAAACAGAAACCGTAATCATGATTTCAGACAAAGCTAAAGAAAAAATATAACTAATTAAAAGAGATAAGGAAGCAAATTATTTTTATCAAAACAGACAATGAATTAATATTAATAATAAACATATGTACAGTAAATGGCATACTATCCAAAAGTTTAAAGTAGAAATTAAATGAGATACATGGTAAAACTAACCAGAAAACTGTAATAGTAGGGATCCTTACATTTAACCTCTTAGTACTAGATAATCCTGACCAAAAAAAAACACGATAAAATTAAGGAAATGAATGTAATTTTAGGAAAATTAGATTTAATAGATCTCTGGAGAAAATTGAATGGAAATAGAAAAGAATATAGCTTCTTTCAAAGGTACATGGCAAGCACACACACACACACAAATTACAGTGTGTTAGGGCATAACAATCTCATATCCAAATGCAGAAAAGCAGAAATCATTAATGAATCATTTTTAGATTTCAATGTGATAAAAATTACAATCAATAAAGGTCCATGCAAAGATAAAAAATTAATTGGAAATCAAATATTCTAATTCTAAAAAAGCACTGGTTCAAAGAAAAAATTAAATAATAATCAATTATTTCATTTAGGGAAAAAGAAAATATCAACATTTATGGAATGCAGCCAAACTGTACTTAGGTAAAATATTATTTTTCTAAATGCTTCCTTAAATTAAAAAAAATAAGATCAATAAATTGGGCATTCAACAAAAGAAAAAGAATAAATCAAAAACCATCAATTAAAGATCATATTGGGAATCCTGAAAATACAAGAAGGAAATGAAACTGAAAATAAGAAAACAATCGGTTTTATGAAATAGTGAATAAAATAGGACTTGATTTTAAAAGGGAAGAAAAAATGAAAAGAAATCACCATCAATGAAATAAATTAAAGCAATAATTAGGTGCTATTTTAACTGATTACATGCCAAATTAATCTGAAAACCTAAGAAAATTGAAGACTATAACCTACTTTGACAAAAAAATAGTTAATTTAATACTTAAATAACCCCTTGTCAGAAAAAAATAATTGAATAACTTTAGTTACAACTCTGTTGAACGTGGATGAACACCACAAGCTATACAACACTTTTGCAAAGAAAAAAAGTTATTTTCTCTCACATACACAAAGATGTTCACACACACACACACATACACACTTAAATAACCCCTTGTCAGAAAAAGATAATTGAATAATTTTAGTTACAACTCTGTTGAACGTGGATGAACACCACAAGCTATACAACACTTTTGCAAAGGAGAAAAGTTATTTTCTCTCACATACACAAAGATGTTCACACACACACACATACACACATATACCTACTATGACATTAATAATCACTTTCACATTTTCCTTTAACTTATTATGGGTACTAATTTGTGGAATATTTGTTTGAGTGACAAAATGTTGAATAAAATGTGGTATCAATCCTTATGAAACTTAATGATTAATGGAAAAAATAATATGGGGACAAATATAATTGTAATTCAAGACAGAGTGATTGTAAATGTATAGAGTAGATGAAAAACAAGAATTATGAGGGGTTTGGTGTTCAGGAAGTCAATTATGAATTGAGTAATATGGAAAGATTTCCTGAAATAAACTATACATTCAGATTTGAATGAGTCATATTTCAATAAAGCATTATTCTTATATTATGGATTTTGTGGAAAATAGAATAAGACAATCATTAAAATGTATGCTATTGCCTAAAATGCAAATATTAAAAATTAAAAGAGTCCAAATTTTCTTTATGCTTTACAGAAAGGCAATATGATATAATTGATGGACTACTTAACCTGACTTAAGGAAGAATTGTACTCAGTCAACTCTAGCACAAATTGTATGTTCTTAAGTATTCATTAAACCTCTATGCCTCAGTTTCCTCATTTGTAAAGTAGTGATATTAATACTGTTGTGAAGAAAATTAGATTAGCTAGTGATTAGGATATACATAGCAGGAAGGAGCTGGAGCTGGAATTCCCGGATGGAATGAGAGAGGAGGAAGTGTGTCTGTGCCATGAGTGAGGACTCCATTAGTGGTGGGAAAAAAACTGTTGCCAGCCTGGGAGACCTCAGAGCAAAGGACACCCTGCTTCCTGATTTTCCCCTGGGATCCTGAGTGGTGGCATCTAGCAAAAGGAGAGATCAAGAGTCCTGTGCCAGGGAAGAGGTAAAGTTTGAGATCTGGTGGACAGTGCTTCAAGCAAAACTTCCTCTACTTGGTACCTGAGACAACTTTGGCTATTGGCATCCAGAGATCAACAGTGGATTGCAGTGAGAATCCCAAAGCCACAAAAGCCCCTAGCTGAGCTGCTCAAGCCTGGCAGATTCCAGGTCTGAGGCAGTCACCCATAGACTCCACTGCTCCTTGGGCCCTGCTTGTTAGATTACTTAGATAAGAGTAGAATAAGTCCTCCCATTGCCCTATGTTTTTATCCTTTAGATTTTAAGTATAGAAATCCCTTTCCCACCTTTTAGTTAATCATAATTAAAGCTGTTAAGTCCCTTTTACCTTGTCAGCCTGTTTCTAGACTCTGGCCTGGGGGAAGCTGAGTGACAGTTAAGAACAACTGTCATTCCTATAGGAATCCAGTAAACTCTGGTCTTTCCATCCTGGTCCAGACTCTCATAAATGCCAGTGTGTGTGTTCCCACAAACCACTTAGTTTATTTATAATATCCCTGGTGACCCCATTATCTTACTTATATTTTCCACAGTACCTATGATATAGAT
Source organism: Gracilinanus agilis (assembly GCF_016433145.1). NCBI lineage: Eukaryota > Metazoa > Chordata > Mammalia > Didelphimorphia > Didelphidae > Gracilinanus > Gracilinanus agilis. The sequence continues at coordinate 568,508,433 of NC_058130.1, read as the reverse complement.
TTGTTATGAAGTTTGACTTATTTAAGGTATCTAAAATTATTTTAAAGCTTGAAGGTAATTTATATTTTGGGGATGTTAATCACATTGGCAAAAAATGGCTAGAGCTATTAAAATGTAGTTATAAGAAGAAAGCATTTTTCTTCTTAAAAATTATTTTGGTATTAATGCAGAATAATTCTTTCTAAACTCATTTATCCACAGAATACCCTGAGAGTTAAAATGGGTATATGCACTACCTGGACATAAATAGAATGGATGAAAATTTGGAGCAAAAGTGACAATTGAAACAGTTCTCAAAGTCTTTGATATGAACATGAATTTACATTTTTATATGTATCAATAATAATAAAATTACCAAAAAGAACTCCTACTCACACTCCCTGGTTCCTTTAAATCAGGTTAAGCAACAGTGATGTAGTCAATTTGATGTGCATAGCAATGTGTGAAATATAAAATGTACCCAACTATATGTTTGTAGTAGTAATAAACATGATGATAATACCCATTAGCAGACATCTTAATTAATCTCTTCAAATAAATATTTAATAAAATTTCAAATCACATCCTGACTTCTATCTTGACTATACGGGATATTTATAAGCAGTTGAAAACAGTCACAATATTTATAAGAAGATGTATTTTGTAAATGTGACTTATATTTAATGTATAGGAAATATTTGGAAGTAATATGTGAAATAAAAATCCTTCCTAGATGGATGGGAGATGATAACCTCTCCAGGCCTGTAAAGCACAAAGCCATTGGGCTTTAGAAACAAAGTTTAATTTTATAATAGGATTAAATTGCATTCTTGGAAACACTTTATGTACAGAAAGTATACACAAATAAAGGAAACCTAGGAATCAGAAGGAAGAAAGCATGGTGGATTGAATTTGATTGAAGATGAATAGAAGAAAAAAGTGATATTGTCATTTGTATATAACTATAGATTATTTATTCATAATTAAGAAATGGTAAATTTGGTGAAGAAACTGGAAGAACAGTTATGGAGGAATTTGGACTTTTGGTTAGGTGCTAGAGAACTATGTGGGAAACCAAAGCAGACAAATTCATGATATATTTTAATTATAATTTTCTTCTTCAAAGCAAAGTAAGTAGCTAATTACTTCCCTGCACCTCATTCTTACAGGGGTTTGTTTCTTTGTTAAGAAATATTTATTTAAAATTTGTTTTATAACAGACTCTGATCTATATGTTTGGGATACCAAAAAAATGCAAAAAGTGGGATCCTTGGGTGAAATGACGGAAACCTTGCATATGACTGGATATGCATGATAAAAATGTCTGGCAAAGGAAAGGAAGACAAGACTTTATAAAACATATCATGGACATTTTCAGAAAGCAAATTTCCAGTCCTGGAAAAGAAGAATTAGAATTAAGATCAAGAATAAAATTCTGAAGAAATTAATAGAAAAAATTTAAAAATTTATCCAAAGTTTTTGATGTAAATATAAGGTTGATCCTCACCAGATTTAGACTTTTTTCAAAAATATTAATACAGAAGATAGAAGCAAGGGTATATAATTGTAGATGAATGCAAAATTGTGATCTGGACCAATGAGAGGAGCATCAGAAACAATAATCTGGGCCAAGAAAGATATATACTCAGAAAAAAACCATGTCCTTTCCTTTCTTTCTTTTGTGCCTTCATTCCTTCCTTTGTCCCTTTGTTCCTTTCATATATCTGGACAAAAGAGCAGAGCCCATCACCAAAATTTTTGGTTGTGGTTGATAAGAGAAGAGGGCCAAAGTTATGATATCCTGATGAAAAGTGGTTCTGGAAATGATAGGTTCACTTGATTCTATTCCAGATAAAATGAAAGGTAATCCTTGAAGGAAAGAAGTTTAGCTCTTCATCTCTTATTTTGCTTCTTTTTTTGTCTGCCAATAAATCCATATATGTGAAGACACATTAAAAATAGGAAGCTGAAATCTGAAATCAAAATTTTGTGTAGTATTAATGCATCAAACTTCCTTTAATAATTTTAATTCATTATACCTAGAAGAGCTACTTTCTAGTTTACTGAAAAGAGTGAAGGTTATAACTGAGCTGTTGTCCATCATTTTTTTTAATTATCATGGAGTAGGGGAAAATTGTTACAAGGCTGGGATTGGGAAAATGTTCATGTTTTCAAAAAGGGAGAACAAGGAAAATCTGCATATTCTAGGCCTCTATGCTTGACTTTGTTTTCTACAAGGAAGATCTAAAGCATTTATTGTTGATGGTGGGTGTTTGTAGAATTGGGAAAGCTTGAGTTAACCCCATATTCCCCTCTAGTATGAGTCATAACTGTTATGAGCAAAAAAAAAAACAACTACTGAGCAGACCTGAGGTAGCCTGATTTAACTTTGTAGATAGATTGTTCTGGGATATGACTGAACCCTTTGGGCCCAGAGGAGCTTCAGTCATGAAATACTTTAAATGCTGATAGAGGATTTCATATTTAATATTGAAGGGCCTAGGGAATTTTCTGAAGGAATTGAAATTAGTCTGACATGAGATGCTGACTGAGATGCTTATGCAAACCATAAGGATTGGGTGCAACTTGCACAAAGTGACTCATGAACAGGAAGATCTACAAGATTAACAATCCATAAGGAATACTGCTTCAACTTGGACTCTATATAAGATCTATAACAATGGGGAATATTGTGCTGATGTCTTCAATATGACAGAGACTTACCAAACAGAAGGAAGTTTGGGGACACATCATTCAGAAATCCACATTGTGACCAATTAGTGAAGAAAAATGAGAAACATTCATCTGACTGAAGAAACTTGGCATTTCTGATACCAAGATGTGTCCTAATTTTTATTCAGGGACTTCATGGAGTTGATTCAATCTGAGTTTGCTTTTAAAGAATACTTAAGAATTAAACAAATAATTGGAGGAAGGATGTTACAAACCATGGAAATGGAATAAGCAAAGACATAGGATAAACGTTTAGTGAATGTTCCCAGGAAAGAAAAATCCATTTGGATAAAAATACAGACTATTTCTTTGGCAGTAATATGAGATTATGTTGGAAAAGTCTGATGGTAGCAAATTGCAGTAGGCTTTGTATTCCAACAAAGGAGTTTACATTTTATTTTGCAAACCCCTAACACTTTTTAAGCATGAATCACATGCCTGGTTCTATGAATGTGAGAGATGAGTCAGGCTGTGATGTAAATGATGGGCTTGAAGAGATTAAGAGAGACTGAAACTGGGAAGACAAGTTGGAAGCCTATTGTAATAACCCAGATCCAAATTGTAAAGAGTGCATGTATTAGGATTCTGGGAGTGCAAACAAGAGAATAAGAACCAGACAAATAAAAGATAAGGACTTGTTTTATATTATGCTTTAAAGATACGTGTTGCCAACCCATTTCCCTGTGATGAGATTTTTAACGGCAAGAATTGAGCATAATCTAAATTTTCTCCCTCCCAGAGAGGCAGCCTGATAGAGATAGGGATAGATGGGATATAGGATCCTGGTGCCTGAATTAGTCCTCTTTTTCCCCTCAGAAATCATGAATCCTGAGATTCTCTTCGGCTGTGAAGACCAGCCAGAAATGGGCTTCTTTTTCTAGCAGGTTGAAACACTTTCAGACCTCCAAGGCTAGATGTATTCCTCAAATGAAACACCCTCTCAGCTACTCCAGCAAGATAAAGCCCTGAATCCAGCAGAAGCCACTAGGTACTTCCCAGGCACAACAACCACAGATCACGATGATGCAAGATTCTGGGAACAAGAAACTGGACTCCAGCCAGATAGTCTTACATTCCGCGAAACTAGAGATATATCTCCTCACCAGGAAAACAGCACTTCATCTGGCCCCCACCGAAGACTAGAAGACTCACCTACGACCCTTGATCTTCCTCTCCGCAGCTGACCCCCCAAAAATCTGGCCAGATGCTGGCTGCCTCTCCTGTGTTCGTTCCTGATTACAGAGCTCTCCTGTCACTCCTTCTTTGGAGGCTTCTTTTTCCCTCCTCTCTAAAATGAGGGGCTTCACTCGGTGTTCTTTGCACTCCCAAACTGCTCCTAACCTCTGATTCTTTGAAAGTCCACTTGGAATACTGTATAAATAAATGGATATCCTCAGGGGAAAAAAAAAAAAAAAGGCGCCTGTACCATGTGTGCCGTGCTGTCGCGAGACTTGAAGAAGGGGCTGGGGCTGGAGGAAGAGAGAGCTCTGAAATGGAAGTTGTGTGTAAAGACCGGCTGGGAAAGAAGGTCCTTGTGAAGTGCAACATGGATGACACCATAGGAGACCTGAAGAAACGGATTGTGGCACAAACAGGCACCCGCTGGAACAAGATTGTCGGGAAGAAATGTTTTCCTGGGTGACTATGAAATAAACTTGGCATTATTACCAGTAGAAGCAGCACACCTGCCAACTCTGCAACTCTCACCCCAATTTTTAAAGTCTTACTAGTGAAAATCCATATCATGAAAAAATTCGTGATCTGCATTCAGTGAAGGGATGCCACAATAGCAAATTTATGTATCCTGAAAGTGTAAAGATTTATGTAAATACCAGTAATGGCCAATCTAATTTAAGCTTCATCTTCTTTCAAGTGTAACTAGTCCCAGGTTCAGTAAGATAAATTTATGTTTCTTTCTTCTTGCCTTAAGTTTGATCTTTTTGGTTTGATTAGTTCAACATTCATAAGGCCCTTTTAAAAGTGATGTTATTAATGCTAAGCATTTGCCTTTTATTATGTTTTCCTTGTGCTTCCCCCTCCTATAATAAAGAATGATCAACACGGAAAAAAATATCACTTAAATCCAGGAAAACACAAGTTCAAGACTAGCTTCTGATGCATTCTCATTTCCCTGGCAATGATCGTCATTGATTCCTTAGTACTCTAATTAGCAGCTGAAAATCAACTGAAGTAGAAGTGACAACCTGAAATGGTAAAGGAAGTTAGCTCACCTAAGAGTTCCTCATACCAAGATAGCACAGAAACAATTCCTATCCATATCTCCCCAGGAACCAAGTGAAGTACTTGATATGGCATTTCTTCTTTTTTTTCTTTTGAATATTTTCTTGTGGTTATATGATTCATGATACCCTCCCCTCCTCCCCCACTTTCCTTCTCCCTTCTCAGAGCTGAGAAGCAATTCCACTGGGTTATACATGTATCATTGTTCAAAAGACATGGCATTTCTTAAAGGCATACTGAATGCATATATGCGTCAACAAAAGATATTGCTTATCATTACATAATAGAATATAAATATTACTTCCATTATTTGGACATTAGAAAATATTTCTATTAATGTAGGTTCAATTGGCATTGGCTTTTTAAAAGCAGCCCCACAATGTTGGCTTATATTAAGTTTTTTGTCAATTAAAGTTCACAGGTTTTTAACATGTCTGGATGCCAAGTTAAAATTCCCCAATTCAGTCTAAGCTGAATTTGTGCAATTGAGCTTTTAACCTAAGTTTAGAAAATTATAACCAGATTACTGGCAGCTTTTATTACTGGGCAGACTGGCAAAATGCAATGAAGATACCAGTACATAAGGCAATAGAATGAAAGAGCAGAAATGAACACAGCCAAATTGACCCTGAACTAAGTCCTAGAATCATAGAATTAAAGAATAAAAGAGGAGTAAGAAACTATAGAGGCGATGTGGTAACTTACACAAGAAATCCATCTACATGGTAATTTATCTCAAAAAGATTTGTTTGAAAACTTGTGCTAAGGGTGAAATTTCCTACCTCTAATAAAGTTTATTCTACTTTTGAGAGCTCCAAGTATTATTAAGTTTTCCCTTATATTGGCCATTTTTCACCAAAAGTCTAATTTTTCTCCTATGCAGCTTCCAAGATTATACCCTGTAATGATATTTTGCAAATCAACATGGAGAGCAAGATGATGGACAGTTGTCTGTTTAGGACATAGAATGAGCTAAGACTGGCAGGAGGTGCCATGTGCCAAGACAGTTAGTAGCTCAGGTATATAAGGGATGATTTAAAATGAAATCTGATCTCAATTTGGAGATTGTCTGTGGGAGCGAGAAGTTGGTTTGGATAGACCTTAGGTCAACTTGAATTGCCAGCGAACTGCATTAACCAATTTATAGAATCAGATTCTGTGATACCTTTGTACCAAACAACTTGCTCCTGATTCATACTTCAACAGCAAATAACATTTCTCAGCTGAACAACTTGATTTTGGTTGAACTCTGTCTGGCTCTGCCAGCCTGGCAGCTGGCTACCAACAATTGATTATTGACAAGCCTGATCATTCCTTCTTCAAGTATCATCTTTCATCATTTAGCTTAGATTAAGAATCTCCTGTTTTCCTTCCTTCCTCAATTGATACCCTGCTTCCCTCCTAAGCCTATAGCATTAAATCTTTGAAACTTACCTAAACTTGTGTCAGCTTTATCTTAAGGCTTAGTGAGCATATCCTTGGGACATTTGAGGGAAAGGAGAGTAATAATATCAGTCAAACAAGATCTAATCTGCAGTCAGACTATTCCATTATTCCTTACTGGGCCAGATTGTTCAGTTAGAAGTGTCTATAATCCCAGTCACAGATTCTTTATTTTAGCTGACCAGTCTGGAACACTGTTACTCTGACTTTGAGTTTAGCAGATTCATTACAAACATTTTGTGGGCCCTTTGTGTTTGACTATCACATTTAGGCATTACCCACACACACTCAGCTTCAGCTCCTCATAACATCAGGTATATTTTATAACAACCCATTGCTCTAGGTTTGTGACCTTTGAAGCAAATCAAGATAGCTATTTTCTACACAATTGCCCTCTAAGTACTTGAAAAGGCCATAATGCTTCTCATTTCTTCTCTTTTCCAAAATAATGTCCTCAGATTCTACACGAGTCTTCCAAAAGTATGCATTCACTGCACTTGAGAATATTTGTTATCTTTCTCTGTAAACTATAGCATAGCAGTGGTCTTCCTAAAATATGGCTCTCAGAACTGAACATTGTATAGCACAGGTGATATGATGAGGGTAGAATAGGGGGCTATTTCTTCCCTAGCCCTGGAAACCTTTTATTGTGCATTCATTTCAGGAGGGATTGTATTTTTATAAAAATACAAGATTTAAAATTTTGTTCAAGAAAATTTTTCAGAAAAAAAAGGCTGCTAATGCTTTGAAACCAGAAAAAGGACTATTTGCCTATAGAAACCTACACTGAATCAAGATGATCCAGAACAGATGTCTATGGAAACCTACACTGAATCAAGAAGATCCAGAATGAACTTTGGGATGCAACTGAATTGAACTTAAGGGGATTGAACAATAATTATAATTGTAACTTGCAAGCCAAAGGCAATTGCCCCCAATTGGCTTTTTGTCAATGCGCCTAGCAAAACATTGGTTTTGCTCTCTCTCTTTCTATCTCTTTTACTTACCTCTTATAACTATTGTGGTTAGAAGATTTTTAGGGGGTATAATATGATTACATCAAATGATCAATTGGGGAGATGGGTCTCCCAAATGATCACAGGGGGATTGTGATAATGAGATTAAATCTACCCTGCCCATTCTTAAATCTAATCACCAAAAGTGTAAACATCTCCACTTAATTCTCAAGTGGGGAGGTCTGTGACCCACGTGTGCAAAAATGGTTGAAGAATCAGAATTGACTGACTGCCCCTTAGGCAGTAGTAAGAAATGTGTCTGTTGTGATTGGACACAAACTAAGAGGAAGGCACAGGAAGTGACAAAAGAAATGGCCTGGATAAAATAAGAGAACTTCCGGGGCTCGGCCCCCTTTTGATTCTTCTTGCTCATTGCTGGGATCTAGAGGAGCACTGGACCTGGGACCCTGAGACCTTTGGTGAGACTGTTCTTAAATCTTTCCCTTAGGATTTCAGGTGGTGAGTGAAGAAGGCTGACTACCTTAGCTTCTAGAGGGGACCTTGATTGGTAGAAGTCCTAGTGGCTAACCCCCTTGTTAATTGACATTTAGGCTCTCTAGCTGAACCTCTGGAGCCCTGCTGGAGTAAAGCCCAGACTTGAATACAAATCTAGTTCATTAAGTTAAATCTCTTACTCTACCCTCTTCTCATCTCTCTACTTCCACTCTCTCCTATATTTTGTAAGTAAATTGCTAAAATCATTTTAGAAATTGGTATTTATTCAGTTCCTTGGTGACCACACCTTTAAAAATTAATATCCAACTCAAAAAACTCCTTTTTCCTTCATAAAACTCTGACTCCATCTTGTTTGTCTTTTTTAACAATTATACTTAAGTGATTTGCCATTTCTTTCCCTAGCTCATTTTACAGATGAAGAATATGAGGCAAATAGGATTAAGTGACTTGTTTGGAGTTATGTATTTAACAAATACATAGGCCCAGTGCTTTATCCACTTTACTACCCCAACCCTAGATACTATGAATCTCTAAATGCAGGTTATTATCAAATTAATTGGGATGGGGTTGAGACAATCATATCATACTGTTACAAAAATTTTCTCTTACAATCTGCTAAAATCCCTAGAATCATTTTTCAGATTAAATTCTATGTAATCATATATAGCCATACTTGTACCATGAAGTGGTTGTTTTGTAAACCAAGTGTAAAATATATAATCTTGTAATCATGACATTATGGGACAAAGGAAGGTAAAAGAAAATGGAAAATTCTAAAGGAGTTTAAAACTCCAAAGAATTTCAAGAACCCATTATTCCAAGATTAGGTAAAAGGAACAAGAAAAAAATTTAAAATATTTTTTTAAAAATAATCTTTCAAAGGTGAAAGCATAGACCTCATCTAGGTGACTCAGTGGTTTGAGAATCAGGCCTAGAGAAAAAATGCTGTGGTTTCAAATCTGGCCTCAGATACTTCCTAATTATATGATCCAGGCAAATCACTTGACCCCCACTGCTTACCCCTTATCATTCTTCTCCCTTGGAGTACTTATTCTAAGATAGAATGTAAGAGTTGTCAAAAAGAATGATGAGATAGATGTCTGATAAAATAAGGTGATGTCTTCTTTTAATGAGAGATGTTGCCATGAAAGCCACATCTCCAACCTCTTAAAAGTGAGATAGCACATATGATATGATCAGGGGAGGATGTAAATGGCTATTTCTACCTTAGCCATAGACACCTGTCTCTTGTTTAGTCATTTCAGTTGTGTTCCACTCTTTCTGCATTTTATCAACTTTCCAAAAGGTGGACCTATCTTTTCCTTATTTTTGGTTCAAATACAACTAAAAAATTACTTTTTATTGTCTTCGTTTTTCACTAATGAACCTTTTAAGAAGAGAATGGCAACAAAGCAATAAATATAAAAGACATGAAAGCAGTATCTTTAAGAATTGGTTACTGCAGGTAAATGTAGAGCAGGAGTTAAATAGAATTTTGAAATTTAGAATAGGAGTTAGGATAATGATGTTGCCATCAAGTGAGACAAAGAAGCTGGAGTTTGGTAAAGAAGGAAAGGTCAAATTTGATAATTATAATTTTAGAGCTAAAATCATGTAATAGACATAGTTTTTATTTTATTTTGTAGGTGATGGGGGACAACCTAGTTGAAATATCCAGTACGCAAATATGATTACAGATTATGGCACAGGGATATGAAGACATTTTAAAGTGGGAAGAAACTCTAGAGGTTATTAAATTCAATCACCTAATTTTACAAATGATATAACTGAGGCCAATAAAAAACTGAAGTGCTTTGCTCAGGGTCAAATAGCTAGTAAGTATCTAAGGAGACACATTCAATACAAATATTTGATAAGTTATCTTTTTATGGTGATAGTTGAAATTAGGAAAACAATTACTCATGGAAGAATAGAAAAGAATTAGAGGAGCCAAAAAAGATATTAGAAAAATAATAACTAGAATAACTAGAAAAAAATCATGTCTACTATCATATAAGCCAAGAGAAAATAGATGTTCAATAAGGAGACTATTATAGTTTTTAAAAAGGATTGGATGATAATTAGAACAGTTTCTAGTCTTCCTTTTGAGACAAAGTAATATTTACTTTAAGGAGCCCCTTAAACTCTTATTTGTAAAGTAAAGAAGTAGATATTTAATTTGTTCCCCATCATCTCCCAGGTCAAAATCCCTCTGATTTTATATTACAGAATCCTACTTTCAAAATATTTTGAAATATATTTAGATAAATTGGGTTCTTATTGATCATGTAGATGAGGTTTGTTTTTTTTTTTTACAATGGAATTTCTTTAGTAAACTAATTAATTTGAAAATACATCAGGACTCCATTTAGGATTTAGGGAGAAAGGAATGAACATTTATATAGTACCTATTATATATCAGGTACTGTGTTAAATTATGTAATATAAACATTATCCTATTTGTTCCTCATGACAATTCTTCATGGTAAGTACTGTTATTTTCTTGATTTTACATTTGAGGAAACTGAGGTTGAATGACTTGCCCAGGATCACACAGAAGTGTCTGAGGCTAATTATGAACAGAGGTCTTCCTGATTTCTGATTCAGTGCTCTATTCACTGTGCCAGTAGCTGCTTCTATTTAGATTACTCTCATGAAAGTATTTTTTAAAAGTAATAAATTATATCTGTCAGAAATGACCTCTTTAGGAGAACAAGCATATGCAGGAGAATGAGAATGTGGTCTGTTTAGTTTCAGCTTCATACAAGGCATTCTTGCTCTATATTTAAACTGTCAGCAGCCTTACAAGATTATATCAAATGGAAGGAAATTGTGTTGTTAAAAGATTGTGTCTCCCTTAAATTTTATAGTAAATGGCACTTTAATATTCTTAGATCGTTTCCTATTTTTAGAAATTTCTCTAAGGTCATAAAATTTGTAAAAAGTGTAAATGTACAAACTTAGACTTTGAACTTACATATTTTCTAGTTATAAGTGGGAAAATGTCCTTTTTCTTTTTATTTCTGTCTCTGTCTGTCTTTCTCTCTCTCCCTCAAAGAGTTTGAAAGGTGGTAAAATCTGGGAGGTTATGATTAAATTTCATAGATTGAGAACAAAGAACACAGAAGTACAGAAACGAAGCCAGGTGACCTCACAATCCTTTACTAACAAATGTTTTCTGAGCCCATCCTGTCTGCCTGGCTCTGTGTTATGTATGATAGAGGGTACTGAGAAGTAGAAAATACAGGCCCTTTTCTCAAAAAGCTTACAAAAACTTAGATCAGGGCTATAGGGCTATATGCACTAGTGCCAAAGAGTTTTTGACAGCTCTTTAATAAGCATTTGGGATTTTATTTTAAATCACAGTTTGACAAGTTAGCAGCCTCTGGCACTAGAGGGAACATTCTGGATTAAAACAGCAAGAGCATTACAAATACTGAAGTAATGAGACATGTTGGCGGAGCTGCGTGGGGGAAGCTGTCACAGTCCTACGAGCTTGTACCTTGTATGGTTCTTAACCAATTATTAATCCTACACATTTTAGAATGCCATTGTCATCCACAATTTTTAAAAGCAAGTACAATATGCTGAGGTACAGATCATACTGTTATTTCCTTAAATTCAAGGACTAATAATTGCATGGATTTTAGATATAATGGAGGAGAGGAGAAAATCTCTGCATAATTAAAGTACAAAGTAGTTAGCTAGAAAATCAGAGGTTATAACTTATATGTTCTATTATTTATTTTGCAGGTAACAAGAATAGTGAGCTGTTGACTGCTGCAGTATAATGAAGTTCTATATTGATAGTGAATCTATTACCATATTGCTAATGCACTTTTCATTATCTAGAAATAATAAACTTCTCTATTTGTTTTACAGACAATGGGACCTTGTATGAATTCCACTTTTCACAATGAGTATGTATTTTTTAATAGTGGTAAAGACTTAATTTCCAAATAAGGGGCTAAAAAACTTGAACTCCTACTTTATAGGCTCAATTTATGCTTACATATTTACTTTCGCATGCCTTCATACTATTACCCCAGTTTCAAGCAATACATTTCTCCCATAAACCTTCCATCTCAGAAATCAACAGGCATTTCCACATTCAAAATTGTCCTCAAATGAAGACTTCCTAATTAGTCAAAAGTGATGCATTCACCCTCTTTCCCCACTTCATGACTTTTTCTGAAATGCAATTTTCATCCAAACAGACATCCCTAAGAATGTTAATGCATACATGGTTCGCTGGGTCCTCTATCCAGTGCTCTCATGGGGTCTATGACTCATTTGTTTTTATAGTAGTTTCTTTCCTGGAGGGAACAACTGTTCAGTGTTTCCAAAGTGCCTTATTACATTTATATTTATTGTTTAATAAATTCCACATTTACATAATTTCAGATGAGTCTCATATCCTTTAATAGCTATAGCATTATAGAAGTTTAGAACTTGAGAAACATTAGAAATGTTATCTCACTCCCTGGTTTTATTAATATTGAAACTAAAATTTAAAAAAAGTAAACTTTGGAAAGGTGTATTAGATGATCCAAATTCTTTCATTTTAGTCAATGACAAATCCAAGACTAGAAACTACAAGTTTTAATTCCTATTCTTCTGCTGTTTAACTGCCACTCTACATTTAGTACATTTTTTAAAGAAATAGACATGTACTTATACTTAGCAATCTAGCAATTAAGAGAAACAACAATGTTTCTATACAGATAAGTCTAAAAGAAGTTGTAGCTATCACTAAATATAACTCCTATAGCCTGGGGAAAATAAGCACATTCTTGTAGGTCATATCTGAGTTATATCAACCTCCAAATCTCAGCATAAAATCTAATTTATGGAACATCATACCACAGGCACACAGCTCCAGGTTCTAAACTGTAAAGTATATTCCAATCTAAATCCTGAATGCATTTTTCAATCCAGCCCACATTCCTATAATACATTCTTCCTATCTTAAGAAAAAAGTCATTTGATTTATTCTCCTCTTAAATGGCACCAAGCCTTACTCATGACTTATCTTGCATTTCTGCAATATTCAGTAATTGTTATAAGTAAAAAAAATCTATCATTTTATTTTGTTGTGTAGAATGAATTATCTTTTCCACTATTTTATTGTCTGTTGAAAAGAGAATGAGTGGAAGACATCTAAGATGAAAGGATGCTTATTAACAGAAAAGTTCAAGAGGTTACAATGAAACTGGAGGGCATAAGAGAAAGAGCACTAATGATTAGTAGAATGGTAAAAGGATAGAGATTGTAATGCAAAGTGTGTTGGCAGGAGAAAATATTTTTTTTTCTACAGAAAGCAATTCTGAATCATAGGATTAGTGGAATAAATGGTAGATATTGCCAAGCACATAGTAGGGAAGAACCAATTTATCAGAAACTCCATTTTCAGGGTATTTTTGATCACTTATTGATGAATCAACTTGGGCAGTGGTGTCATATTTCAATTTATCTCATCAAACACAGGGTGATGGCAGCTTGGAAGTTATAGCTGAGCATCTGGATTCCTGTATATCTAGCAATTAGGCCCTTTGGAAAGTAAACAAAGTCAAATACAGTACCGCCCTTCTAGGCTGATCTAATTTCTGATGAGATGACAGAGTCTGAAATCCAGAAAGGAAATATTTTTTCAAGAGGAAAATGTGTTCTGCTCCCAAATTTTATATCTCTATGAAGGAACTTCAGAGTGGATCAGGGGATTGATGGTCATCTAATATGATCTAAATATTCAAAAAAACATCCTTTACAACATACCCCCAAATGGTCATCCAGATTTTTTTTGTTCAGTAAAAGAATGACTGCATAAGTAAACTTACCTATCAGATCCTTGTTTACTGATTTGTTTGGGGTTTTTTTTTTTTGCAATCCTTAAGTCAAAATTTGTCTCTTTGCAACTACCATCTATTTCTCCTTTTTCTATTCTTTGATGTCAAATATAATGTGTCTAATTCTTCTCTATCACAGTAGTCATTTAAAATAATTGATATTTGTTAATACTGTAATTGTTCTTCTCTACTCTAAACACCCCTGCTACAGAAAACCAGTGATTGTACAATCAAATTTGAGGCTCCTTAGCTTCTTTATTGGTTTCTGATTACTGTTTATCTTAACACTTTACCCAAAATTTGTCATGAATATCTAAGAAAATACTCTGTATCATTTAGACAAAGCAGAATATAAGAAAACTATTTCCTTATTCAAGAATCCCATGTCTCTCTTAGTGAAGTCTTAGTTTGTATTAGAATTCTTGCCCTCCATAAAACACAGTTGATTTATATTGACCTTTCAGCCCACTAAATGTCCCACATACTTTCTAAATGAATTGCTCTAGTTCACATTTTAAACGCCCCTCCCCCAATATAAAAGGTATGCTATAAGAAAATATGTCATTCTAGGTTACTGGGGGAAAGAGGGGAGAGGAAAAACTGGATTGTGTGCAATCTCTAATATGTTTTCAAAAACAATGACTTGAAAACAGAATCATAAAATCCTGTTGGCAAAGACTTAGCTTGCATGTATCTTGTATATAACTAGTCCTTTGTATACATATTATTTCCTTCACTGGCATATGAACTCATTGAAGACAAGGATTTTTAAAAAGATGTTTGTTTCTGTACCCCCTACACTAAGCACACTTTATAGCACATAATAAGCTTAAAAAATACTGGTCAAGTTGCCTTTTTTTTTTCCTTTCTAGATTTCTTAGTCAAAATCCTACCAGAAATCTTATTAGTTAAATATTTTCTTAAAATGAAAACCAAGTTTTCCTCTTTTAAAGGAGAAAAAAGAAGACCCTCCATAATTGCAACCTTAATGTAGAACTTTTTGGATGGTAAGTGAAAATGCAGAGATAGGACATGGGATAAAAAGGAGTCACTTTGAATAAAGAAATGAGAATAAAAATACAAGTGAAATCAAGTCATTTTATATTTGAAAGAACAAATGAGAAGCTTATGGTAATTTTTAAGCAATTTGCATTTTTTCCAAATAATTCTTTTATATCTTAACTGATTATATAGAACGTTTGAATACTTTAGGCTAATGGCAAGAACTCTTTGGGGTTTGACATTCTAAATAGAGATGAATATGGGAGTTTCATTCCAAATTATTTAAAACTCATTGGAAACCATAAGAGTACTTGTCAATTAGGGGTTAGCCAAAAGACTGTCATCTGTGAATGAAATGTATACTACTATGCTCTAATAAATAAGGAAATAAGTGATTTCAGGGGGGAAAGCATATGAATTGAGTAGAATCAAAAGAATGATCTATACCAGTGATTCCCAAAGTGGGCACCGCCGCCGCCTGGTGGGTGCTACAGTGATCCACAGGGGCAGTGATGGCCACAGGTACATTTCGAGGCGGTGAATAACTGTAAGGGGGCGGTGATAGTATGTGACAGGGGGTACTAAGTAATATTTTTTCTGGGAAGGGGGTCATAGGCCAAAAAAGTTTGGGAACCACTGATCTATACTATAACATAAATATAAAGAAAATGAAAAATATTGATGATTTTTATAAATAAATAATGAAATGAACAGAATCAGGAGAACAAATTATTCAACAATGGCAAAAGTGGTATTCTGTAAGAACTATGATCAATATGATCATTCAAGATTTTAGAGTATCTATCCATGACTCAGATTTCTTTTCACTTAAAAATAGAAGTTGCATGCTGATATTTAGGAGAGATGAGTAACTGACACTCCGCTCCCTCAGTCCACACACACACACACACACACACACACACACACACACACACACACACTAAATCACCTCAAAACAAAGGAAAGCAAGAGGAACACATCCCATCCCAGCCTGAGCCATTCAACACAGGTATACAAAGTAGTGAGGACAGGAAAATTAAAAACTCTCACATGGCAACAGAAGACCTCAAGCCAATAAAGGAGTAGAAAGAAGGACCTATTCACTCCCACAAAGCAGAGTGCCTGAGACTACAAGAGAACAGAACATGTGGAATCTAAGAACTTCAAGGAATCTAATCACGCCCCTTTGGCAGAAGAACACCTGAAGCAGTAAGGAATCAGAGTGGCAAAATAGCTGAATTGTAGGAAATTGCCCGTTCCCATGTGGCAAGAGTGTGTAAAGCAGCAGAGCCCAGAGCAAGGGACCTGCTCAGCCTCAGCCACTTGGGAGGAGCACGATAGCAGCAAAGCAGGAACAAACTCAAGATACGAAATAGCAGGGAAATGGGTAACACAGGTTACTAAATATACCTGGACATTATAGCTGTAAACTTCCCCAAAAGAAGCCAGCAGGGCCACCTCCTCAATAGATATACCATTGGAAACAAAGGCAGCCAGTTTTATGTGAGGGAAAAGTATTCTCTAAGCTTACAGTAGTATACTCTCTCCCTTGGTAACAGAGAAGAACTCAAAAGACAGGTAAGATAACTGGGAATAAATAATTAGAAAAATGAGCAAAAGACAACATACACACACACACACACACACACACACACACACGCACACATACACACCATGTTGGACTTATTCTTTGGCCCTGAGGAAGATTCCTCAGTAAGCAAAACAAAAAAGGGAGGAATGTTATAGACAAAAAAGCTTATAGAAATATTATAGCTTATAAGAATATTATAGCCAAAAAGCTAAACTTAGCAATTAAGCAGGGGATTTTTTGGATAACGTCATGCCCGGCTCAAGCAGGGCAGTTATCTCTCTGACTCACAGTCCCAGGGACAACTCCTGGCTGGAAGCCCCAGGGCCCCTAGATGAAACAGCCTTGAAGATTCCTAGACAGAACAGCCTTGAAGATTAAGAATCATATCCTGTGGCACCTGGAAGCACCCCTACTCCCTCTGTCTAGCTATTAGCTGACCCTAAGACAAAGGCACCTATATCCCAGAAACATATATATATATATATATACCTTATTCTGAATGCCCCCTCAGGACTCTCTTTGCTGAGTTTCCCCAGTGCGTACTGGCAATAAAGCTTTCTCCTGCTTTGATTGCATTGTCTCGTGTGTTCCTCTGGAGGCCACCCATTTTGAACCCTAACAACCACACCACACCACACTACACCAGATGACTTTAGAAAGTTACTTTAGTAAAACAAGGAAGACAAAAATGCCAACTCAGAAAAGGACAGCAATGCAAAAAAGGAAACACATGAAACAGAAGAAAGTGTGAAAGGATGAAAATCCCCAAAAGAACCCCATGGAAGAACTTGAAAAGAAATGAAAAAAACAAACAAACAAACAAATAAAAGAACTGACAGAAAAATTCAACAGATGGGAGAAAATTCATTCCCTAAATTGACTACCTAAAAATTAAAATAGGAAGGAAAGGGAGGTCCAAAATACATTGAAGAAAATAACTCCTTAGAGAATAGAGGCAAAAACTGGAATTGGAGTTAAAAAAGAACAACTAAATAAGGGAGTAGGGTTGACCAAATAGAAAAGGAAACAAGAACTCAAGGAAGAAAATAACTTCCTAAAAAATAAAATTGAACAAACATAAGCTAATGAATCCATGTGTCAGGAAACAATAAGATAACATTTTTTAAAAGTGAAAAAAGGAAGAAAATCTAATACACCTTTCTGGAAAAATGACTGTCTTGAAAAATAGGTCAAGGAAAGATAATCTTAGAATCAGTGGGATACCTGAAAGCTATGATCATTTAAAAATAGAGAGATGAGGAGCAGTACACACTTTCAGATGTGGTCACAGGATTAGTTTTTCTTAATTGTCATACTGTTTTATGAGACCTCTTATAAAGTAGGAATAATCTGTAATTTTTGTAATTAAAAAATACATTGCTTTTTAAAAGTCCATTGTATTAACAGTGGTCTTGAATTATATGTGATTAGGAACAATATTAAGGGGTTAGGTCTATTTCAGTTTTGAGCTGAATGTTTAACATTAATTTTTGTAGGACACTCTTTAGGGTGAATTTGAATTCAATATTTTCCTCCTACCCCTACCCCTGGGTTCATTTATACTAGTGGTACTTATAACGTTTCCTGAGGACACTATAGATTATAGTAACTGTCAGAGGCCTTTGTATCTGGAGCTAGTTCTGCTAGTTCAACAAGAAGTGGCCTCCAGGGCTTACTATGAAATGCCATTTTCCTCTCACTCTTGGCTCATAATTCTGAACCATGTGGCTTTTCTCACTTTCATTTTGCACAAAGTCTACTTGGCCAAAATATGAACGTGGAAAGAAATTCCTCTCTAATCCCACCAGGAGATGAAGCAAAGCTCTCAATTTGATTAACCTTTGAGTTTATATAAGTACAGATGGTACAAATGGCAACACAATTGCTCAACCCACAGTAGAGGTATTTATCATAATTCTTTTTCAATATACCCTTCTCAGATATAAAGTTCTTAGGTAGGAGTATTCCCTGGGGTAGATTACAGTCTGGCTGTTCACCTTGAAAAATATTCTTTATCAGTGGAATTGGTGTTATTATTATTCATTGTACAAGGCCTTGATTTGATATTATATATGAGGTAACTTTTCTTACCCTATTAATGTTTAGCTGAATGGGAAGAGGAAAGAACAGAAAACTATCGATTTCCAGTTGTGTAATGATTTTTCTTAATACAGAATGATCACTTTGTTCATAAAAATTGAAGAGAAATATATAATCATTAATAAGAAAAGTAAAACACTGATAGGACTCATTCTTTTTTCATTACACTTGTATTTCTAAAAAGCAAAATATGTGTATACATCTATAAATTCATGCCTATAATGAATTTGTAATTGGAAAAAGAGAAAATCTACACTTAAATCCAAGAAGGTATATATTGCCAGACATTTCTTTTGCATCTTATTTTTATTTTCCTATTTATATTTATATTTGCATGTTTATTATTCCTTCTTTTTATGATCAA
This sequence comes from Gracilinanus agilis, assembly GCF_016433145.1. Taxonomy (NCBI): domain Eukaryota; kingdom Metazoa; phylum Chordata; class Mammalia; order Didelphimorphia; family Didelphidae; genus Gracilinanus; species Gracilinanus agilis. Next base: position 568,489,662 of record NC_058130.1, on the reverse strand, counting down.
GCTGCCTTCTGTAGGGAAATTTGTTGGATTTTGGCCTTTTTTTCCCTTTGAAATCCAGATTAAATTAACTTCTTGCATGGAACTGTCATGGAAATTTACCCACCTCAAGGGGACATAAAATTGAATCCAGACGAACGAAGGAACCCCACAACAGGGCTCAGCATTGAAGGTACATGGAATTGGGGCATTTCCACACTATAAAGGGGTGAAACAGCTCTCACTAAAACCTGAGAGGAAGAAACCCCTCCACCCCCCCCCACACACACCATGCACAGCTCCAAGGCCAATGCACAAGAGTGAAAACAGGAGTGGGGCAACCAGTAAATCACTAGCAGCCCCAGGGCTTGTACCTGTGAGCTGCCAGACGTGGGACCCCAAGTGGCTGGGGGGAGCACACAGACTTTCCCGAGCATCTAGGCGGGTGAAAACATTGCCCTAGGCATGTACAAAGATCTTGAAAGCAGGGACTTTCCTGAGCGTCTGCGCTGGTGAAGGCATTGCCCTGGGCGCAGATAAAGATCTCAAGCTCAGGCTTGGACCTCGAGTGGGGACCAGGTGCAGATGGGAGCGCTTCTGTGGAAGCAGCCCCTGAGACAGCTGAAGGAGCCTCGGGCAGAGGGGCAGACCGGGGACTACCGGAAGGCTTGACCCCAAGGACAAGGAGATCAGAGCCCTCGGGAGCTTAGAAAGTGCAGGCAGACCCTGAGAGTGAAGACAAAGCTGAAAAGGGGCGGGGCTAACAATGGCAAGCCAAGAACGCGAGAAGAAAAAGATTATCAAGCAAAACTCTGGAACACTCAACAACTTTTACACAGAGAAAATTCAGACAACATAGGAGGACAAACAAGTATCCAAACCTTCCCAAAACAATGAAAACTGGTCACAAGCTATTGAAGAGTTCAAAAATGAGATGTTGAGGAAGATGGAAGAGATCTGGCAAGAAAATAACAGCTTAAAAGGCAGAATTTGACAATTGGAAAGTGAGGCAAGTCAACTGAAGACCAGAAATGACCAGATTAAAAAGGAAAACCAGTCCCTAAAGGCTAGAATTGAGCAATTAGAAGCCAATGATCTCTCAAGACAACAAGAACAAATAAAACAAAGTCAAAAGACTGATAAAATAGAAGGAAACATGAAATATCTCAATGAAAAAGTGACAGACCAAGAAAACCAGTCTAAAAGAGACAATTTGAGAATCATTGGTCTTCCAGAAAAAGCAGAAATTAATAGAAACTTGGACTCCATACTTAAAGAAATTATTCAGCAAAATTGCCCTGAAGTCCTACAACAAGAGGGCAATATAGACATTGAAAGGATCCATAGATCACCCTCCTCACTGGACCCAGAAAAGTCAACACCTAGGAATATAATAGCCAAATTCAAGAGCTTTCAAGTAAAAGAAAAAAATCTTACAAGAAGCCAGAAAGAGACAATTCAAATATCAAGGAGCACCAATCAGGATCACACAGGATCTGGCAGCCTCCATGCTAAAAGACCGCAAGGCTTGTAATACGATATTCAGAAAGGCAAGAGACCTGGGTCTTCAGCCACGGATCAACTACCCATCAAAACTGACTATATACTTCCAGGGGAAAGAATGGACATACAACAAGATAGAAGATTTCCAAGTATTTGCACAAAAGAGACCAGGACTAAATGGAAAGTTTGATACCCAACCACAAAAATCAAGAGAAACATGAAAAGGTAAATAAGAAACAGAAGGAAAAGAAAGAAAACTCATAATTTTTTAAATTTGACTCTTTAAGGGCTTAAATAAGATCTAATTATCTGTATTACTATGTGGAGAAATGCTATGTATAATTCTCTGGAGTGAACTCTATTCACTATTATAATATTCACTATTATAGCAACCAGAAGAATAATTCATAGGGAGAGGACAGGATACTAAATGGTCTAAGATGACATGGGGGTGGGGTGGGAAAGAGGTGGGGAATAGAAGGGGACACCAAGAAAATTCTGAGTAAATAAGAAAAATAGGATATTCTATTACACACAAAGAGGGCATGGGAAGGGGAGGGGATAAATACTATTATAAGAAGGAGAGGAAGAGAGCATTAAGAGGTAATAATCAAACCTTACTCTCAGTGTAATCAACCCAGAGGGAAGAGTAGCTTTATTATCCATTCAGATAAAAAACTCTATCTAACCCTACTGAGAAAGTCAGAAGGGATAAACCAAAGGGAATAGGGGAGTGGGGAGGTCAAAAAAGGGAGGGGAGAAGAAGGGGGAGAGAATTCATTAGACATTTAAAAAACAAAAAGAGGGGAATAACAAGGGAGGGTGCAGAAAGGGAAGTCAATCAAGGGAGGGGATAAGGGATACCAGCTCAAAGCAAACCACTGGTTTAAAAGAAAATAGTGTAAGAAGAAGGGGTGGGTCTAGGGGAGGATACAAAAATGTCAGCAAATGCTCAACTGATAATTGTAAGTCTGAATGAGAATGGGATGAACTCGCTCATAAAAAGGAAGCAAATAGCAGAGTGAATCAGAAACCAAAATCCTACCATATGTTGTCTACAAGAAACACATATGAGGCGGGTAGACATACACAAGTTCAAGGTTACTTTCTTTATATTCCTACAGAATATCATAATTCTGGAAAAATTAGCAGTATTCTCACTGAGAATCTCAAAATGAATTTTCATATAAGTCAATATGTCATTGACAAAAACAAATAGCACTTGTGAAAGTAAATGGAGAAAAAAACCTTCTAAGTTCATGTAGTTATAAACCATTTATAACACTATTCTTTATGTACAAAAATATATGTGATTCAAAACAAAACAAATACATCAAAAGATGAACATGGTAGAGTCAACACAACAAATCACTGTCTTAGTGACTAGAGGAACTGAATTCAAATCCTTTTCTGATATTGAAACTCAACTATATTGTGGCATTGGATAACTCTACCCAAGAATGGACTTGTGTTCTCTAAGTCTTTCTCTCTTGTAGTGATGGTTTTTCTCTGAGTCCTTCAAAATGTTTTTTATAAGAATTAAGGACATAAAATTTTAAGATGGATGGTGTAATGAGGGTATAAAGGTGGATCTGTTATGGAGGTTGGTAAAGCTGTAAGCAGTCAGGAAGCTAATGTGGCTTATACACAAGCTGTTTACTTATGGTACTGGATATAGGAATGAGAAGTTCTCAGTGCCTAAACCAGCCAAGGGAATAATGTAATTTCCCTTGGTAAGGACAAAACCCTTTTAAGAAGATTTCCCTTCAGCCTCTAACCTGACTGAGGAAGTAACTCCTATTGGTTGATATTGAGATTAGACAGGAAGGGAAGTGTGATGCTTCCTGTCAAACAGTATTGGAGTTACTCTCCCTCCCTCCTAGAATCTCGAACAGCAGTCCACTTAGATCTAAGATGAAGGTAGGAGTCACTAGTTCAAAAGTTAAACTAAGGTTTTATTTGAAAAAGTTGATTAGGGAAAAGGGATTGGAAAGTGGGTTAGGAAACCTATGAATCTAGTCTAGTACTGCCTTCCTGATCTAAGTTCAGGATGTTGATGAATTTCCTTGCTATGATCTTCAGCTGTCCCAAGGAATCAGCCCTGGGACAGAAACAAATGATCTTTTGATGGTAATATAGAGCAACCTCTTAACAGGTATATCTAATTGATGTTCCTATTGGGTCAGCAAAGTTCTCCTAAACCTGCCTAGCCTAGGAAACTAAATCACACATTCCTCCTCCCAACCACCCTGGATCCCCAAGGGGTAGAAGTGAAGGTCAGAAGAGAAGTAGGGATAGGAACAGAACCCAGCCTAGGGTCTCCAGGGTTTCATATTCCCTGGGTCCAACTGGCAGTTGGTACTTGCCCTGTGGCTCATGCCACAGTCAACATTCCAACCAGGGCAACTGACAGGTTGCCCCAAGCAAACATGGGGCAAAGAAAAAAAAAAGCAGTATTAATCCTATATTATGATGGCCAGGCCTAGAAATACAGTCTGATTAACTAGAATCCAAATGTAGAGCAAGATACTGTACAAATTACCAGTCTCCCCACCTATCTGCTCAAATACTTGCTCCCAATAGATCAAATATGTTTTAAATTCCTTTAACAGATAATAAAGCCTCTCTGTGAATCAGATAAAGAAGAGGTATTATCATTATTTTTTTTGAAAGCAGGCATTAATGGAGAAGAGGGAAGCATTGTACCCTAAAGGAAAAAGAGAAAACAGTCACTAGGGAGAAAGTCACATGAGAGGAGTCTCAAAGCTCCCTAAGACAAATATTACTTCCTTCATAATTTTTCCCAGGGCTGGGCATGTTTGTGACCCTAGAATTAAAAATGGGAAACCTGGCCTACACATAAATTGATCCTGATGCCTATAGCTCATTAGAGAGGGATCTAGTGAACCAACAAAAAGCTAGAGGCAATTCTCCCCTATAATGGCAAAAAATGTTAAGTAATTAAATGAAAAATTATTTCTTCCCTTTCTACTGATCACTGTTCTGATTTTATAAACTCTCCTTTTTGCCCTCCTTGACTTCCACTGAATTTCATTGCAATTTGCTAGCATTTTTATCATGTCTGTTCACAAAAACTAGAAGCCTGAATTCTTTCTTATTTTGTATTGACATGTTGCCTACGTGTTGGAGAGTATACTAAATTTAAAATAGAGAACTTCGGTTTGTCCCTCAGACATGTTCATGGCTTTCCTATCTTCAAAAAATATTCACTTGAACCATTCATCCCCAGAAAGTATACTCCCAAGCCTCTCCTCTCCTCCTTCTTGTCACTTAAAATTTTGCAATTCAATGTATAATTGATGCCTCCAGTTCCCTTCCTTTCACTCTAAAATCAGTCTGGATTCTGGACTCATTATTCAACCAAAACTACCCTTTTTAAAGCTTCCAATCATTTCTCTATAATGAAACCTATTGACCTTTTCCAAATCCTCATTCTTCTTGATCTAATTGAAGACTGACACTCTTTCCTCTTCAAACTCTCATCTCTCTAGGTTCTCATGATACCTTTTCATAGTTTTCCTACTTTTCTGACTACTTCTTAAGGTCTTTTCTCGGATTTTGATACAGGTACACTGGGTGTCCCATTTTCCCTCTTTACTAATTCGCTAGATGATTTCATCAACTCCCCCATTTTTTATTATCTCTATGTTGATAATTCTCAGATCTATTTGTCCAACCCTAACCTTTCTCTAAACCTCCAGACTTTCATATGGATCATATGAAAAAGGAAACATTTTCTGTTTGACATTAAAAACCATTCATAACCTTGTCCCTGGATCCATTTATAGTCTTCTTAAACCATACTCTCTTCCATCATATGCTCTCCAATTCAGTGATATTGACTTCCTTGCTCTTCTTCAAATAAGACACTTCATCTGGACATTTTCAATGCCTAAACTCCAAGAAAAGCTCTCTCCCTTCTCATCTTGCCTTTTGAATTCCCTGACTTTCTTTAAGTTCCAGCCAGAATCCTCTCTTCTCCAAGATGACCTTCAAGCTCCTTAAAACTCTGTCTCTACTGATAAGCTCTAATTTATCATATTTTTTTCCTACACCATTGTTTGCATCTGGTCTTTCCCATTAGACTTGTGAGCTGGTTTAAGCCAGGAAATATTTGTTTGTTTAGTTTTTCTTTGGTTGTGGGCAATTCAATCAATAGGGATAAAGAGAGAGGATTAAGGAAACAGGAGCATATGAATTGGACTTTTATGTCTTTTTAGTAGAGAATGATTAAAAGAAACATACAATAGCAAAAAAGGTTTCTTTTACTTGTAGTTTTTGAGAGTTGCCTAGAGTAAGGAAAGGCTAAGTGACTTACCCAGGATCACACATTTAGCATTTATTAGTGGTCAGTCATGAATGCAATTCTTCCTGGTTTTTAGATTAGACTTATTTACCACACCACTGTCTGTTTCAGAGGAAGATTCTCATTATTCAATTTTTTCAATAGTTTTGACTCTTCCTGCCCCAACTTCTCCAACTCATTTACAAGCTGAGAAAACTGAGGCAAATAGAATAAAATAGCTTTTACAGTGCCTGAGAAATTTTATTTTAACTCTTGACTGAGTGGCTCAGTCAAGAGTTAAAATAAAATTTCCAGGATTTTGAGGTGATATTACCAGAATTATAGTGGTATCATCATCAAAAAACAAAAAGTTAGCAAAAGAGTGCACTGATGCTGCTGCTGCTGTAATTTCAGTTGTTGAGTTTGATGTGCAATTGGAACAATGAAATGTTAAATAGAATATGGAACAGGAAACATACTAGTCTCCTCAGCATGGCTATGATAACTCAGAGTTCTTTTCACCTTCAGGTTAATAATCATGCATAAATCCTTATTATGTTTGAGTACTTTAAAAAACTCAATGATTTTCTACAGTGTTATCATAGTTTAAAAATATAATGAGGTGACTCTTCTTTTAGGATAGAATGAGCATACTGTTAATGAAATGTTCTAAATTAACTCTAAAATAATTGATTGTAAAGGTAAAATCCATATATTTAATAGTGATACTCCTGAATTCAAAAACCTATTTTCTTAACTGTATCAGACATACTTTCTAATAGAAAATCTTGAACTTAATATCTGAGAAATTTTAAAAATTATACTGTGTTGCCAAGAATTTTCCATTTTTTCCCCAATACTTAATGTTTTCTTTTAAAAGAAAATCATGATCTAAGCTAAGATTCAACAAATGGTATGAGTTTTTATGTGCATATCTTAGGTATACCTCAGCAGTCACCAAGGCATATAAAGAAACAGTATTGCTCTTAATCAATATCAACAATAAGTCAACTAGAAATTGTCCTTTTTTTGATTTTTAATAAATTTCTCAGCATCCTGGATAATCATAAAGGGACAAAGTTCCTAGATTCTGAGCTCCTTGATTGCCTACAAATTTAAAGTCATTTTTTTAAATCTGAAAAATAGTGGAAACAATTGTTAAAATTTGCATTATATTTTAAAGGGATAAAAGTCACTTTCTATAAATTGCACCATTTGATGTCTCATAATAATCCTATGAGATAGATACTAAGGATATTTTCATTTTACATATGAGGAAAATGAGGTTCAGACATACATGTCAGAGGCAAAATTTAAGCCCAGAACTCTGGCAATCCAAATTTAGGTTAAATATTTAAAAAGAATGTTTACAGATCTTTATCATAGGCTGATCTGACAAAAGCAATCAATACACTCTCAACTCCTATATAATGTCATATAATTATTTTAATTGGGTTGATTAGTTTTTGTCTTTCATACTCTTAAGATGACATAAATTGCTTCATTGGTGATGTCTTTTGACTCAAATAAAACTGTATTTATCTTTTTGAAGTAGAGTTATACAAAGTCATTGACCTCATTCTCTTCCAGAGTTATTGAAATCCAGTGGCAAGACAAAAGTCAAGAAGACTAGTGATGGCTGAGAATTCAGTAGATGACTTGGCTTCTTCCATCTCTAAGGCTCTAAGAATATCACAGTGCTTGTTTGCTTCCACCACCTTCATGGCCATTGGAACAAATTATTCTCAACCACCCCTTCATCTGGATGATGTCTTCACATGCTTGGATAGACACCCCTCTAACTCACCAATGAGTTTTAGGGCCTGTCTGTTACCTTCAACTTGATTTAGCCACCTGCTGAGATGGTTTATCAGGGTGTTGCAAAGGCACAATACAGCGTTTTTTTTTTTTTTGTTCTACTAAAATTTTACTCTGATGCTTCACTGTGGTGTGTAGGTGAAGTGAAGTTCTCAAAGGCAATGCCAATGGAGAATACCCTCTAATAGAGAAAAAGACCACAGAACACAAATTGGAAGCAAAGAACATTGGGTTTAGGTTTATATATGGAATAACCATGTATATGTATATATATATACAATGTCAAGGAATTCACTTCTCTCTTAGATTCAGTTTCCTTATCTACAAAATAATATGTTTGAATCAAATAATTTCTTTTAAGTCCTTACTTTCTGCTTAGAATTAATACTAAATATTGGTTTCAAGGCAGAAGATTTGTAAGATCTAGTCAACTGATGTTAAGTTACCTGCCCAGGACTGTAGAGCTAAAAAATGTCTAAAATCTCCTGTCTCTAGGCCTTATTTTATATCCAAAGGCTCCACTCTTCTAAAGTCTTTTCTCAAGAGGTTGAGAATTCTATAGTAAAGCATACAGCTATGATAGAAAGAGACGATATTCAGCAGCTATCTACAATCATTAACTACACTGCCCTTTGGACCAGAAATGTCAAACACATAGCCCAAAGTCAAAGTGAGATTGAGACCCAACAACACTCCAACATAACAAATTAAACTATAATAGGGGCATACTTCACAAAGGAAATAAAAATGCTATAGAACAAAAAATGATGCTAGTAAACAAATGTTAAGTCAATGTGTACCCTGAAAGGATCCTTTTCTACTATTTAATACCCCAACTCACCCTTTCTCTCTCACTCTCTAGGCAATAAAGTATATCAATCCATTATTTTCATACTGTTGTTTATTGTTAGAGTGATAGTTAGATCTACATTTACTTTTTGTCAAGTTTAGGCCATAAAGTTAATCAATTTTAATGTGGGGGAAATGGGAACAAAATATCTTGAGAGTAAATGTGGGTGATGGTGATGGAAACATGGATCCTTAGAGCTAATTAATTATTGAATATATGGACAATAGTTTTCTAGGACCAAGCAGAGTCAATATCTCTTTTATCTCTATTTAGAGAGAGCGATTTTAGGCTTTGGATCTTCATAAAAATCCCTAGGGAGCTATATCACTATTTAGTTATTTATATTTATTTATATCTTTTATTATTTATTTATTGTTTACATTTATATCATATGATTCATTCATTCATTTATTTATTAATGTTCTTACATATAGACATATAAATAATAAATATGTATATTTATTATTTATAATATATACAATTTATATATTATATAAAAATAATCATTATTTAATTAAAGAGATGTTATTACAAAATATGGCAGTTATAGTATCTGACTGCCACAGTTGTTCTTCCCAGCTCCCTCTGCACTAAGGAATAAAGCAATTGGTGTGGAACTAATGAACTCTGAAACTTTATGTGAAGTGGCTAATGGCAAAGAAGAAAGTACTTTCAAGTATGTGCAAGTTGTTCTGTGCAACTTTCTAATAATCCTCTGAAACTTTCAAAAACTTCAGTGAATCTATGTACTTTTTCCAATTTTTAGAATCACTTATGTCTTTCTAGTTCCTACTCATTTCTTCTGCTCTATACAAATAATCTTTTCATTATGCTGAACTACTTCTCTTAGGTCTTTTTTTTTACTTTCCCATAGGGGCAAATATGATTGCCTAGTCAGTGGTTCCCAAACTTTTTTGGCCTACCGCCCCCTTTCTAGAAAAAATATTACTTAGTCCCCTGGAAATTAATTTTTAAACATTTTAATAGCAAATAATAGGAAAGATAAATGCACCTGTGGCCATCACTTCCTCCCTGGATCACTGCAGCATCCACCAGGGGGCAGTGGCACCCACCTTGGGAATCATTGGCCTAGATGTTTTCTCTTATTTTTAGAATACCACTCTCTTCCCCAGTCTTCTTTTTACTAAACAAATTGCTTCTGGGACTTTGTGTTTGAAAAGCTTGTTTGTTATTTAGATATAGTTAATTTCTGTCCACTAAGGTCTTCTACTGTCATTGGGTAATCTAATTTTTGGTTTCTTAAAAGTTACAGTGATTTATAATTGCCTAATTATTGAAAGTTTATTGGAATTAGGCAGATGCGTTTTTCTGTCAGTGAGCATTCCAAGTGTGCCAGAAGAATATTTGTAATGTAGACTGAGATGGTTTCACTTTAAGGATTTACAGTGGACTTTTTTGTACTTGATTGATAATGGAGATAAAAAAAACAAAATCAGCTAATAAAGGATCATGATTTTGTAGGTTTTAGGAAAATTACCATTGATGCATAAGGAAACATTTTTGTTCCTGACTCTCTGAATACTGAGTTAAATGCAAAGAAAAAATGAAGTATTATTTTACTTTAATTTAACAAGAAATTCTAACTTTGTTGGTCTTATTGATGGGAAAGTATTATTTTATTAAAGCCCTGGATTGGGGTTTCATTGCATTGTAATCCTGATGCTAAATCACTAGACTCTCTCCAGCTGAGACTAGACTCCCAGAATATTGGATTAATTAATACTGATTCTCAATTTCCCAGTTTCCTATTTTCTATTTTAAATTAAAATTTAAAACTGGTTCTAACATATCTACAGTAATTACCGAAAATACATATTTTGATGGCCCTTAAAATAGGTTATTTTTTTTTACAATTTCCATAGAATTTTAATCTTAACAAAATGACTTGTCAGTTATCACAACTAAAGCTGAATCCACATGATTAGGAGACAGAAATACCATGTAGAATAAAAAAAAAAACATCAACAGTAACCCATGAAATAACATCACAGTACTGATAATTAAACCAGGATTCTTTAATTTTTCTCATGTGACAGACCATTTTAGAAGCTAATAAAGTCCATGTACCCCTTCTCAGAATAATACTTTTAATTTTATTTGAAAAATATAAAAGATCACAGGGGAAACAAATTAAATTAAAATATCATTCTCAAACATTTTTTTAAAGTTCAAAGATATCAGATGAAGAAATCCCAAATTAAAGACACTGAGTTCACAGTCAGCATCCTAACTCAAATCTCCTCACCTCCCTCCAAAAACAACAACAACAACACACTTCATGCCTGGCCTGCAGCGGATACAAGCAAGGTTTTAGACTTTTACTGTAATGTTGGGTGACATACATTCTACCCAGCCACACAAAAGGAAGAAGATGGAGTTGGGAGGTGGGAAAAGATAAAGGTAGTATCAAGTGAGTGTAGAGCCACCTATAGGGGAAAGATCTTTCATATCTGGTAGAAAAGAGATTGAAAATCTGGGTAGGGTTAGGCCTCTTCTCCTGGAGATTATCCAAATCTAGGGATTGTTGAGACCAAGAAAGTCAATTGTTAAATTTCAAGTGTGTTGGAAATCAACAAAGACTTGCTGATTTTAAAAAGTGATGGAGAAAATGTTAATAATACAGATTAAACTTTAAAATTCTGCCATTGTTTAGGGAGAACTTGTTTCTTAAACATTTACCATTGCACCCTGCCTGAGTCTTACATATGATTCTGTCACTAACCCTCTGGATGACCTTGGACAGATCTCACACTCTACCTAGAGTTAGTTTTCTCATTTGTAAGATATGAGATTTGGATTAAATGACTTTTTAAGTCCCTTTCAGCTCTGACATTTAATGTTCTATGCCCCACAAAGCCTCTTAACTTTCCCCACTTGTAAAATGGAGGAGATGACCACAGAATTTCCTTCATACCTTAAATCTATGATCCTGTGCTCTTCTCTAAGGTCCCCCACCCCACTTCAATGGTAAGAATACTGTAAAATAATTTAATCCTATTTTAATTTCCTTCTTTATTGCCATAACCTTCAAGGTAGTCCAGTTCATCAATCACTAATTCAATAATCAAATATTTATTAAACATCTGGTATAGGTCAGTCAGTGGCTTAGATACTGAGGAATTGAGTACAAAGAATGAAACAATTCCTGTTCTCAAGGAGCTCATATTATAAAGGAGATAGTACATATTGTGAAGAGTGAATCAAACACTCTTTTGTCTATCAATCAGTGACTTTTAAGTTAATCAATCAAGAACTTAAGTACCCCTACTTAGTACCTTACCAGTCCTAAATATGAGAGTTCACAAGTCATTTGCTAGAGTGAGTAATATCTCCAGAGCCCATTGCACCACCCCAACCCCCACCCCAGGCAGTGCTAGGCAAATTGAAAGACTGCATGAAGTGACATGGGAAAAGGACTATAAAAAGTCCTGAACTTCCTGTCCAAGAGACTTCTCCTTGAGTCTTCTCCTTGGGCTTTTCAACTGGAGTTTTTTATTTCGGACTTTGACTTTTGGCTTTGGAGCTTCTTGGAATCAGGGACTTTCTTGTTGGATTCACTGCTATCTTGGTGAGTTTAGCTCATGATGGTTTTTCTGCATTGGGACTTTGCCTGGATCCTGCCTGGCTTGCTTGTGGATTCCCACCACAGGATCCACGGGAAGTGTCTCTTCAAGCACCAAGGCAGAATGACTCCCAGCCAGAAGATCCAAAGAGAGAAAAAGCTGATGCTTTTGACTTCTTGTTCACAAGCCTCTGGTGCCAGGTGTTTGCTGCTCACATGGATTTATTTGTGTATTTAAGTATTTTCAAGTATTTTTCAAGTATTTTAAGCATTTTTTTACTGACTGCTTCCATGCCTAAAACTCTTTACTTCCTCATGCAAGCATCCTGGCTTCCTTAACTTCCTTCATGTCCCAGGTGACATCCCACCTTCTTTTGCTGTTGTATGGCCTGCCTTCTTACTGGGCCATACATCTCTTGGATGATATCTTCTGTACCATTTCTTGAATGTAAGCTGTCAGTGGTGAAGTCCCATACCCAATTTACTCTGAGGACATTTCTTTATTGTCTTTCAGTGACCTTCAGAATCTTCATGTCTTCAAAGGGCCCTGAGAGAGTTAAATAGGAAAAAATGGAGGTCCAGGGACTGAACTTGTTCTGATCTGTGGAACTTGAATTCTTGAGTTCTTTCCATCGAATCAAGCTGCAGAGCAATCAAAATAGGTTCTTATGTAACTACATGTTCTGATGTCTGGAATGTTGCTATTATAATTCATATAAACTAATCCTCACAATCTACAAGTGAGAAAACAAAATCCTAAACAAGTTAAATAATCTGACTGTTTTCTTATTGCCAGGTGGGTAGGAAAAGGGAAACAGAACATAAGATCAAGGAGAAATACTCCTATACTCCTCAAAACCTGATTAAAGTCACATTTCCTTTTACTGGAAAATATAAATTAAATAGAAATAAATTTCTAATTCCCATTCCACAAAGAAAAATTAATGTTTATCTACATTGAAAATTTTTCCAGTAAAAATTCAGTTTAAAATAAGGGGTGGTGGGATTGATACAATTGTATAAACAGAGATATTCTTTCTCCAGTCCAATCTACCTTCATAACTTCAGAATCATTGCCTTGATTCAATGGAGCTTATTCTATCTTTTAATGGAAAGTTATTCCATAAGTCTTGTTATCATGTGAGGACATTTCTATATTAGGAAAAGGGTATGGATGGCTTGTATTATTCTACTGTCCTCTCACCATTCAAATATCTAGAAAGCATAAATTTTCTATTACGATTGCCTAGGAGAACAAAGCTGGAAACAACTCTTTCAACAGTAGGCACTTAATAAATGTTAAATTAAAAGAAGTGTAGCTTCAGTTTGGAACACTATCCATTTAGACAACAAAAACAAACAAACAAACAAACAAAAAACCTCTTTAACTTCAGTTGTCAACTGAATATTTTGGCTGATATTATAATCAGATCAAATACTATTACATATATACACCCTGGGTTTCCAGCTAACCCCAATGTACATTGTGTGCTGATGCAGTGAATTCTCCAATTCTTGTTTGTTGTTTTGCTTAAATGGTTTTACTAACTATTTTTAAATGATGATTGACATTTATGTAACCAGAATTGATGAGAAAGGACTAAGTTTGATGGAGAAGAATAGTGGACAGTAATAGAAACAAAACCCTCCTACTCTAAAATCTTGTATTTCTTGCCAGTTAACACTGGTTCAATGTCAACTGCAAACCTGTAGTTTCAGCATTAATCAAGCTTGAATTGCAGATTGATCAGTTACGCATCCTGTGTACTGGATCTGTAATATTTTGTACTGGGCTTCAATTTTGTGTCTAATCTGTTTTATTAATTATTCATGTTGTTCTATATTTACTTTAATTTAAAAAACTGTAAGATATAAATACCTGTCATGGTCCTCCAATCTACCACATCCACCACCACCACCCTCTATATTCTCATTCCAGAAGGGCAGCAAGACCTTTCCCACATCGACAAAGGATGACAAGGTGGATAGTGGGGAACAAGAGATTTGCACACTAACAACTGACATTCCAGAAGAGTGCCCCAAATATGAGCATGCTCCTTATTCTCTGTGACATACATATCAATCCTCAAAACACACCTCTACCTAAATTTTTTTTAAGTCCTTACTTTCTGCTTATTTGCTATTCACTTATAAAATTGTTCTTTGATCTTCTGTAGACAGTTATAATTTCTCTACTTCTGGAACATAATTCTCTTTCTGTGTTTTGTGAGTTAGAGAGAAATTGGGAATGTCTCTGGTCCTTTATTTTTGATCAAGTGATATGAAAGTGTGTGTATTTTAAAGGTGTGACTGTAGAAGCAACAAGATGGTTCAGTGGAGACAGTGCTGAACGGGAGTCAGGAAGACCTGAGTTCATATTCTAATTCAGATACTTACTAGCTATGTGACCCTGGGTAAGTCACTTAACTTCTATTTCCCTTCCTCCACTAGAGAGGAAAACAGTGAATCACTATGGTATCTTTGCCATGAAAACTCATATATAGATTTGGTGTGCTTTGATCAATGGGGTCACAGTAACACCACACCAAATGATTAATAGTAACACAGATATAGGTAAACATTTAAACAACCAATTATTACTTGATCTTTAATAACTTAATGGTCCATAACATCATAAAAAGTGTGAATATTTTTGCACTTTATTTGAGATCTTAATATTTCATTATTTAATATACTTGTCCATTCTTTAATTTCTTCTAGTAGGGAAGGGGTATGAATTAGTTGCTGATATGGGGTGTCCTAATAAAATCTCTTTCCTCCATATAAAATGGATTCTTTCAAGATTGACCTCAGGTTCTGCTTTTTTCCCTTAAACATTTTCCTTATTTCCCTCTGTGCTAATAAACTTTATTTCCTAAAAATGTATTTTTTGATCACTTGTGTATATATACTCTCCCTGCTTAGTTTTTGGCTTTGTGTTCGAGGATGTAGTATAGCACATTCTTATTTATACATATAAAAATATCTACAGGGAAACATCTATTTATTGATTTATAATTTTGTGAAAATCCATTTATTTAATTAATTAATTTAGAATATTTTTCCATGGTTACATAATTCATATTCTTTCCCTCCCCTCCTCCTTCCTGGCTCCTGGAGCCAATGAGTAATTCCACTAGGTTTTACAAGTATCATTTATCAAAACCTATTTCCATATTACCAATATTTGCAATAGAACATCCCCAATCATATCTCCATCGAATCTTGTGATCAATCATATGTTTTTTTATTCTGCATTTCTACTCCCATATTCTTTCTTTGGATGTGGGTAGAGTTCTTTCTCATCAGTCCCTAAGAATTATCCTGCATCATTACATTTCTGTTAGAGAAGTCCATTATATTCTATTGTTCATTTTCCTGATATTAAACCACCCTTGCATTCCTGGTATAAATCCCACCTGATCATAGTGAATAATCCTCCTGATTCCTTCCTATAGTGTTGTTGCTTTTTTGCTAGTATTCTATTTAAGATTTTTGCATCTGTATTCATTTAGGAGATTGGACTATAAATTTCTTTCTCTATTTTTGGTTGTTCTGGCTTTGGAATAAGTACCATAATATTTGAATCATAAAAGGAATTTGTTAAGATTCTTTCTTTGCCTATTTTGTCACTTTGTATAGTACTGGGATTACCTGTTCTTTAAATATTTAATAAAATTTATTTGTGAATCCATCTGGCCCTGGGGATTTTTCTTAGGGAGTTCCTTGATGACTTGTTTAATTTCTTTTCTGAGATGGGATTGTTTAAGTATTCTATTTCTTCTTCTGTTAATCTAGGCAATTTATATTTTTGTAAATATTCACTCATTTCACCTAGATTATGATACTTATTGCCATATAAATAGGCAAAATGGTTCTTAATATTTACTTTAATTTCCTCTTCATTAGAGGTGAGGTCACCCTTTTCATCTTTGATAATGTTAATATGATTTTCTTCTTTCTTTTTTTAATTAGATTAAGAAGTAATTTCTATAGTTTATTTGTTTTTTTCTAAGTAACAGCTCAGTCTTATTTATTAGTTCAATAGTTCTTTTCCTTTCAATTTTATTAATTTCTCCTTTAATTTTTATAATCTCTAATTTAGTTTTTAACTGGTGATTTTTAATTTGTTTGCTTTCTAGTTTTTTAAGTTGTGTCTCCAATTCATTGAATTCTTCCCTCTCTGATTTATTGATATATGTACTCAGGAATATTAATATTCCCCTCTGTAACTGCTTTGTCAGAATTCCATAGATTTTGAGAACTTGTTTCCTCATCATCATTCTCTTCAATGAAATCATTAGTTGTTTCTTTGATTTGTTATTTGAACAACCAGTTTTGGAGAATTAGATTATTTAGTTTCTAATTAACTTCAAATATGCCTTTCCATAGGCCTTATTGATTATGATTTTAATTTGATTATGGTCTGAAAAATTGCATTCATTATTTCTGCTTTCCTACATTTGTTTGCAATGTTTTTATGCCCTACTATATGTTCAATATTTGTATATGCACCATGTGTTGCTGAAAAGAAGATATGTTTCTTTTCATCTCTATTTATTTTTCTCCAGATATCTATTAATTAATTTTTCTTACATTTCATTAACTTCCCTTACTTCTTTCTTATTTAATTTTTTTTTATTTATCTAGTTCAGATAGAGGAAGGTTGAAGTCCCCTACTAGTATGATTTTACTGTCTATCTCCTTTTTAAGCTCCTTCAGTTTCTCCTTTAGAAATCTGAAAGCTGTTTCATTTTGTACATGTATGTTGAGTACTGATATTTCCTCATTATTTATACTGCTTTTCATCAAAATGTAATTAACTGCCGTATCTATTTTAATGATATCTATTTTTGCTTTAGCTTTGTCTGAGATCATAACTGCAATTCCTGCCTTCTTTTCTCAGTTATAGCACAGTAAATTCTGCTCCTGCCTCTTACCTTTACCATATGTATGGCTACCTGCCTCAAGTGTGTTTCTTGTAGATAACATATGGTAGGATTCTGTTTTTTAATCCATTCTGCTATCAGCTTCCTTTTTATTGGTGAATCCATCCCATTCACATAAGCAGTTACGATCACTATCTATGTCTTCTCCTCCATTTTAACTTCCTCCTTTGATTCTGCCTTTTCTCTTATCCCTCTTACTGTCCCCTTCAATTTTTCTTTTAGTCAGTCTCCCTCCTTTCTCCTCCCTAATGTTGCTCCCCTTTTGCCACTCCCCTCTTATTTATTCCCCCCTTACTATACTGTCTTTTAAACACCAAAACTCTCATTCCCTTGTATTGCTCCCCTACCCACAAGTCTATTTATTATCCTCCTACTTTTCTATTGGGCATGATACAATCCTCTGCCCCAGTGGATCTGATTGTTCTTCCCTTTGAGTCAATTTCAATGTGCATAAGATTTAAGTTTTACCTATCTCCAACCTCTTTCACACTTCCATTTTATTTATCTTTCCCCACTACCTCATGCACTTCTTAATGAAATATATATTCACCCCATTTTATCTCTTTTCCCATTTCTCTTAATGTTATCTTCTTTTTTTACCCCAGTTTTAATATATTTTGACATACCATTCTGTAGAGTTTACCACTGTATCCTCTAAGTATACTTCTTCTTGGTACCCTGATGATAATAATTTTTAAGAGTTACAAATATCCTCTTTTCTTATAAGAACACAAATCATTTGAATTTATTGGGTCCCTTCATTACCTTTTGGTAATTCCCTTAAGTTCTGTGTTTGGTTACCAAATTTTTGTTTAAGTCAGGTCTTTTCTTTAGGAATGCTCATAAATATTCTATTTTATTAAGTGACTATACTTTCCTCTGCAAGAATATAGTCAATTTTGCTGGGTACTTGATTCTTGATTATAGATCCAGTTCCCTTGCTTTCTGAATGTCATATTCCATGCCTTCCAGTCCTTCAGTGTGGATACAACCAGATCCTGAGTTATCCTAACTTTGGCTCCATTATATATGAATGGCTTCTTTTTAGCAGCTTATAGTATCTTTTCCTTGGACTGGGAGTTCTTGAACTTGCCTATTTCATTCCTGGGTGTTTTCATTTGGGGATTTACTGCAAGAGGTCATCTCGGGATTCTTTCAATCTCTACCTCTTGTTCAAGAATGGCAGGGCAGATTTCTTGGATAATTTCATGTAGTATGATGTCCAGGCTTTCCCCAGTAGTCCAATAATTCTTAAATTGTCTCTTCTGGATCTATTTTCCATGACTATTGTTTTATCAATGAGGTATTTCATATTTTTTCAATGTTTTTCATTCTTTTGATTTTGTTTTATACATTCTTGCTCCCTTGTGAAGTCATTTGCTTCTAGTTGTTGGATTTTAATTTTTAAAAACTGAATTTCATTCCTGGATTTTTGGTTATCCTTCTCCTTTTGGTCTGTTTTTCTTTGTAGGTAATCTTTCACCTTCTTTGCCTCATTTTCAAGCTGGTCAATTCTGGCTTTCAGGACACTATTTCCTTGTTTTAGTTCATGTTCCTCCATTTCCAAAAGACCTATTTTACTTTTTAAGTTCTTTTCCCAATTATCTTCAGGCTCTCTTATTTATTTATTTGTTTGTTTGTTTTATAATCAGGTTTTGAGCTCTTCCAAAACCTGTGTCTAATTCACTGGAGTTCCTGAGATTTGCTTGGTGTTCTTTGTTCATTACCTGGATAGAAGCTGTTGAATGTAATTTCTTTTTTTCTTATTCTGTTGTTTACTCATATTTTTTCCTTAGTTCCCCAATCTGTCATTAACTGTATTCTTGCACATCTGTTTATTTGCTGGATCTGTATGTTTGGACTATTCTGTCCTGAAGGGGCTTCTTCTCTACTCTGCTGATTAATTGGATTAGAGTGATGGAGCTGACTTTTTGTATTAATGAGCCCTGAGACAATTTCCTAGTTGCCTGCAAGAAGCTAAAGGTAAAGGTGAAAGTGAGGAGGCTGAAGGTAGTTCCCCTCATCCTCCTCTCTTATTTTCTTCCAGCAGTCTCCCTATCAGCTGCCTGGTCAGAGCCCTGACCTCCCATGGTGGTACCAATGTACTCTTTTGAGATTGCAGCCTTCACCCTGTGATCCTAGTCAGTCAATCTTAATGTGGGTCTCAGCATGGTAGGTGGAGGAGGGGTGTTGGAGACTGAGCTTCTCTACCCTCTGAAAGCTTCTTATCTGCACTATTGCTAGACTGTAATAAGTCATTAGAACTGATTTTCAGAGCTGGATGTGCCCTGAGGCCCAAACCACCAGAGGTAGAAGCCCAAATGGAGGAGTAGTGATTGAAGTCCATGGCAAGGATGCCCTCCTTCCTGCCCCTCTCCTCCAGCTGCCTACATGCTGACTATGGTCAGAGCCCAGAGCCTCTCATAGTTGTGGTAACAAGGAACTCCCTCCAGGCTGGAGCCCTCACCCCAAGATCCCAGCAACCACCCAAGTCTCAGCAGAGTAGATAGATTAAGGGACCTGGGACCTTCTTTTTCTTCCTTAAACCCAAGAATTCGGGCTTCTCTGTGTACTTTTTAAAGTTGAATCAATGAGGAGAGTCCCCAGCTCTGTCCTGTTCTATTTGGTTTTGTGTCTCCCCTCAATGCATATTCTTTTTTATTGATGTGGAAGGGTTTTCACAGGGGACCAGACATTCACTGCCTTTAAGCCACCTTATAGACTCTACCTCACACAAAAATCTTAAATAAAATACTAACAAAAAGACTACAGTAAGATATCACAAGGATTATTCACTAATATCAGGTGGGCTTTATACCAGGAATGTAAGGATGGTTTAACATTAGGACAACCATCCACATAATTAAGGATATCAATAATGAAACCAACAGAAATCACATGATTATCACACACAGAAAAAAGCTTTTGACAAAGAACAATGCCCATTCCTATTGAAAACACTAGAAAGTATAGGAATAGAAGGACCCTTTCTCAAAATAATAAATAGTTTATATTTAAAAGCATCAGCAAGTATCATCTGCATTGGGGACAAGTTAGAAGCCTTCCCAATAGGATCAGGAGTGAAACAAGGATGCTCATTATAACCTCTATTATTTAATATCATACTAGTATCACTACTGCTAACAATTAGAGAAGAAAAAGAAATTCAAGGATTTAAAATAGGCAATGAGAAAACTAAACTATCACTCTTTGCAGATAATATGATGGTATATTTAAAGAATCCTAAATCAAAAAGGCTAGTGGAAATAATAAAAAACTTTAGCAAAGTTCAGGGTATGAAACAAATCCACATAAATCATCAGGATTTCTATATATTTTCAATAAAAATCAGCAGTAAGAGTTAGAAAAAGGCACTACTTTTAAAATCACTCTAGACAATATAAAATATTTAGGAATCTATATGCCAAGACAAACAGGAATTGTATGAACACAACTACAAAACACTTTTCAAACAATTAAAACTAGATCTAAATAATTGGAAAAACATTAATTGCTCATGTGTAGGATAAGCTAATATAATAATGACAATACTACCTACATTAATCTACTTCAGTGCCATACCTAACAAACTATCAAAATTTTTTTTTATAAAATTACAAAAAATTATAACAATGTTCATTTGGAAGAATAAGAGATCAAGAATATGAAGGGAATCAATGAAAAAATTGAGGCCTAGCAATACCAGATATTAAATTGTACTATAAGGCAATGGTCATCAAAGCAATATGGTACTGGCTAAGACACAGAAGTGTGGATCAATGGAATAGAGAAGGGGTAAATGACCTCAGCAAGCTAGTGTTCAATAAATACAAAGATCCCAGGTTTGGGGACAAGAACTTACTACTTGACAAAAGCTGCTGAGAAAAATTAGAAAACAGTATGGGAAAAATTAGGTTTAGATCAACATCTTATACCCTATACCGAGATAAATTAAAAATAGGTAAATGACAAATATAAAGAGTGAAATCATGAATAAATTTGGTGAACATTGAATAGCATATCTGTTAGATCTGTGGGAAAGGATAGAATTTAAGATCAAGCAAGAGAGAGAGAACATTACAAAATGTAAAATAAATAACTTTGATTACATCAAATTTTAAAAGTTTGTAAAAACAATACCAATACAACCAAAATTAGAAGGAAAACAAAAAATTGGGAAAATCTATTTTTTGAAAACTTTTATTTAATTAATTAATTTAGAATATTTTGCTATAGTTACATGATTCATGTTCTTTCACTCCCCTCCTCTTGCCCCTCCCATTGTCAGCGAGCAATTCCACTGGGTTTTATATATGTCATTGATCAAGACCTATTTCCATATTATTAATATTTGCATTAGGGTGATCTCTTAGAGACTACATGGGAAAACATTTTTTAACAAAACTCTCTGATAAAAGTTTAATTTCCTAAATATATAAGGAACTAAGTCAAATTTACAAAAAAAACCAAAAAAAAACAAAAAAAACAAGCCATTTCCCAGTCAACAAATGGTAAAGGGATATGAATAGGTACTTTTCCAATGAAGAAATCAAATTATCAGCAATCACATGAAAAAGTGTTCTGAATCTCTCCTGATTTGAGAAATGCAAATCAAAACAACTCTGAGGTAACACCTTACATTTAGCAGACTGGCCAATATGGCAACAAAGGAAAATGATAAATCTTTGAGGGGATGTGGCAGAATTGGGATACTAATACTGCTAGTGCAGTTTTGAATTAATCCAACCATTCTGGAAGGTAATTTGGAATTATGTGCAAAGGGCTTTAAAATAATGCCTGACCTTTAACTATACCACTCCTGGGATTATACCATAAAGAGATAAAAACTAGTGTTTTTACAAAAATATTTATATCTGTTATTTTTGTGTTAGTAAAAAATTGGAAAATGAGAGAGTGTCCATTGATTGGGGAATGGCTGAACAAAATGTGTTATTTGATGATGATGGAATACTATTGTGCTAAAAGGAATATTGAACTGGAGGGACTCCATGTGAACTGGGAAGACCTCCAGGAACTGATGCAGAGCAAAAGGAGCAGAACCAGGAGAACATTGTACACAGAGACTGATACATTGTGGCACAATTGAATGTAATGGACTTTTCTACTAGCAGCAATGCAATGACCCAGGAAAATTCTGAGGAATTTATGAGAAAAAAATGTTATCCACACCCAGAGAAAGAACAGAGCAGAAAAGCAGAAGAAAAACATAGGAATGATCATGTGGTTCGATGGGGATATGATTTGGGTTTTGGCATTAAAAGATCACTTTATTGCTAATACAAATAACACGGAAATAGGTTTTGAACAATGATACATGTATGATCCAGTGGAACTGCTTGTCAGCTCTGGGAGCAGGGAGGAAAGAGAATGGGGGGAAATCATGAACCATGTAACCATGGAAAAATGTTGCAAATAAATTTTTTTAAAAAGGATTCAAATGTAATTCTCTCTTCATGCTAGCCCCAGTGTTCTTTTTATTATAACCCCTAAAGAATACAAATGGTTCCAACAGTGACATTAGTTTGTCCTGGAAATTATGAAAGACTCTTATATTATTATTCTTAGATTCATTAATATACTTCTGGGTTGATATATTAATGTCTTTAGAAACATGGGGTCTAATTGGAACTTAAGGGAAAGTTTTTGTTAACTGATTTTTCCCACTACTGCTATTTACTGCTTTTTGTTTGTTTGTTTAGTTGGAGAAGCTGTTGACAATATTCTTCCATTCTCCCCCATGAGATTTTGCAAGTAAAATTTAATTTTAAAATGATATTACTCATCAATTTGAAAGGGAATTTAATTTAATATTTTTGTTTATTTCATTTTATTTTGTTTTATGCTGTTGTTTTCTAGTTTCTTTGCACCATTAATTGTGTTAATTGTATTACATCAGTTGAACATCTGATGTAACTAGCAATAGTCTTTATTCAGCCTTTTAAAAAAACAAAAGCCTTACCTTCCATTGTAGAATCAATACTGTGTATTGGTTCCAAGGCAGAAGAGTGGCTAGGCAATGGGGGTTAAGTGACTTGCCCATGGTCACACAGGTAGGAAGTGATTGAAGTCAAATTTGAACCTAGAACTTTTTGTCTCTGGGCCTAGCTCTTAATCAGACTGAGCCATCCAGCTGCCTCTATCAGCCTCATTTTTAAAAGGCTCATTAGCTAATTTGGATAGTTCAGTTTGGCACTATTATAATTCTATACTATCTTCTCTTCTTCAACCTTTCTTCTACCTTTTGCCCCTCTGATTAGACCTACTAACTAGAAGTCAGAGATACAAGCTCCAAAACTTACAGATAAAGAGGGAACTAACATCTTCTTCACTCAATATTTTAACAGCTGCCCTGCTTTTGGACTAATTTGGACTTCTTCATACTCTTATTCATATTCACAGTTCCATGTGTTCTTGCTGCCTCATCCCTGTTTGTTCAGTTTCTTTTCATATATTTTCACCTATTAAATCCTTAGTTCCTTGAGGACAGAGATGATATTTATTTTCATTTGTATTTTAATTGCAAAAAGTTTAGCAACGTGCCTTAAATAATAAGTGTTTAATAAAGACTTGTGGACTCATACAGTAATTTTATTGTATTATAATTGTCAATGCTCATTATGTCCAACAACATCTATCTTTATACTGACTTGATTTTCATTTGCCAACTCTTTAAAAGACAAGATTTCTGAGAAACTGCTGCAAGACTTTTCTCTAGTCAACAAACCTTGGGTCTTTTTAAAAATATCTGGAACCATATTTTCCAACTAAAAGGACATGAAAGCACACCGCAAAGCACCATAAAAATGAGATAGGATTTTTGAAGCATACTTTTTCTCTTGAAAAACAAAAACATTAGAAAAGAAGAGAGAGGAAAAATGTCTTTCAATGCATAAAAATGTTGCTGAAAAACTCAGATAATAATGTGTTCTAACTACTGTTTTCTTTTCTGCATTCTTTAACAACAATAAAAAATACCACCTAGTGGAAATTGTTTTTGGCAGTTTACCAAAGGATTATATATATATGTGTATGTTTTAATGCTTTTAGTAAAGGATAAGAATTGCCAAAATAACTCATTAAAACTCCATCTTTTGCATATAACCAGTTATTTTTTAGAAATATAGCCTACTCCTCAGCATGATTCTCTTTTCTTTATTCTTTCACTCCATTCTTTTTGCCAGTTCCATTCAATTCAGCTTCTATTGTTAACATTTGTTTTTGTATTTTGTCACCATTTCTTTGACTTTTCATATAGTTCACAATTTGTTTAAAACACTTTTGTTTGCTTTTATTGCTACTTTACCAAGATATTATTTTGACTTTGTTTTAATTCTACCATCTTTCTGTTAGCCTAACTTGATCACCTTTAGTCAAAGCAACTTTTCAAGCTTATGAAAAGGAGAAAGCTTTGGGGAATTTTTTATTAATGCTAATCTGTGAGTCTAATATTTCTCTCAACTATTTTCCCATTGACTAAAAAGATGTATCCTTTAGTTGCATGGGTAATTATATACTAACTTGAAGCACAGTGGGTTCTCTGTCTAAGTAGATCTTAAAGTGAAAATTGAATGAAATATTGATGGGATTACTTTAGAAAATGTATTCTTTATACTAGGGTTAGAACTGTGAATACCCTTCTGACCAAAACTTTGACTTTTTATAGAGTGGAAAATTGATCGAGACACTAATTTTTTTTTTGGACTAGACCTAACACAGGCTATTTTCTTCTTTGTTAAGGTTTAATACTAGAATGAGATGAGATACTTATAGAACATTCACCACTTAACAAATGATTTATATTGCCATAACAATAGAATATTCCATATTGATGAAATGAGTACACCACAAGTTGAATTAGATGATTTGAGTTGCTCTGCTTTTGCCCGTTATGGTCTTTAAGTCAAACCTCAGGGAGAGGCTGGAGCTCCTCCTGTTATTTCAAGGAAACTAGAAGATATATAAAGTCTTAGTGCTAGTTCCCTGAGTCAAGCAAATCTTGAAAATAATTTCAATATTTTTAGGCAAATACTAGCCCAACATATTTGAATAAGGAGTGAAGATATTTCTCCCACTATGTCCTAAATTAATTGTTTGTTTCTTTTTTTTTTGCTGTTTCAGTTAATATGATCATAGAAATTGAAGAAAAGGTTATATAGACAATGAGGAATTTAAGATCTTAAAAGGAATGCTATATGTGATTCTAACTTTTGCTACATTTCAGTGAGAATTGAAGACATAATTGATGAAATTAGAAAACAGCTTGTTACTGAATTGCAAAAGACTGATGTGCCACTAGTGGTCTTTAAAAGTAAGCTTGGACGTCTAGAATCAAGAACAAATTTAACTTTTTGACATGGGTCTTGCAGCAGCAAAAATAAATGAATAAATAAAAAGATAGTTAGTCCTGTTAGCAGTTGATAGAGGAAGGTCCAAAAACCCCAAGTCAGTAGTCTGTGTAAGAGGGTCACTATACCTAAAGTTGATAAGTATAAAATAGTGGCAGAAGAGAAAGGTATCGGTATTCTCCATCATTAGAGGCATGGCTTGCTTTGACACATGTATTCCTTATATTTGGGGCCGATGCGTGCTATAGTTGATAGGGTGCCAGGCTTGGAATCAGGAAATCTTATCTTGATTAGTTCAAATATAGTCTCAGCTATTTACTAACCGTATGACCCTAGGAAAATTACTTAACCCTATTTGCTTTCAGTCTTCATCTGTAGAATAAGCTAGAGAAGCAGATGGCAAATCATTCCTGTATCTTTGTCAAGAAAGCCCCATTTGAGGTCATGAGGAGTCAGGAATTAAACAATGATTTCTTAGGTATTCAATTACCAGTGCACTATGTGCATATATTCAATTTTCCCACTGACATTAGGTATATTTGTGCAAAAGCATTTCATACCTTTGTGAGACTGAGGAGGAGACTTATAGTCGATATTCTGATTTTGTCATCCTGTGGTGGTAGCTGTACTTTATTTTAATAAGAAGGTCAACTGATGTATTTTATGGACAGAAATGATCAGAAGATATGGAAAATGTGTCTATGGACTTCTCCTTTATCTTTAAGACCTTTGAAATCTCCTATCTTCTTTATCTATCTAGATCTATCCACTCAGGAGACATGATGCTTCATGGAATGAGGAGGCCATCTGAGCAGATTGGCCAATTGAAATTTTAGAAGGTCAAACATCTAAGAAACAGTCATCAGAAATACAATTACCTGTGTGGAGTGCCTTACTGATTTAGCTTGAATAATTGCTATGGTGATTACAGAAAGAAAGACATGCTTTTATATCTTTTAAATGTTAAATGCCTTATTCTTTCAATCTTTAAAGTTGCTTTTCGTTGTATTTTATGATTTGCAATTGTGTTATTGCATTTTAAACTTTGAACCTGAATTATTAGATTGGGCAAACATAGGCCTTCCTCAGAATTCCATATTACTATAATGGAAAGATTGTCTTAAGAAGAGCCCAGTTGTTTGAATATATACAATATTCTCTGACTGCTGTCAATTCATATAGATGCTTGGTGAGCCTACTTCCAGACATGCATAATGGAGAAACCTTTTTCCTGCTTTAGACCATGAACAAGTATTTTCTTTTCTTGCTAGCTAAATGAAAGGTGATGGAAAGAATTATAATTGGCTAGTGAGATAGAAATGAGAGCACATACAAAAGTTTCAAGATAAGAAAAGAACTCCCTCTCCCTGGTATTTTGAAGGAAGAAGGAAGAATTGCTGAAGATTTACAATTGGGTTTAGATGTAACATTACTTAAAATGTAAAACTTCCTCTGTGACTATCATAAACCTACCCTCTTTTCTACCAAATTCTTCTATATATGTCTTACCTAGTCCCTTGAGGATACTATCTCCTATAAATCTAAAATGAAGAATGAGTAGGAAAATGTGGATTAAAATTATGCTTTCTATGCTGTGGATTATAAGGATTCTCTCATTTATTAAAAAAATTAGGAACAGAAAGTTCCAAAAATCTATGTTTCTTAAAATCATATTTGGAAAGTAGAGAAGCCAAGCCAAGTATAATCTTTCTATATTTTAATTTGTCACTTCCATACATTCATGGAACTTTTCTAAAATCTCTAACAATTCATTTGTCTTTCACTGTTTTCTCTTTCTATTCCTAATCTCTGACACATTTCAAGGTTTGAATCTTAATTCCTATATCTTTCCATTTTAGGGGCTGTTTTCTTAATTTCTAAATCTTCAATGCCAAGTCCTTGTTTTCTTTATATTTTTTCTATGAGGAAGCTGAACTATAACTTTTGAGATTTCTTTAACTATAAATTAATGGGCATATGAATTTACTTTCCCTTAGATGGCTCCTAATATCTACTTCTAGGATGTGTTTTTTACTTAAGTTTTAATTGCTTATAATTTCTTGGTCCTATGACTTTTCAAATAATCTAATGAGAATTAAGGATATTTTAATCAGATAGCAAGGATATAGTCTTTTGACATTATGGTAAAAACTCATTATAGTAGCCCCTTCTGTCACTCTTTATACATTTAATCAGCTAATATTGATCAAACTGATTCCTTCTCTTTGTGTTTCCACAGTAACCCAAAGAATATCTCTGGAAGGATTATTTTCTTTCGAATGGTTCAAATTGGCTGCATTATGAGGGAAAGTGTGGGAAGCCAATAAAAGAGTAGATAAAAATCTGAGACTCCTCTTTTGACCCCTTTTGTGATCCTTATGATTTCTTGTTGAAAAGTATTGTGGCCTTATTGAAGAGCTTTAGATTCCTACTGGGCCAGCATTTAAAAGGTTAACACTCTCCCACTTTGCCCAGGATTGCAGCTGCCTGGTATAGCCAAGGCCAAAACTTTAGCAGGGGCAATTCAAACCTGAGAAAAATATTCCCCAACTTGGCTTTTTGATAAGAACCCAGTCAAAATTCAGCCTTGGCCTTGGTCTGTTCTGAAGCCAATGAGACCTTTTGTGTTTTGATAAGACATAATTTATAACCTCTGCACATCTGCAAAGTTTCTGGGGGATTCTTTTGTGTGAAATGAGTCTTGAAATATATATAATAAACTCCATGCTCCTGGAGCCAGAGCTGGAAACATGAGCTAAAAGACAACTCCATGTCCCATTATTTCCTTATTAACTAAACTGTCCTTATCAGATTATCAGAGATGATAAAGAGATCTCAAGAGGAAAGTATATATTTGGAGGGCAAATTACATTTTTTCCTATGTAGTACTGCTGGGTCTCATACCTCCTAAGATTTGATGTGCAATATAAATTAAAGATATTTTCGATAACATACATATGTTATTGAAAATTTCTTTAACTGAAAAAAAATGCTACATGCCACTCAGACAGTGACCATGGCCTGATTTGAATTGTCGAGTCTATTAATCATAGCACTGACAAAAGCACAATTAGAAAAGCACTGTAAAGTACAGGTCAGCCTTAAGACTAGACTCAGTATGTTGTATAAATATGAAGGAGGACAGTGGGAAAGCTATTCACATAATAACAGACTTGTATAGTCAGTCAATATTACTATTTACCTGTTTCTTGCTGTCTTCTTTTTCATTCTAGATGATCAGTGCTGTAGCAGCACATACTTTCACATGCTAATTGAATGAGTAAGCTGTTGAGACTTCAATCTACTCTCAAATTTTGTGATTCCATGATATTTTCCAGTTCTACTATTATGACCTTATGTAACCCACATTACTCTCTTAATGCAATATTTTAATAGTTTCCTATAAGGGCTTGTCAATTCTCCCACTCCAACTGTGCCAATCAATAGAATCATAGGTCAATGAGGAAAGCATATCAAAATTTTTGAGATAGAGCAAAAGTAGTACTCAGGGGAAAATGTATATCCTTGAGTGCTCATATTAATAAAAAAAAAGAGAAAGAAGAGGTTAACAGATTGGGCATGCAACTAAAAAAACTAGAAAAAGAACAAATTAAGAAACCTCAGATAAAGACCAAATTGGAAATCCTAAAAATCAATGGAGAAATTAATAAAATTGAAAGTAAAAGAACTACTGAACTAATAAATAAGACTAGGAGCTGGTATTTTGAAAAAAAGCAAATAAAAATAAAGTATTGGTTCATCTAATTAAGAAAAAAGAAGAAAACCAAATTAACAGTATATGAATGAAAAGGGTGATCTCACCTCTAATGAAGAGGAAATTAAGGCAATTATTAAGAGCTATCTTACCCAATTATGTGACAATAAATATGACAATCTAGGTGAAATGGATGAATACTTACAAAAATATAAATTGCCTAGATTAACAGAAGAGGAAATGGAATACTTAAGTAACCACATACAAGAAAAAGAAATTGAACGAGCCATCAAGGAACTCTCTAAGAAAAAATCAACAGGGCCAGATGGATTCACAAGTGAATTCCACTAAATGTTTAAAAATCAATTATTCCCAATACTCTAAAAACTACTGGACAAAATAGACAAAGAAGGAATCTTACCAAATTCCTTTTATGATACAAATATGGTACTGATTCCAAAGCCAGGGAGACAAAAAACAGAGAAGGAAAACTGTGTACTGTAATGCAAAAGATGCAAGAGTGGCTTTTGCTCTTGCAAGGGGCCAACTGAAAACTTCTGGCAGTTGGAAGCCTTAGAATTCTGAGAGAAGTCAGTTGGTCCCTGAGGCTTGAACAGAGCAGAAGGACTAACTAGAGCTCTGCTTGGCTTTCGGTTTTGCTTTTGGCCCGTGCTTTATCTCTGGACAATTTAAACCTAGCTAATTTCTTCCTGACCTCCTTCAATCCTTGCGTATTTCTTCAACACAATGATTCTCCAGAGGGTTTGCTTAGGTAACAAAGAGATTTATTAATGTTCAGGGTTGGTCAGGAAGGAGAGAAGGGTTTGGGGTCTCCGACAGCCTCTAGGGAAAAACTCAAGATAGGGGAGGGTCACAGGAATGGGTTAGACTGAAAGAAAGACCTGCTTCTCTCAGCCAGGGAAGATTTGACTGCTCTTAAAGTACAGGGAATACTAAAAGGATAGTTTGAATTCAAAGACGTCCTACTTGCCTATTGGGGAAAACTAAACCCACAAAATCTATTTACTAAAACCCAAAAGCCACCCTGTCTCCCAGAGCCCCAGGAAAACAGGCAGGGAAACAGGGAAATAATAAGAAGAAGGTCAGGGAGAGGTCCAGAGAAATTATCTAGGTTCAAATTGTCCAGAGACAAAGCATAGGCCAAAAGCAAAACTGAAAGCCAAGCAGAACTCTAGTTAGTCTTTCTGCTCTGTTCAAGCCTCAGGGACCAACTGACTTCTCTCAGAATTCTAAGGCTTCTAACTGACAGAAGTTTTCATTTGGCCCCCTACAAGAGCAAAAGCCTCTCTTGCATCTTTTGCATTACAGTACCAATATCTTTAATGAACATAGATGCAAAAATAATGAATAAAATACTAACTAAAAGGCTACAGCAAGTTATCACAAAGATTATTCACTATGACCAGGTGGAATTTATACTAGGAATGCAAGGATGGTTTAATATTAGGAAAACCATCCACATAATTGACCACACAAACAACCAAACTAATAGAAAACACATGATTATCTCAATAGATGCAGAAAAAGCCTTTGACAAAATACATCACCAATTCCTATTGAAAACACTAGAAAGTATAGGAATAGAAGGGCCTTTCCTAAAAATAATAAACACTATATATCTAAAACCATCAACAAGCATCATTTGCAATGGGGATAAATTAGAAGCATTCCCAATAAGATCAGGAGTGAAGCAGGGATGGCCATTATCACTACTACTATTTAACATTGCACTAGAAGAAAATGAAGGGATCAAAGTAGGCAATGAGGACAGTAAACTATCATTCTTTGCAGATGACATGATGATTTACCTAAGGTATCCAAGAAAATCCATCAAAAATCTAGTAGAAATAATTGATAACTTTAGCAAAGTTGCAAGGTACAAAATAAACCCATATAAATCATAAGTATTTCTCTATGTTTCCAATAAAAATGACAATCCTACCAAAAGTTCATCTGGAAGAACAAAAGATCAAGAATACCAAGGGAACTAATAAAAAACATTTGAAGGATGGAGGCCTAGCATTATCAGATTTCAAACTGTAAAGCAGTGATCATCAAACCATTATGGTACTGGCTTAGAGATAGAAGGGTGGATCAATGAATAGACTTAGAGTAAATAATAGTATCAAGATAATGCTTGAGAAACCCAAAGATCCCAGTTTGGGGGACATCAACCCACTATTTGACAAAAACTGCTGGGAAAATTGGAAAATAGTATAGAAGAAATTAGACTTAGAGCAACATCCTACAAACTAAGATTAATTCAGAGTGAGTAAATGATGTAAATGTAAAGAGGGAAATCATAAACAAATTAGGTGAACATAGAATAGTAAACATGTAAGATCTGTGAGAGAGGAAGGGATTTAAGACCAAGGAGGTGATAGAGAACACTAAAAAATATAAAATACATAATTTTGATTATATTAAATTAAAAAAGTTTCTGTACAAACAAAACCCAAGTAACCAAAATTAGCGGGAAGCAACAAATTAGGAAAAAAATTATAACAAAAACCTCTGAGAGACATCTAATTTCTTGAATTTATAAGGAGCCAAGTCAAATTTACAAAAACAAACAAACAAACAAACAAGAGATTCCCAAATTGACAAATGGTCAAGAGACATGAATAGGCAGTTTTCAGATAAAGATATCAAAATTATCAATAAGCACATGAAAAAGTGTAAATCTCTCATAATTAGAGAAATGCAAATCAAAATAAAGCTGAGATACCACCTCAAACCTAGCAGATTGGCCAATATGGTAGTAAAGGAAAATAATAAATATTGGAGGGTTTGTGGCAAAATCAGGACACTAATACATTGCTGGTGAAGTTATGAATTAATCAAGCCATTTTGGAAGGCAATATGGAAATATGTGCAAAGGGCTTTAAAAGAATGCAAACTCTTTCATCCATCAATGGCACAACTAAGTTTGTACCCCAAAGAGATAATAAGGAAAACATACTTGTACAAAAATTACTCATTGTGTTGCCAAAAATTGGAAAATAAAAGGCTGTCCCTCAATTGGGGAATGACTGAACAAATTGTGGTATATGATGGTGATGGAATATTATTGTGCTGTAAAGATTGATGATCTGGAGGATTTCTATATGAACTAGGAGAACCTCAATGAACTGATGCAGCATGAAATGAGGAGAACGAGGAGAACATTCTACACAAAAAGTAAAAACATTGTGGAACACTCCAATGTAATGGACTTTGCTACTAGTAGCTATGCAACAATCCAGTATGTTCTTGAAGGTCTTATGGGAAAGAATGCTATCCACATTGAGAGAAAGAACTATGGGAGTAGAAATGCAAAAGCAAAACATAAGATATTACTTAACACATGTACAAATGGGTATGTGATTTGGGGCTTAGGTCTTAAAATTATTCTATAGCAAAAATGAAAAATATGGAAATAGGTATCAAGTGATAACAATTGTGCAACCCAGTAGTATTGCTTGTCAGCTCTGGTTGGGGAGAGAAGAGGGAAAGAAAATGAATCATATAAACATGGAAAAACATTTTTAAAAAATAAATCCAAAATCATAGATCTGAGAGTATGAAGGGACATTAGACTCAACCAGCAAACATTTATTAATATGTGCCACAATATGCTAAGTACTGGGGATACAGATATAGGAATGAAAGAATTTATATTCTCAGAGAGTTTATATTCTAAAAAGGAGACAGTAGGTACATGTATATGTATATGTAGGTTAAGTATAAATAGAAAAATAGTAAATAGATGCAAGATATTTTGAGGAAGAAACAATAGCAATTTAGAGGATCAGAAATTCCTACAAATAGAAGGTAGTTCTTGAGTGGCATTATTCATCTTATTATAGAATGTAAATAGATTGACATTTTCTGTAATTAAGGGACTATTTTCATTGTCCTTTTATATCCTCACATCTTATCTTTCACAAAAATCTCCTTTAAAATATTAGTGAATAGAAATCACCCAGTTCATAGTTCATAGTTTACAGTAAATTTTAATTGAGACATGGATTTAAATTCCATTGCTAATACTTGCTAAGTGACAATAGGAAATTCATTTTTCTTGAAACCTCAGTTGTCTCATCTATAAAATCAGAGCAATAAAAATTACACTGTTTACTCCAGGTAAGTATAAACAAAACTTTTCATGAACCCTGAAACTTTACATAAATAATATTTTTTAAATGAAAAAACTAAGGTCAAGACAAATTATATGAGCTAGTAATTAATACTAGAACTAGACCCTCTGAATCTATTTATTTTCTTCATACACTGTACCATAGTTGTCAATCAATACTTCACGTTACCAATCCTCTTTTATTTTTAGAGAAATGATCTAAACTCTTCAGTGACTACTTATATTCTACATGATACAATGCAGGCTCCATAAACTTGGCAATCAAGGCTCTCTTAATTGGAAATCACCATACCTTTTATCTTAATTGCCTTCCATTAACATTATTTTATGGCCAAACTGATTGATCACTATTCCCAAGACATGCTTATGCTGCCCTGCCTCTCTCTTTGCTTATACTATATGCCTAGAATATCCTTCCTTTCTATCTGTTGAAATCCTATCTTTTAATATTTAACTCAGATTCCATTTCACTTCTTTACTCTCCTAATCAAAAATGACCTTCCCTGCCTCAAGATCTCATATATAACTGTGATTTGCATATCCTTTTTATGAATTTAGTCTGTATCATTTAATATTAGAGAGATTTTTTATGCTACATCTTAGAATTATATAATTAAATATAAAAGTAACTTTCAAGGTCATTTAGTCCATAGTCCAATGTCATCCATTTATAGATAAAGAAACTGAAAAATAGAAAGTCTGGCTAAATCATAGTCACAAAGGTAAGTGGCAAAGCTAAGAATCTGAACTAAAATACCATTACCTAAATCCAGTTCTTTTATTACTCTATTATAACTTAACCATCATCATCATCTTTCATAATCCAACATACAAAACATTGTAAATCTTGCCAAACATTTTATGAATAGTATATAATTTTGATTCTAACAACAAGGTCACAAAAGAAGTCTCTTAAGTAGGATTTAAATCCATATTTTTCTTATTTCAAATTCTACACTGTCCATATTAGGTATTTTTTTCTTCATAGGAGCTCCATAATGCCCCAAAATATATCTTAGTGAAGCTTTTATCTCCTCTGCTTCTGAATATAACAGGCAATTAAAAACTGTTTATGGCTGAAGTTATGAGTTCTTTATTATCAGACACCAAACATTATTAAACATAACCCAAAGTCAGGTTTATTTAATTAGTCTCAAGGAATTAAAAAAAATTCTGCCTTCCAACTGCTTACATTCTATTTGGAGACAAAGCATCTACACCCACACATCCACATTATATATACAGTTAAATCTATGCCACCCACTTATACATGAGGAATTTGAGACATAAAAAGTGTGATTTGCCCAGTCACATAGATAGTAGGTGGCAGAGCTAAGAATATGAAATAAGGTATTCTTTTTACCAAAATCCAGTGCTCTTTCACCTCTTATGAATTTAGTAACCATCACCAAAATCTAACATATCTACCATTATATAAACTGAAAAACACTTTATGTATATTATCCCATTTTAATCCTCAGAACAGTCCTGGGAAAGAGATACTTATAATTAAATTTCAGTGTTTTAGAAGTCACTAGTGGTAAGGAGAAATACAGAAAACCGTTGTGTAGGACTTGGTGCTGAAGTGAATGTCAAAGTCAAGTAGGGATTCTAAAGGCACAGATTCAAATTATGAAACTCATGAAAACCTATAGAGGCATGGATAGACATTTACATGTATGAATAAAATCATGAGAACCAGGTTTGTAAGCCATAAAATCTGTGAATGATAGTGATTTATAATAAATCTATAAAAGTAGGTCGATTCAAGTGGAAAAGATTTTAAATGACAAGGATATTTATATTTGATCCCACATTAAATAGTGAATCACTAGAAATTTTTGACCATTATGATGCAATGATATCTTCGCTTTAGGAATTTTGCATGTGGTAGAGATTAGATAGATGAGTGGAAGGTCAGAGACATAAATTATGTGGGCATTGAAATAGTTAAGATGAAAGTTGATGAAAATTTGGATTAGGGTGTTGGATGAGGAATTAGAGAGAAAAAACTGATATAAGAGAAGATGGGATGACGGGAGTAAAAAGTCAACTGTTATAAAAAATATTAGGGAATGGAATCTATTAAACTTCCCAACTTGTTTTAATTAGGGATTAAACAGAAAGAAAAATTGAGAATAACCTTGATGTTGTGAAACTGTTACTTGAAACATATTATTACCCTTGATAGAAACTGAGAAATTTGAAAGAAGGTAGGATTTTGGAGGAAAGATAATGAGTTCTGTTTTAGACATTGAATTGAAGATGCTTATTAGGCATCGAGTTCAAAATGTTCTATATTGAACCTATCCATCTATCTATCTATTCATCTTTCTATTTGGATATACAGTGATACCTCACCTATTGAAGGAGTTAAGTTCCAGATACGGAGATAAGTTCTCTCAATAGATGAAAATCTGCAAAGTGGCAGCATTGTATTTATTTCATTATTCTTTGATGGTAAGCATCTTCTTCTGGTGCTTGAGTTCAATGCCAGAAGCCTTAGAAGGCACAGAACATTTGGGTGGCACAAGACTTGAAATAAATTCAAACTTTTCGAAAATTTCACAAAAAACACAAGACCTCCAAGCAACACTATGCAAAGCAATCAGATATTGATGTGAAATGGACAAGGAGAGATGCTGAACATATGGACACAGTGCAGGAGAGCAAAGAGACTGATGCTAGAGTCACTGAGCCAATCAGTGCCCAGGATACAGAACACAGTCCTGTGGTTGGTCATCTTTCATTCCATTAGCCAATAGTGTGCCATATACAATCTCATGTTGGCAAACTTGTTCAGGTGGTAGTGGTGTACTGCATTTCCATTGTGTATAGTACAATATTCATCTGCAAACTCTCATAATATAGCAAAAACTCAGCAATACAGAATAATATATATATATGTGCATATATATATATATTTTTAAACCCCTTAATACTGTGATAAGTGAACTATGATTATAGTGAGGGATGACTGTATAGGGCTGGCTTACTAAATGTTTAGCTCTTAAAATTACTAGGGCAATAATATATAGTTTCCATAGAAAACTATTAAAATGTACAATATGTCACATCCAGAATGATACATAGGCATCATTTCTTATGTCCATTTATCTTAAAGATTTAATGAGTAACTTCACATTAGAAATTCTGAATTTCTTATCTACTCCATTCTAAATTCTCAGCAGCTTCCAAAACGCATTTCTTTCCATGACGATCTAACTACAGTACACATTTTTAAATTAAATATCTGGTGTTCAAATACACTGATTTTCTATGGTACTTATTACTAAGTAAAAAGTGATGGAATTATGTTAGCACCTAGACACTCAAAATGCAAAGGAAAGTATATTGAAAGTATTTTAAGTATTCCCTATTTTCCCATGGTAACTTAATTTAATTTTAACTTAGAACTTTTTTCCCATGAAAGATTCAATAAACTACAAATCAAACTGATAAAATTGAATATAATTTCTTAGGAATTATTATGTGAAGAAAAATTGTTAATGGTTATTAATATGTCCACAGTAGTTTTGAATTTAAAAAAATCGGCCTTATCTTCTTTATGTCTCTTTTTTTTCCATTTCACTGTCTTTTTGACTCTCTCTAACACTATCACCTTCTATTTCTATTCCTCTCTGTGTATCAGGTTGTTGCTTTGTCTGCCTTTTGGCATGTCTAACTCTGTCTTTCTTTGTTTTCCTTTACTTTTCTGACTCCTCTTTCTGTTTCTCTGTGTTACTGTTGTCTCTCCATGTTTTTCTTCCTGTCACTGTGTCTTTGTCTTGGTCTCTGTCTTTCTCTCTCTCAAACGGTTCTTTAATATTCACTGCCCCAGTTTTCTACCCCCTTTTTTACTTCCTCCTTTTTCTTCAGCCTGTCCTTTCCCTCCACACCCCATTTTATTGCTGATTATCACAACCCTTAACAGAAAGCAAGAGAAAGGAAGAAAGTAGAACTTGAGCCTGTAGTGGTGGTACTTATTAGCAGCTCTTCCATAGAGCTGGGTGCTTAGGAAATAAGAATCAATGACCTAAGTGAAGTTTGGGATTATTATCTCTGATTTTCTCTTCATGCTTGCTTCCTCCTCCTTTGCTATGAGGTAATAAAAGCAGGATGCCACCCAGATATAACTTCCTATAATCTTGTTCTACTAATTATAGTGAGTGATGAGTTTTGGGGAGTGGCATTTAGGGAAAAGTAGGCTAGGCAAGAGAGCCAGAAAAAAATAGTAGACATCCGTTAAAAGAGTTTTCTTAATTTCTCCCTTTTTTTTCTTTAAGAGGCAAAGGAAGGGGCAGCTGGGTTGCTCCGTGGATTAAGAGTCAGGCCTAGAGACAGGAGGTCCTAGGTTCAAATCTGGCCTCAGATTTGAACCTAGCTGTGTGACCCTGGGCAAGTCACTTGACCCCCATTGCCCACCCTTACAGTCACTCTTCCACCAAGGAGCCAATACACAGAAGTTAAGTGTTTAAAAAAAAAGAGGAAAGGGAGCAAAAAAGATTTCTGACTAAGAGTCCCCATGCTGTGCAGACTGGCAGGTGGTGACAGTTAGGAGTCCTCACTGAGAGTTAGTAGGTGAGTTGCAGGCAGTTGAAAGGGGCTTTTGTCTCTAGGTTCCCTGAAAAGTAGAGGTGTCTGTCTGTGTCTGAGACAAACTGGCAGTTGGAAAAATAACTGACAGTGGGTAAAGAGAAATGGATTTAAGGAGGTGGAAGGTGATTAATGTTTACTGATTAATACTTATTGATTAACTTAGGTAGTTAGAGGGTATATTCTTTTTTATTGGAAATTTTTATTTAATTAATTAATTTAGAATATTTTTTCCATGGTTACAAGATTCATGTTCTTTCCTTCCTCTTTCTCCACCCCCTCCCATAGCCAAAGCACAATTCCACTGGGTTTTACATATGTCATTGATCAAGACCTATTTCCATATTATTATTTGCACTAGGGTGATCCTTTAGATTCTACATCCCCAATCATGTCCCCATTGACCCATGTGACCAAGCAGTTGTTTTTCTTCTGTGGTTTTACTCTCACAGTTCTTCCTCTGAATGTGGATAACTTTCTTTTTCATAAGTCCATCAGAATTGCCCTGGATCATTGCATTGCATTTGATTGTACCACAGTGTATCAGTCTCTGTGTATAAGGTTCTCCTGGTTCTGCTCCTTTTACTCTGCATTGATTCCTGGAGGTTGTTCCAGGTCACATGGAATTCCTCCTGTTTATTATTGTTTTGAGCAGAACAGATACCACAATTTGTTCAGACAATCCCCAATTGGAGAGCATCCCCTCATTTTCCAATTTTTTGCCACCACAAAGAGTGTGGCTATAAATATTTTTGTACAAGTTTTTTTCCTTATGATATCTTTGGGGTATAAACCCAGCAGTGGTATGACTGGATCAAAGGGCAGGCATTCTTTAAGCACCCTTTGGGTGTAGTTCCAAATAGCCATCCAGAATGGTTGGATCAATTCACAACTCCACCAGCAATCATTAATGTCCCAATTTTGCCTCATCCTCTCCAACATTTATTACTTTCCTTTGCTGTCACATTAGCCAACCTGCTAGGTGTGAGGTGGTGTCCCAGAGTTGTTTTGATTTGCATTTCTCTAATTATAAGAGATTTAGAACACTTTCATTTGTTTATTGATAGTTTTGATTTCTTTATCTGAAAATTACCTATTCATATCCTTTCCCCATTTATTCGATTGGGGAATGACTTCATTTTTTTGTACAATTGATTTAGCTCTTTATAAATTTGAGTAATTAGACCTTTGTCAGAGGGTTTTGTTATAAAGATTTCTTCTCAATTTGTTACTTCCATTCTAATTTTGGTCGTGCTGGTTTTCTTTGTACAAAACCTTTTTAATTTAATGTAATCAAAATTATTTATTTTACATTTTGTAATTTTTTCTAACTCTTTCTTGGTCT
Organism: Gracilinanus agilis; assembly: GCF_016433145.1. NCBI lineage: Eukaryota > Metazoa > Chordata > Mammalia > Didelphimorphia > Didelphidae > Gracilinanus > Gracilinanus agilis. The sequence continues at coordinate 568,450,496 of NC_058130.1, read as the reverse complement.
TAAAATCTTTTCTTTCCCAAATATCTGACAAATATATTAGTCTGTGTTCACCTAAATTACTTGTAGTTTCCTTCTTTCTATTCAAGTCATTCCTCCATTCTGAGTTTATCTTGGTGTAGGGTATAATATGCTAATCTAAACCTAATCTCTCCCATACTGTTTTCCATTCTTCTCAGCTGTAGAGCATATCTTCTTAGATACACAGAATAGGTGGATAGGCCAGGACTTGGTCTGGCAGAAGACACTGCTTTTGAAGGCAGATAGATTTAGGGTGTTTTTTTTAGAAATTTTATTTAGGATTGGGATTAGGTATAAGAGTTCTCTCTCTTTCCTCCTTTCTATTTCCAATCCAAACTTTCCTCAAAATAAATTAAGTGTTTTGTGTATAACTAAATTGCTCTTCTGGCTTTTGTTCTGAGTGAAATGGATGTAAAACTGTGTAACAAATGGTGCTTTTATACATACACATCTATTGTTGGAATAAAGTTGACTAAAATAGGTATATATGGAGTACGTATGTTTAATTCACTTTTAAAAATTCATTTATATTAAAAATTCATTTTTAATGTTAAGTTCCAAAAATCTCTGTCCTTCTCAACACACCTCCACCCAATGAGAAGTTAAATAACAGATCAATTATATATGAGAAGCCAGATCAATTATATATGAGAAGCCATGAAAAATATTTCCATATTAACCATGTTGTAAAACTATGACGCAGATCTGTATATGGACAATAGAATTGGCATAGTGATTTATGGTCTGTTTGTGTAACTATTGTCAGTTTTGATTTCTTCTGAAAACTACTTGTTCAAGTCCTTTGACAATTTATGATTTGGGAAATTTATTTTTATGCAGTTGACATTGTTGCATACAATTATGAGAACTGAGATCTTGATCAGAGAAATTTGTCACATTTTCCAGTTTTTGCTTAACTTCTAATCTTGGGTTTATTTTTTATGTATAAAAACTTCTTTGATTTCATGCAGTCAAATTTATTCATTTTACTTTAAGTGAACTCCTCTGTATCTCTTTTTGTTCATTAGCTTTTCCCTTTTCCATAGATATGACAGGTAAAATTTTCCATGAGCCCCTAATTCAGTTATCCTATCACACTTTATGCCTACTTTAATTACCCATTTTCAATTAATCTTTCTATGCTGAGTGGATAGTCTATGCCCAGTTTCTGACAAACTGCTTTCCAGGTTTCTCAGCATTTATTTTGGAATTCTGAGTTCTTACCCCAAAATTTGAATATATTGATTTATCAAACACTGGATTACTATTAGAACTTGATACTACATTTGTGTACATATTCTATTCCACTGACCCAGCTTACCTAAGAACAATGACTATTTCTCTAAGATCTTCTATATGGTTTCAATAATTTCTTTATTAACAAGTTGTTGTTTTTTCCCCTGGACTTCTGTTTCCCTCCCTCTACCTGTTCTGAGATGAAAGTAATCCTGATTCATGAGTAATTCCCACTTAAGGAATTACATGTCAGTCCAATAAATTTAAAGGCACTTATTAGTAAGTTGGATGTCTAAGAGACAAGAGGGAATTTGCCTTTTCCAAATGCCAAAGTCAGGAGCTTATATGGGTTTCATTAGACAGTTGGGCATGTGACAGAAATCAAGGAGGGAAGAGGTATGTGACCTCAAGGACAGATGGCTTTTGGGAGGGAATAAGGGGTGGAAAGGAAGCATCAGGTTAGGGAATGCTATCTATCATTGAAATATGCATATTTCAAGTATGGAATATGAATGCCATCTTGATCTCTTTATTAGTGGCTAACAGGGAGGTTCTTCTCTTATCAGACCACATTCCTCCTGTCTGAAGATTGAAATAGTCATGTATTTTTTTTGGTCTAATATCCTTTTCATGGCTTGGGGTCTCCAGGAGACCCCATTCATCTACTGCAAACCTAAAAGTTATATTTTGAGGTTCATTTCATTTGTAGTCTACAGCCTGTTCTTAAAGTGTTTTGCTCACTGACTGACCACTGTAACATCCAATGACCCCAAGTTAACTGGATATAAGCGCTATCTTCACAAAAAAATGAATTTAATGATTACAGGGAACAGGGAGAAGGGAATGGGGTTTGAGGAAAGAGGAGGGAAGGTAAATTAACTGAAACTGCTGAATGCTGCCTAGCAGCACATTCCCCAAGAAGGATGTATAAGGAATGGCAGGATGCCTAGCTAAGCCCTGAATAATATTTCTTCTAAATCCTAAACAGCTAAACTGAAGGTAGACAGTGATCTTGCTTGAAGGTCTATCTTGAGGATAGCTATCAAAGTAAAGCAGCCTCTGGCTATCAGAGACTGAATGCCTCAGCCCCTGAAGCTACAGAGTGTGTGTGCCAAGATCCAAGAGTCAAGAGTCAAGCCCTTGTAAGAGAGGTGACCTGGTCTCCAACTGCCCTTAACTGCCCCTTCCCTTGGAGATCTGGGGGGCACTATGGAATTCTGTGATGCAACTTGAACCCCTCACCGAATCATAGATGTTATACTATGTAGGATGTGAAGATAGAATTAATAATTCCTTTGTCTATTTTAAGTTAATCAAATCAAGAATTTGAAGTGCCCACACTTTGCACTTAGCTAGCCATTAAATAAGAAAGTTCACAAGTCACTTACTAGATAAAGCTTACACCTTGAAAGGCCACTCCCTGCCTCCTCGGGCAATGCCAGGCAAATTGAAAGACTGCGATTGTTTCCTGTGAAGAGGGGGAGAGCCAGGAAGTGACATGGGGAAATGGGTATAAAAGACCAAGCTCAAGGACTGATTCATTCATTGTGCCTTGGTGAACTGGGTTGAAGGGAGACTCTTAGAATCAGTCACTTTTTCTGGACTCATCCTGGGCTGGAGCATTCTGCACTGGAGAGGCTTGCTGGGTAAGTGACTCTGGCTGAAGGAAGAGGATTGAGTTGTTAGATTTCTGGCTGAAGATGCCACTGGGACTTATATGTTGTAATAAGGAATAAGTCTCTCTACCTCCTTCCTACATTTCTCACTTTACTATCTTTACCTTGTAAAGGTAAAAAACTGCTAAAAGTCATTTTGACTTAAGGGCTAATATTTAATAATTGGTGACCACAATCTTCTTTTTTCACTCATGAATATTTTGTCAAACCAACTTTTTACCCTCACAAAGGGAACAATTGAATGCTTAACATTAAGCAAAAATACAACTTCTTAAACTTGTCCAGTAAAAATTATGGTTAAATTATTTGAAAAGAAAATAATATCATTTGTAATTAATTTTATCAAACTCAATTTCCTCTATGTGTCTCCTCTATATAAGTAGAAGTATTTCCTTATAACAAATGTGTTTCATTAGTCAAAAATTATCAAAAAATTACCCATATTTAAGATTTTTTATCTGGTTCCATACCCCATTACAATCTATTTTGGCAAAGATTAGGAGGGATGCTTAATTATTAGTCATTTAAAATATGACTTGTTTTTAGTAGTCTTTATTGTTCACTGTCTTATTCAGAGTTTGGAGTGTTTGAAAAATCACTTCCATTCCTTTTTAAAACTCAGAACTGAGGTCAAAGGAAGAGATTAGATTGAAAACTAAATGCTAATAGTTTACTTCTAATATTATTCAATAATCTTCTTTTTTTCTTTCATACCCAAATAATTTCTCAATATGCATCCTAAATCCAACTTTGTAAAAAAGAAAATGAAAGAAAGTACATTATTCAATAGTCAGTATTCAGGATTACTTTCCATATCCACTCACACACCTCCACCTTTTCTGTAGAGGGATTTGTTTTTCTTCATCTCTAATAATATATGATATTCTCCCAGGGCTATTTGTTAGGATTATTTTTTGTTTGTTTTTTTTGCCTGGTGTTACTTTCTACAAGTCTTGCCACTTTGGGGGGGGGTAAGTATTGTGCCATTTAATATAGAAATATGAGACAGAAAGTCAGTAAATTGATGAGGTTGATAAATTAAAGATTTAATTTCTTTCAAAAGTCATATTTTAACAGAATTACACATTTAAATAGCACCCTTTCTGTCTTCTATTTTCATTCAGTTATTTAAGGACACATTTTCACTCATAGACCACAATGAATTTCATATTTCATTATAATGAAAATGTTAGCATTTCAATATAGCACTGACATTTTAGTAAATAATGCTAATGACAATATTGCTAGACTTGTTTATCTCCCAAATAAATGAAATTAATCCAGAAAATTTTAATTAGATAGCACATAAAAATAACTTTGTTAGAAATACAGAAGATAGTTGACATTTTCAGTGTTAGGTAATTCATATGATCTCCTTGCTCACTAGTCCCAAATGGAAAGATATAGACTGTATGATAATGCAGTTGGCCAGATTTCAGAAATGGTTGGTCTGTCAACTTCAAAGAGTTTTTAGTTGCTCAATAAAAGTGTGGCAGAAAGTCTCCATTGCAGAGCCCATTGAGATTCTAGGACTTCAAAAAAGTGTTCCTCTTTTAAGCAGAGACTGGCTGATCACCTTTCAAGAATATTATACCAAGAGCTCCTTTAGTGTATAGATTGAACTATATGGTGGCTAAGATCACCTGTTATGAACATGTGGTGAATTTCTGACCTGTTCAAAATTCATATAACTATAAATATTAATATTCTCAAAATGTGGTAGCTAGAATTGTTAGTTGTATATCAAAATAACAAATATGTAATATTTGCATAGTGATTTAGGAAGTACAAAATAATTTACAATTACTATCTTCTTTTACCCTCAAATACAGAAGAAACATGTTATTATTCTCATTTTATAGATAAATAAATTGAAGCAAACAAAGGTAAGCCTTCCTGGCTCCAAGAATATAGCCTTTTTTTTTTTATCAAGCTTATTGCCTTGCCCTAGACCAGTTTCATATATTATATGCTTATAATATCAGTACTATACATATGTAGTAATAAAATATAATTTTGAAATAGTGTGTTTAAAATATACATAATTCCATTTTTAATCCTTTTAAAAATTCCTTCTATTAAAATTAAGTCAAGAGTCCATTAAGTGTAATACAGATAAACACTTTTATTCTTTTTTTAATCTTTATTTTAGTTTTGACTATTAGAATATTACGTACAAAAAGTATGAAGTAAGTTTGATCATTCAAAATGTAATTGCTTTTCATAGAGTACAAAGAGGAAGAGGGAATTTTAGAAGTCTTAATAGATACATACTAATGGACTGTGCTCTGTGTATGGAGATGCTTTGCTCAATGTGGCATCGTGTCAGAAATCTCACAAGTCCCACACTAATGTGATAATAAATATTTATGTTGTCATATATTAGCCCACATCCTGAGTTAAATAGTATTTATTCTGTTTCATTTAGAGAGATGCAATCCTTTTTATTACTATGCTGAAATAGTAAGAAAATGTCCTGGAAAGTAAAATGCTAAGAAATTTCACAACTTTTTTAGGCATCTGGTTAGGCTAGTAAGTTATTTCTGATTGCTATTTATTTCTGTCTAAGAACTGGTAATTAGATTTTGTGCAAACTACATTTTCTTTATTAACCATTATAAGTTAACTACTTTTAAAAAAAGAAAGAAACCTTTCCTTCTGCCATAGAATCAATAATAAGACATTACGAGTCAAAATGAAATGAGAGATAGATTGTGTTTATCTTTGTTTCATGAATTTCCATTTCCAATGATTTCGTCATCTAGTGTCCGATCACTAGCAATAATGGCCCTCAGGAATCTGGCAAGTGATGCTGAGAGGACTGTATTCAAACCCTTTTGATAGAATTTTCACTTCAATAATAATCTTTGGGAATACAAGATCACCTCAAAACCATGATAAAATATTACTTCATGTAGGCACTCATTCAAATAGTTATCTCTCATGTATATGCTGAAAAATCATATTAATTTATGATTTTCTTTGATAGTCTTCTGATTACCACCCCAAATCTTAAAAAAACTTGCATTTTAGCTGTGGAAGATGTGTATGTAATGGTGTGTCTCTTCAGTGACATAATGGTACAATTCAGGATATATATAACATCTATTATTTTTTAAATATTAAATATTATTTTATTAAATATTAAAAATAATATTTATTATTTTTTCTAAATTACATGTAAACAAAAATGTTAATATTTACTTACAAAATTAAGTCCTAAATTTTCTCTTTCTTCTATCCATGACTTGAGATGTAAGCAATTTGATATAGATTTTATACGTGCAGTCATGCAAAACATTTCTGTTCTAGTCATGTTGTAAAAGAAAATTCAAACCAAAAAAGAGATAAAGTAAGCTTCAATCTTCAGAAGAATGCATCATTTCTTTCTTTGGAGGCAGTGAGCATTTTCATCATAAATCCTTGGGATTGTCTTGTATAATTCCATTTCTGAGGATAGGTAAGTTACTCACAGGCTATGTTTTCACAGTATTTCTGTTTCTTTGTACAATATTCTCCTGGTCTGCTTACTTCACATTGCAACAGTTCATATAAAATCTTTCCACATTTTTCTAAAATAATCCTGCTCATTATTTCTTATAGCATATTAGTATTCCATTACATTCATATATTATGACTCATTCAGTAATTCTTCAACTAATAGAAACACCCTTGATTTTTTCAACCAAAAAAGCACCATTATAAATATTTTTCAGAAAATAAGTTCTTTTCCTTTAAAAAATATTTTTCAGAAACAGTCCTGATAGTGATATTGCTGGATCAATTGCTGTGCTGTTTTATAGCTGTTATTAGGAAGACTTTTATGTTGTCATCATTTTTTCATAAAACTAGCTTTTAGCTTTATTTATTAGTTCAAGGATAGTCTAAATTTTAATTTTTATTAATTTCACTTATTTTAAAAAAGACCAGTTTTGTGTTTAATGGATGTTTAATTTGTTTTTGTCACTTTTTTTATATTAATATGTCCAATTAAATAATCTGCTCTTTCTATAATTTAATGATATAAGCATTTAGAGATATACATTTTCCCCCAATTCCTGCTTTGGCTATCTCCCATAAATTTTGGTATATTATCTCATTAATGTCATTCAATTTAATGAATTTAATGATTGTATAATTTATTCTTTTGCTCAATTATTCTTTAGAATCATATTTTTTAGTTTCCAAATATTTTTAAAATCTCTTTCTGTGCCCCTTTATTGAATATAATTTATATTTCATTAAGATCTAAAAAGATGCACTTATTATTTCTACTTTTATGCATTACTTTGTGAGGTTTATACTCAAATACATTGTCAATTTTTGTGTAGCTGTCATGTAGTTTTGAGAAACAAATTTCTATTTAACTCAACATTATTTCTTGCTTATTTGGATTATTTATCTATATTTATGTATTGCATTACAGTATCTATCTATCAGTATCTAAAATAGACACTAAAATTGAACTAATGGGTAACCTCAGCTTAAAGCTGAGGTTACCCATTAGTTTAATTTTAAATACTCTTTTAAAAATTTAGTTCCTATGATTGCTCATGGGTAGGACGAGCTAACATAATAAAAATGAACATTCTAACCAAATTAATTTACCTATTTAGAGCCATACCTATCAAACTACCAAAAAACTTTTTTACTGAATTAGGAAAAACTATAACAAAGTTAATTTGGAATAACAAAAGATCAAGAATATCAAGGGAAATAATGAAAAAAATGTGAAGGAAGGGGGCCTAGCAGTACCAGAAGAACATTTTACACAGAGACTAATACACTGTGGTAAAATAGAATGTAATGGACTTCTGTACTAGCAGCAATAGAATGTCTCAGGACAATTTTGAGGGATTTATGGAAAAGAACGCAACCCACATTCAGAGGAAGAATTGCAGGAGTGGAAACACAGAAGAAAAGCAGCTGCTTGAACACATGGGTTGAGGCAGACATGATTAGAGATTTTGATTCGAAACTACCACACCAGTGCAATGATTAACATTTTGGAAATAGGTCTTGATCAATGACAAGTTAAAATCAGTGGAACTGCGCATCGGCCAGGGGTGGGTGGAGGGTGAAGGATGAAGGGGAAAGCAGGAGCATGAATCATGTAACCATGTTAACTTTTTTAAAAAATGAATATTAATAGGGGCAGCTGGGTAGCTCAGTGGAGTGAGAGTCAGGTCTAGAGACAGGAGGTCCTAGGTTCAAACCCGGCCTTAGCCACTTCCCAGCTGTGTGACCCTGGGCAAGTCACTTGACCCCCATTGCCCACCCTTACCAATCTTCCACCTATGAGACAATACACCAAAGTACAAGGGTTTAAAAAATGAATATTAATAAATGTTAAAAAATTTAGTTCCTATACTTTTTTGATGCATGTCAGTTTAGTTTTGGTATTATTTTTTTTTATCTATGTTGATTATATCAAACATAGGGTTTATCTTATTCTCTAGTGAAATATGATGAGAGTAAGGTTCAAGCACTGACCCATCTACTCCTCCATAGTAATAGCTCTTTTGTAACTCTATTGAGATAATTAAGCCCACTCCATTTCTCACTTGCTCCTCCCAGTTTGGTACCCCCCTCTCTCCCTCCTATTCCCTCCCCTCTTTCTTCGCCCTCCTCTCTTTCTCTCTCTTTTTTTGGATAACATTGCATTGTATATTCCTTCTATTTGTCTTAATATTGAAAAAAGTTTCTTAGAATTACAAATATTATCTTCCTAAGAATATAAATAAATGAACTTTATTGAATTCAGAACAAGTTCCTATTGCTGTTTACCTTCTTATGCTTCTCTTGAGTTTTCTGTTTAAATGTCAAATTTTCTATTCAGTTCCAGTCCTTTCATTAGAAATGCTTGAAAATTTTCAATTTCATTCAATACAATTTTCCCCCTGCAGGTTTATATTCATTTTCACTGAGTAGGTTATTCTTGGATGCCCCCTTTGCCCTCTGGAATATCATATTCCAGACCCTCTGACCCTTTAAGGTAGAAGTATAGTGTTATCCTGAATGTAGTTCCATGATATATGAATTATTTCTTTCTGGCTGCTTGTGGAATTTTTTTCATAACCTGGAAGTTCTGGAATATGGCTGTAATGTTCCAGAGATTTTTCATTTTGAGAACTTTTTTTCTGGAGAATCAGTGGATGCCATCATTTTCTATTTTACCTTCTAATTTTAAGAGAGGGCAGTTTTCCCTTGATAATTTCTTGAAATATGTTGTGCATGTTCTTTTTTTAGCATTGCTTTCAGATGCATCAATAACTATTAAATTATCTCTCTTTGTTCTATTTTCTAGATCCCTTGATTTTCCAAATAAATTTCATATTTTCTATATCTTCATTATTTTGATTTTTTCTTTCTATTTCAATGGAATAATTAGCTTCCATTTGCTTATTTCTAATTTTTAAAGAGCCATTTCTTCAGTGAGTTTTTGCACCTTTGTTTTACTTTTTAAAGTTTTATTTTCTCCTGTGTTTTTCTGTCTCCTTTACTAAGTGGTTGACTTTTTTCTCATTATATGCTTATATTATTTTAATTTTTTCCCAATTTTTCCTATATTTATCATTTTATTTTTAAAATTCTTTTTAACTTTTCCAGAAATTCTTTTTTGGGGGGTTCTTAAAATTTATTTTTTTCCCTTTCAGGCTTTGAATGTAGCAGTCTTGACTTCATTATCTTCTTCTAAATTTCTGTTAGATTTTTAAAAAATACTTTTTTGAACCCTTTCAAATCTTCACTTCTTCTTAGGTTGAATGATGTAAAGAGAATTGTGTTTACTATTTTTTGGCATATGCTCTCTTCTGTCAGTGGCCATAAGTACTCTTTTCTGTCCTAGGACTGTAAGGAGAGGATCTGTTCCCATACAGCTGCAAGCTCTGGTGTGTTAGTGTTCCTCCTTGCCCTGGGACTGTAACCCATTTCTATGTATGGGCAATATAACATAGTCTGACATGCACCCCAGTACCAGCAAAGAGACCCCTCTCATCTCCTGAACAGTTGTCCAATCCCATAAGGATCTATGAGAGTTCCAGAATTTAATGCTGATAATTCAGTTTTCCCTAAAGCCTATTGCCTGCTTATAGAGATATTTCTTCCACAGGAGTTTGGTGTAACAGACATTTCCTGCTGGTCTTCTAAGTATTTTTATGCTAGAAAGTTGTTTGACTACATCTTTTTTTATATATTCTTCTACTTCAGAATTCATTTTGAGGAGTTACATCGAAGTTGTTCGGAGGGGAAATTGGGAGATTTAGACAAGTCCCTGTCTTTTCTATTTTGGCTCCACTGCATTGGACTAGATTTTGCTTTTAAATTATTATATAAAAATAAAAATGTAAAAGCTTTTAGATCTCATTAGTAAGAAAGAGTACATGTAGTGAAATTCCTATTTTAATTTGAAAGAATATTAAATGTTCTAGATGCATAAAAACACCTTTTAAGTAAAAAGGTTCTAATTCATAATATTTCTTGACAACTCTAGTAAAAAACAATATTTTTCTTAAAAATATGTTTCTTGCTAAATGGGGAAAATATGTAATTAATATTGATGAATTATCCATTGGGCAGACATTTAATGCAAATGGATTGTAGCTGTGCAACTAAAAATTTGCATTCTAATAGACATTCTAGGATACACATTTGACAATGAGGAGAGGAATATGTTTCCTTTTTTCAAAACAATGAGTTTATTTCTGTTTTATTTCAAAAGTCAGATTGTTTTAACACTATTACATTTTCATACTGAATGAATTGTTCAGGCCATTTGCAGAGCTGGAATTCAATATTCTTTAAACTTTACTCCAAGAAGACTTTGTTAAAAATCTTTCTTGTTTTCATTATGCTGTTTTATCTTATAGAGAGCCATATGATCCAACATTTGAATAATTTTTTCTTAATGATTGATTTAAAGACTTAGCTATTTGCCATTTAATAATAAAGTATATACCTTTTTGGTCTGAGATTTTCTTCTGTTTATAAGTTTCCATCTTTTTTTTACCATTAGGCATTTTAATGACTTCAGATTTTATATTAGTCAGAGCTAAGGATCATCTTCACTATGAATGGCTATTGTGCCCTTTCATTTCATTGGTTCACACAGAAATCACCAAGAGCCTGCAGTGAATCACTCTGACTCATTACCTTCAAGTAATAGGTTAGCCTTTTTTTCAATTTGACTGCAAATGTGATTTGAAACCTTTTTTATATTACCATCTAAACTTGAACTGACAAGGATATAAAATTAGAATGGAAAGCTCTTGTGATAGTGGCTAACAGCTCTGGCACAGTATCCCTCATTAAAATAATAATTGTGGTTTATAATTTGAGTTTTGTAATAGGATGATATGTCAGCTACTGGGTGTAATGAAAAATGTGAAGAATTGGGTAACGGAAGACCCAAGGATGGAGGCTCAGTTCTTCCACTCATTAGATGGATCAATTTGAGCAAATTACTTGACATTTCTGAGCCTACTTCCTTTACATTAAAAAAAGATATTAATACTTACATGTATAATAAAGGAATAACATTGCACAAACTTTCTGTAGAGGCATAGCAATAGCAAAAGTGTTTCATAAAGAGCTATATAAATGTGCCATTTCCAACTACAGTGTTCAAAATGCCTTAGATTTTAAGGCATAAAAGCACAAAATAACACCAAGACTTTTGAGACACCTTGTAATATAAGTATATGGGAAAAGAAATTTTTTCAAATTCTATATATTTATATTTTGTACTAGTTTGCCTCTAGTTTCAAAATGAAAAGTATTAACTTCTTTGTTTTGCATTTTTTATCAATAAAAATAACAAATATAGTAGTGATTTGTTCTAGTTCTTCCTGCCTTTTGGCCATGTGCTGGTGGTAATGGTGCTGGAACTGGGTTCTGATGTACCTAATCAGTCAGTCTACAGAGACTAATCCTTAAAGTACCTGTGGAGGAAATAGACAAATATGTGTGCTATAAATTAGGGGGTAACATCTGCCTGGAAATAGTAACCTTAAAGATCAAATAAATTTAGCCTGATGGATTGTGTAAATAGTGACAAGGCTCTGGTCTATATTTTATTCTAATTTTATCTCATAAGTAAGTCTTTATTATCTTAGACCTTTATTTCTACCCAGATGATCTGATGATTGGCAAGAGACTTCACACCTTTTCAAGATGCTTTGAAGAGATTAACTATAAGAGAAAAATTCCACTGCCATGGGGTGGATCATGGACAATATTAGGGTTAACAAGTAATAATCTCAAGGTTAGGATATTCTTCCTCAAATCACTTAACAACCTTTCGTTATTATTCAACTTCCCTCTAAGAAAAAGGAAAGTATCAGAGCAGCTACACATGATAGGTTTCCTTTTTCTCTTTTCTTGTTGTATGCATTAAACTCTGTGTATGTACTTATTTCTCATTGTTTTGGGGAGTTGTTAACCATCTGGCATCTCCCCATTAGCTGATGCTAATTAAACTTTTTATATTCTCTTGCTCTTAATTTACTGACATTACCTCAAAAGGACCAAGGTTTTTTGTGTATTCTGGGTATTCTGCTTTGAGTAATTCCCCAACTGAGCTAAACTTTTTTCTGCTATGGGATAGTGCTGCTGTCTAGATTAGTGAGTGCTCACATCAGCTGCCCTCTCTATTATCCTGGTCCTAAACTCCTCAACATTCTTATTCTTCTTTTAAATTAAGATTAATTAATTAAGAATATTTCCCCCATGGTTTCATGATTCATGTTCTTTCCCTCCTCCCCAGTTGTTTCTAGTACAATGTTAAATAATAGAGGTGATAATGGGCAACATTGTTTCACTCCCAATCTTATTGGGAAGGCTTTTAATTTATTCCCATTGCATATGATGCTTGTTGATGGTTTTACATATATACAGTTTATTATTTTTGGGAAAGGCCCTTCTATTCCTACACTTTCTAGTGTTTTCAGTAGGAATGGGTGTTATATTTTGTCAAAGGCTTTTTCTGCATCTCTTGGGATAATCATGTGATTTCAGTTGATATCATCAATTATGTGGATAATTTTCCTAATATTGAACCATCCTTGTATTCCTGGTATAAATCCCACCTGCTCATAATGAATAACCCTCATGATCACTTCCTGGAGTCCTTTTGCTAGTATTCTATTTAAGATTTTTGTATCTATGTTCATTAAAGAGATTGGTTTATAGTTTACCATATTTGTGTCATAAAAGGAGTTTATGAACTTTAAGAACTCCTTCTTTGCTTATTATGTCAAATAGTTTGTATAGGATTGGGATTAGTTGTTCTTTGAAGGTTTGATAGAATTCACTTGTAAATACATCTGGTCCTGGGGAATTTTTCTTAGGGTGTTCTTTGATGGCTCTTACAATTTCTTTTTCTGAAATAGGATTAAGTATTCTTTTCTTTCTACTGTTAATCTAGGCAATTTATATTTTTGTAAATATTCATCCATATCACCTAGATTGCTATATTTATTGCCATATAATTGGAAAAAATAGTTTTTAATGATTGCCTTGATTTCCTCTTCATTAGAGGTGAGGTCTCCCTTTTCATCTCTGATATTGATAATTTAGTTTCTTCTTTCTTTTTGTAATTAGATTAAACAGTACTTTGTCAATTTTATTTGTTTTCCCAAAGAACCTGCTTCTAGTCTTATTTATTAATTCAATATTTCCTTTATTTTCAATTTATTGATTTCTCCTTTAATTTTTATAATTTCTAATTTAGTATTTAACTGGGGATTTTTAATTTATTTGCTTTCTAGTTTTTTGATTTGCATGCCCTGTTCATTGATCTTTGCCCTCCATAATTTTTTAATATATGCACTCAGGGATATAAATTTCTCCCTGAGTACTGTTTTAGCTGAATCCTACAGATTTTGGTAGGATGTCTCATCATTGTCATTTTCTTTAATGAAATTATTAATTCTTTCTATGATTTGTTCTTTAATTGATTTTGGAGAATCATATTATTTAATTTCCAATTAATTTTTTATTTTTCTGTCCATGTGCCCTTACTAATTATTATTTTTATTGCATTATGGTCTGAAAAGGTTACATTTATAATTTCTGCTCTTTTGCATTTGTTTTCCATATTCCTATGCCCTAGTACATGGTCAATCTTTGTGAATGTACCATGTGAAGCTGAAAAGAAGGTGTATTCCCTTTTTGTCCTATTTATTTTTCTCCACATATCTATTAACTCTGATTTTTCTAGGATTTCATTCACCTCTGTTATCACTTTCTTATTTATTATTTGGTTTGATTTATCTAGATCTAAAAGAGGAAGCTTTAGGTCTCCCACTAGTATAGTTTTACTATCTATTTCCTCCTTGAGCTCTGCAAGTTTCTACTTTAGAAATTTGGTTGCTATATCATTTGGTGCATACATATTAAGTACTGATATTTCCTCAGTATCTGTACTGCCTTTTATCAGAATTTAATTACCTTCCCTATCTCTTTTGATCAGATCTATTTTTACTTTGGTTTTGTCAGTTACCAAGATTGCAACTTCTGCTTTTTCTTAGTTGAAGCCCAATAGATTTTTTCCATCCTTTGACCTTCATCCTGTGTGTATCTACCTGCCTCACTTGTGTTTCTTGTAGACAGCAAATGGTAGACTTTTGGTTTCTAATCCACTCTGGTATTTGCTTCTGTTTTGTGGGCAAGTTCATTCCTTTCACATTCAGAGTTATGATTGTCATCTGTGTATTCCGCAACATTTTGAAGACCTCTACTAATTCTGCTTTTTCTTCTTTCACTATTCCTTTTAAATCAGTAGTTTGCTTTTAATCAGTCCCCCTAATTCCTGCCCTTATTTTACTTCCCTTCCCACCCCCTCCCTTTTTGTTCCCCTCTTGATATTTTTTAGGGTGGATTATATTCCCTCCCCCCTCTCTTTCCCTCACTTTATGTACTCCCTGCCCCACTCCTCCCCACCCCTGGTTTTTCTCTTTTGATTTTCCCTGTACTATAAGATATAATTTGTTACCCCAATAGATCTAGCTGTTCTTTCCCCTCAGAACTGATTTCTCTGAGTGTAAGGTTTAAGTATTGCCTATTAAAACTCTCTTCCTTTCCCTCTTATGATAGTATTCTTCCCCTCTCCTTCCCATATGCCTCTTTGTGTAGTATAGATTATCCTATTTTTCTTATTCCTTCAAGTTACTCTTGGTGCCATCTTCCATTCCCCCAACCCCTTTTCTTTCTTTCCTTTTTTTAACTCATCATTTTATACCACTTAATACCCCAACCTTTTCCTATGTATAGTTCTTCCAATTACTATAATAGTGAATACAGTTTTTGAGAGTTACAAATAACATTTTTCATATAGGAATATAAGTAATTTGATCTTATTAAAGCCCATAAAGAAGAATCTTTAATTTTTTTCTTTCCCCTTTCTTTCTTATTTTACTTTTTATGTTTCTCTTTGTTTTTGTGGTTGGATATCAAACTTTACGTTTGGTTCTGGTCTTTTCTTTACAAATACATGGAAATATTCTATTTTGTGAATGCCCATACTTTCCCCTTGAAGTATATAGTAGTTTTGATGTGTAGGTGATCATTGGTTGTAGACCCAATTCACTTGCCTTTCTGAATATCATATTCCAAGCCTTGAGGTTTTGTATTGTGGAGGCTGCCAGATCCTGTGTAATTCTGATTGGTATTCCTTGGTATCAGAATTATCTCTTTCTGACTTCTTGTAATATTTTCTCCTTAACTTAGAAGCTTTTGAATTTGGCTATTACATTCCTGGAGATTAACTTTTGAGAATTTTTTGTGGAGAGTGTTCTATGGGCTCTTTCCATGTCTATTTTGCCCTCTTGTTTAAGGACATCAGGACAGTTTTCTTGGATAGTTTCTTTTAGTATGATATCTAGATTTCTGTTTGTCTCTGATTTTTCTGGAAGACCAAAAATTCTCAGATTGTCTCTTCTAGACCTGTTTTCTTGATCTGTCATCTTGTCATTGAGTTATTTTGTGTTTCCTTCTATTTCGTTAGTCTTTTGACTTTACTTTATTAATTATTGCTGTCTTGTGAGATCATTGGCTTCTACTTGCCCGATTCTAGCCTTTAAAGACTGGTTTTCATTTATAATTTTTTTATTTTCCTTTTCATTCTGGTCTATCTGGCTCTTCATGGCTTCCAGCGGGTCATTTCTGGTTTTCAGTTTGCTTATCATTCCATTTGATTTCTGAATCTCAATTTCTAATTGCAAAATTCTACCTTTTAAACTGTTATTTTCTTTTTTAACTATTTTCTACTTTTCTTGCCACATCTCTTCCACCTTTCTCATGATCTCAGATTGAAACGCTTCAAGACCCTGTGACCAATTTTCATTTTTTGGGAGGGTTTGGATGTGTTTACTTGTTTGTCCTCCTGTGCTGTCTGTTCTGTGGTCTGGATTTTTTCTATATAAAAATTATCCAGAGTCAGTGCTTTTCTCTTCTTCCTTTTGATGGTTGGTATTTCTTGAGCATTGCTAGACATTACTCTGCTGATTTTTGCTTCCCTCAGAAGTCTGGGTGAAGAAGGCAGGCTCTCTGTGTATGGAGCTATGGAGTGTTTTTTGCCTGAGGCTATTTTTTGAGTCTGCTCAGTTTCTGCTGTGTGCCACTCCAGCCCCACTCCCCTCTGCCCAAGGTGCAGCCTCCTAGGGTTTCAGGTTTAGCTGCTCTAGGGGTGCTCTTAATTAGCTGCCAAGAACTTAGAGGTTGCCCCATACTTCTTTAATTCTAGCTCACCGGCTGTGAATCCTGCCCCGTAGGTGAGGTGTGTGTGTGTGGGGTGATCAGCTGGTGTTTTGGTGGGAGCTAATTTACTCCCTTATAGCACGGAAATGCCCAAATTTAACATACCTTTGATGCTGCGCCCTATTGTGGAGTCCCTTCACTTATCTGAACTTTTTTTTGTTGTTATTGTTCTTTTGAGGTATTGTACAGGTCCATGATGGGGAGGATAAAAGTTCTGCAACTTCTCTGCAGCCATCTTAACCCAGAAGCCAAGGCTCTATTTTTTGTACATTTGATTTAGCTCTTTATGAATATAAAATTAGACCTTTGTCAGAAGTTTTTGTTATAAAGATTTTTTTCTCCTAATTTGTTGCTTCCCTTCTAATTTTGGTTGCATTGGTTTTGTTTGTACAAAAACTTTTTAATTTAATGTATTCAAAATTATTCATTTTACATTTTGTAATATTCTCTATCTCTTTCTTGGTCTTAAAATCTTTCCTTTTTCTCAGATCTGACACGTATACTATTCTATGTTCACCTAATTTACTTATAGTTCCTTCTTTATATTTGTCATTCACCCATTCTGAATTTATTTTGGTATAGGATGTGAGATGTTAATCTAAACCTAATCTCTCCCATACTGTTTTCCAATTTTCCAAGCAGTTTTTGTCAAATAGTAGGTTTTTGTCCCTAAAGTTGGAATCTTTGTGTTTATTGTACACTATAATGACCACTGCTTTATAAAATAGTTTAAGATCCTGTACTGCTAGTCCCCAATACTTCAATGTTTTTTTTTTCATTTTTTCCCTTGATGTTCTTGAACTTTTGATCTTCCAAATGACCTTTGTTATATTTTTTCCAAATTCAGTTAAAAAGTTTTTTGATAGTTTTATATGTGTGGCACTAAATAAGGAAATTAATTTTGGGTAGGATTGTCATTTTTATTATATTAGTTTGTCCTACCCTTGAGCAATTAATGTTTCTCCAATTATTGAGATCTAGTTTTAATTGTGTGGAAGGTGTTTTATAGTTGTGTTCATATAATTCTTGTGTTTGCCTTGATGAATGATTCCCAAAATGGGCACCAACGCCCCCTGGTGGGTGCTGCAGTTATCCAGGTCAGGGCAGTGATGGCCACAGGTGCATTTGGAGGAGGTGAATAACTGTAAGGGGGTGGTGATAGTATGCAACAGGGGGTGCTAAGTAATATTTTTTTCTGGAAAGGGGGCAGTAGGCCAAAAAAGTTTGGGAACCACTGGTCTTGATAAATAGATTCCTAAATATTTTATATTGTCTAGGGTGACTTTAAATGGAATTACTCTTTTTAACTCTTGTTGCTGATTTATGTTGGAAATATACACATATGGTGATGATTTATGTGGGTTTATTTTGTATCCAATAACTTTGCTAAAGTTGTTGATTATTTCCACTAGCTTTTTAGTTGATTCTTTAGGATTCTTTAAGTAGGCCATTATATCATCTTCTAAGAGTAATAGTTTAGACTCCTCATTGCCTATTTTAATAGCTTCAATTTCTTTTTCTTCTCTGATTGCTATTGCTAGTGTTTCTAGTACAGTATTAAATAATTGAGGTGATAATGGGCATCCTTTTTTCACTCCTCATCTTATTGGGAAAGATTCTAATGTATCCCCATTACAGATGATGCTTGCTGGTGGTTTTATATACTTTTTATTATTTTTAGGAAAGGCCCTTCTATTCCTATACTTTCTAATGTTTTCAACAGGGATGACGTATTTTGTCAAAGGCTTTTTCTCCATCTCTTAGTATAATCATGTGATTTCTGCAGGTTTGGTTGTTGATATGGTCAATTATGAGGATGACTTTCCTAATATTAAACCATTCTTTCATTCCTGGTGTAAATGTCACCTAATCATAGTGAATAATTCTTGTGATAACTTGGTATAGTCTTTTTGCTAATATTCTATATAAGATTTTTGCATCTATGTTGTAAGGATGGAGGATTATTCTTATAATGTTCATTAAGGAGATTAGTCTGTAGTTTTCTTTCTTTTTTTTTAGTCTACCTGGCTTTGGAATTACTACCATATTTGTACTATAAAAGGAATTTAGTAAAACTCCTTCTTTAGCTTATTTTGTCAAATAATTTGTATAGTGTTAGGATTAGTTGTTTTTTAAATGTTTGATAGAATTCACTTGTGAATCCATCTGGCCCGGGGGATTTTTCTTAGGGAGTTCTTTGATGGCTTGTTCAATTTATATTTCTGAGATGGGATTAAGTATTCAATTTCCTCTTCTGTTAATCCAGGCAATTTATATTTTTGTAAATAATAATTTATTTGATGTAGATTGTCATATTTATTGCCATACAATTGAGCCAAATAGTTCTTAATGATTTTAATTACATCTTCATTAGAGGTGAGGTCTCCCTTTTTATCCTTTATACTGTTCATTTGATTTTCTTCTTCCTTTTTAAAATTAGATTAATCAGTACTTAATCTATTGTATTTGTTTTTACAAAGTACCAAGCTACTAGTCTTATTTATTAGTTCAACAGTTCATTTGCTTTCTATTTTATTAATTTCTCTTCTTATTTTTTAATTTGCAATTTAATGTTCATTTGGGAATTTTTAATTTTTTCTCTTTCCAGTTTTTTAAATTTCTATGACCAATTCATTGATATTTTCCCTCTCTAATTTGATGATATATGCACTCAGGAATATAAATTTTACCCTGAGTACTGCTTTGACTGCATCCCATAAATTTTGATAAGTTGTTTCCTCATTGTCATTCTCTTCAATGAAATCAGTAATTATTTCTGTGATTTGTTCTTTTACCAACCAGTTTTGATGAATTAGATTATTTAGTTTCCAAATTAGTTTTAAATATGTCTTTCCACATGCCCTTCTTGATAATGATTTTTATTGCATTATTGCATTATGGTCTAAAAAAGTACATTTATTATTTCTGCTTTCCTATATTTGCTTGCAATGTTTTTATGGCCTAGGACATGGTCAGTCTTTTTATATGTGGTATGAGCTGCTGAAAAAAATGTATATTCCTTTTTATCCCTATTTATTTTCCTCCAAATATCTGTTAACTCTAATATTTCTAATATTTCATTCAGTTCCCTTTCTTTTTCCTCATTTAATATTTGTTCCATTTATCTAGTTCTGATATAAGAAGGTTGAGGTCCCCCACTAGTATGGTTATCTGTGGATCTGAATGTGCCCAGAGGCTAAAACCTCTAGGAACAGAGGGCCAAGATGGAGAGTTTTCACTGGGGCTAGGCTTCTCTCTCTCATCTTCTCCTCCAGTTATGTCCTGTTGACTGTGGTCAGTTCCCCAAGCCTGGCACAGTTGTGCCAGTAATGCATTCCCTCCAGGCTAGAGTCCTTGCCCGAAGATTCCATTTACTAATGTAGACTCAGCACAGTAGGTGGGGCGGAGTCCTGGGACCTTTTTTCTTCCTTTTCCTTAATCCCAAGAATTATTAGGGTTTTTTGTGTGTACCTTTTAAGTTGAATCCAGCAGAAGGGGCCCCCTCCTCAATCCTGTTGTTCGATTTGGTTTTCTGTCCCCTCAAAGCACTCAGTTTTTGATTAAAGTAGAAAGGTTTTCATAGAGGTCTGGGCTTTTGCTGTGTCTAAGAGGTCTTCTTTACTTTGCCTTCCAATATTCTTATTCTTATCCATCTTTCCAAAATGACACAGGCTAAATAATTTCTCTCCTACCTCTCCATATCATTTGGGAAAATATTCTTCTGTTTTGATTTTAAAGCTAGTTGCAACTTGGAGTATTCCTACTTTTCCAGGCTCATTATATATGACCATATTTTATTACTGCATGTATTTCATACATATGGTATTACATCTTCTTTTCACAATCTGTTCCCCATTCCTGGATTTCTTTTCTTCCTCACATCCACCTCCTGATTTCCCTCACTTTCCTTAAGTCTCAGCTAAATTCTTATTTTTTTCAAGGAGTCTCTCCAAGTCAATGCTTGTGCTTTCTCTATGATATTATCTCCAATGACATTTAACACACACACATATACATATGCATATATATGTGTGTATATATATACATATGCATATACATATGTATATATATATATACATATATATATANATATTATGGACAAAGGGCCAGACTTCAGATTAAGAAGACTCCTGGAGTGCTTGTCTTTGTCTTTACAAGTAATGAGGACAATGAGGTTGAGAAAGAGGACAATAATAGTTAATTTTAATATAGTTATGCATTTGTAAGAGAAGAACTAGGTGGCATACTGAAGGGAATATCAGGGTTTGAGTTAAGAAGGTTCATCTTCTTCAGTTCAAATCTGGTCTCAGATTGTTACTAGCCATGTGATCGTGGGCAATTCAAAATTTTATTTGCCTCAGTTTTCTTTTTTGTAAAATGAGCTAGAGAAGAAAATAGCAAATCTCTCTAATATCTTTGCCTAGAAACCCCAAAATAGGCTAGTAGTCAAAAAAGATTGAAAAATAATTCAGTAATAGATGGGCAAAGGATTTCACCAACATATTTTCTCTTCACAACAACACTGAGAGTTATATTCTGTTTTTATTTCCAATTTACAGATAAGAAAACTAAGACAGATAACTAAATTGATTTGCCAAATATTAAATAATTAACCAATATTCAAGGATGCATCTGAGAACAGGTCTTCTTGACTCCAGGTCCAACGCTCAGTTCATTCTCCTAATAAATGGAATGAATAAGTCACTTAACTCAGTACTCTAGGCAATAATCTAAATACTTAAACAGTGTGCCTTTTCTTTGAATCATTTCTTAAAGGTAGCCTTCCAAAAATATAAAACGTAGAGTAGGCAATCTGTATCACAGAGGACTTTCTACATCAAGTAGAGAATATTCAATACCTCCTGTTTTCTGTTTTATTTACCATACTGTACTTTAACTGATCATCTTTAGAACTGACTTATCAATTTGGCAGCACTTAGAGCAAATTGTTCTTCCAATGGACAATGGGGATGGAAGCAGACACCCTAGGTAGAAAGGTATTCCAGTAAGATCAAGATACCCTGTGTAACCTAGAGGAGATATATGTGTATATGTGTGTATGTGTGTGTGCGTGTGTGTGTGTATGATGCTAATATGTAATTAAAATAAGTGACTATGGGCCACTCACTGAAAGGAGGAGGGGAATGGCAATGGATTGTAGAAATTAAACACGACAGTAACAATGATATAGATCCTTAAAAAAATGAAAAAAGCTGCATATTGTAATGAAGTAATTTAGGGAATAGAACAGAAATTTATAGGAGCTTGGCTGTCAGCTTTGAGCCTTCTGTATTGGAATTCAACTGGGAGAGGAGTGAAACTGTTATTGCTGGTGTGAGAGTTTGGAGAGAGAGTTTGGAGCAGAAGTCCAGCCAGCAGTGACTCCCTAAGCTTGGGATCTTTGGAATTGGAGAAGATTGAAAATAACATCTCTCAAGATAACCCTTGGTACTGGATAGTGTCTATTTTCTGTTGGACAGTTTGCAGGCATTTTCCCTACCTGTTATCTCTTGTATTGGCTGTGTAAGGAGTTGGTTCCTGGTATCCAGAAGCCATCAAGAAAGCAACCTGGACAATTTGTGAGAAATCCCAAAACCCAGCTCTCCCCCTCTAGTCCTCAGTCAAGGCTGTCAGCCTGACTGAAGTTGGGTTGCCAGTGAAACTCTCTCTTAGGACTCCATTTCTTGTCAGTTAGCTAATCCTAGTTATAGAAATACCTCTTTCATTCTCTTTAACCTTTTTATACATTAAAACTATTTTGTTTTCCTTCCTGTTTGTTTTTTCTCACCTCAAAGAACCCATAGTGTGTGAGTAGTTAATCTTTGTGTTATTCACTGGTTAGTGACAGAGACCAGTAATTTCAATTGCCATTCCTTTAGTGAAAGGGTTATCAGATTTACTCGATTTACTCAGGCTCTGATACCATATCCTTCTTTGTGAGTTTAATCTTGAGTGGCAGTTGCCCCAAACACCTACTGGTTTCTCATATATTAACTTATATTTATATATTCTTTTAAAAATATAAGACTGAGAAGAAAGCACATTCCTCAATATATATTTATTAATATTAATATTATTTTATTATATAAGTATTATTAAGGGTCAACAATTCTGTCAAGCACTGTGCTAGCAATGTGGTACAAAGAAAGTCAAAAAAACAATCTATGCTCTCAAGGAACTCACAGTTGTATTGAGAAGACAATATACAAACAACTATGTACAAACACTATACCCTAATGGCATCTAATTTACAAAGAAACAGGTCTATCTAGAGATCTCTGCAGGATGCATATTGACTTCAAAAAACACATATAAATATTATCTTAGTGGCACTCTATTTTCATTTATTTGATTAAATATTTCCTGAATACATTTTAACCTGGTAGGAACCAGATAACTTGAGAGTGCTGTGAGTTATATCCAGTCCATTAACCTGTCATATCTGAATAAAGGACAAAGTAGAGATAGTCAATTAAAAGAAGATTCTAGATCAGAAAATAATTCTCTTAGAAGAAAGAATTTTATCTGGTACTTTAAGGAAAGTAGGGAAAATATGAGACAGAGATGAGGTAGAGGGTTCTAGATTTCAGAAACAGCCTATGAAAATGCCCAGTCAAGTCTTGTTCTAGAAGTAGGAAGAGTTTCAGTGTCATTGGATGGATGAGTAAATTGAGGAAGAAAACAGAAGCTAAAAAGATTTAAAATGTGAGAGAGATAAGTTTTGAAGGGCTTTGAATGTCAGAGGAATTTGTAATTCATCCTGTAGATGATAGAGAATCAGTAGAAGTCACTGAATATGTAGATGGTAGGGAAAGACATGATCAGATATACTCATTAGTTACATTAATTTTTCAGCTGAGAAGAAGATGACCTCATTGGGAAGAGACTTGAATAAGGAAGACAAATTTCTATTCTATTCCAACAGACAAGGCTTTAGGTAGTGAGGGCTAATATCAAATTTGTGGCACTATCAGAGGAGATAAAAGATAAAAGAAAAATAAGTGAAGGATTATTAGAAGATGACAGAATAGGATGTAAAGCTTTCTTACTCTCCTAAACCTCCCACAAGCAACTAAAAAAAGTCCATAAAATCAACATTATTAGTGTCAAAAACATATAGTAGTGTGGAGTGAAAATGAACAAACAAGGACAGCAATGGAGGAAGGTTTCTAATTTCCCTGGCCTCAGTCCCATTGCCATAGGCCCTGGAGGCAGGAACAGAACAAACAATCCACAAAGCAGCCCCAGAGTATAGAAACAGCAACATCACCTTGTTTGATGAGGACCTTGCATCCCCAAAGATACTACCAGAATCTGAACTGGCAGGTATAAAGCCCTGGGAGTTGTTGTATTGCTGAGGCCTTGCCTCCTGAGACCCTGGCTGGTCCAAAGCTGGGAACTTAAAGAGTATACAGATTTGAATCAGTGGGAAGTGGGCCTGAAGGATAGCAACTCAAGCCTCATTTTTAACAAACATGGTACTTTATAGGCCTGAGTAACACAGGCTGGACACCTGTATGGGACTGTGGTGGTAGATGAGGAAGAATGAGAAAGCAGTACTCACTGGTGTGTTTGCTAAGGGATCGGGCCCCCATCTGCTGTGACCAATCCCAAGAGAATAGAATCTCTGGTTGTTGCCAACAGGGGGAGGCAGACTGGCTGCTTTCAGGTGCAGTTGCAAAGTTGCAATGGACTATGTTTGGAGTACCTGAGATTGGGGATTGAGCAGGGGGCCCTTTAGATGGAACACAATAGATTCTGCCTCAGCCTTTTCCCTTTACTCTATGTGTATCTCCCTGCCTCAAATATGATTCTTGTAAATAACATATCAGAGAATGCTGGTTTTAATCCACTCTGCTATCTGTTTCTGGTTCATCCCTTTCACATACACAAATATGATTACCAATTGCATATTCTTCTTCATTTGAGTTTTCTCTTTCGATCCTCTTCTTTCTCTCTCCTTTCAGTCTGACCCTCCTCTGAAGTGTTTTGCTTTAAATCATCCCCTCAATTCTCCCTCTCTTTTATTAACCCTTCTTGACTTATTATCCTCATACTTCTCTGTAGAGTAAGATAGGATTCTATACCCAAATGAGTATGGTTGCTATTCCCTCTTTGAGCCAACTCCAATGAGGGTAAATTTAAACATTGCCCATTACCACCCTCATCTTCTCCATCATAAAAGATTTTTTCTTTTGTGTGTGTGTGTAATACTTTTTGAGTTAATTTACACCATTCAACCCCTCCCTTACTTTTTCTCTTAGTATAAATCTTGTATCATCCTAATCAACTTACTTCTACACTTTCTATGTAAACTTCTTCTTTTTAAATAATTTATTTATTTAGAATATTTTTTCATGCTTATATAATTCATGATTTTTCCCACCCCTCTTCCCTATCCCCTCTTGGAGATGACAAGCCATTCCATTGGGAATGATATATGTATAATTGTTCAAAACCTATTTACATATTATCCATATTTGGATTAGAGTGATCTTTTAATGCCAAAACCTCAATCATATTCCTATCAAAGCACGTGATTGATCATATATTTTTCTTCTGCATTTCTACTCCCATAGTTCTTTCTCTGGATGTGGATAACATTCTTTCTCATAAGTTCCTCTGAATTGTCCTGAATGTATACTACATCCAATATCTGTAATAATGATAAACATTTTAAGAGTTATACATGGTTTGACCTTATTGAATCTCTTAAGTTTTCTCCTTCTTGTTTCTCTTTTTTGTTTATATATTTCTCTTGAGTTTGGTATTGCAACATCGCATTTTGTGTTTAGATCTGGTTGTTTCATCAGGAATACTTGGAAAACTTCTTTTTTATTAAATGACCATTTCCCCTCTAAAAATATGCTCATTTTTTCCTTGTTAGGTAATTCTTGGTTATGTTCCTAGTTCCTTTGCCTTCTGGAATATTATATTCAAAGCCTTCTGATCTTTTAATGTAGAAACTGCTAAGTCTTGTGTAATCCTGACTATGACTCCATGTGTTTGAATTTTTTTGGCTCCTTGCAATATTTTCTCCTTGGTATAGAAGCACTTTAATTTGTCTATATTATTCCTGGGAGTTGTCTTTTGGTGATTTCTTTTAGGAAGTGGTCCTTGGATCCTTTCCATTTTTATTTTACCCTCTAGTTCAAGAATATCAGGACTGCCTTCTTTCAGAATTTATTGTAATATACTCTCTAGGCTTTTATTTTTTTGTCCTGACTTCCAGTTAGTCCAATGCTTTTCCAGGTCATTTGTTATTTTTTTTCCAAAGAGATATTTCATATTTTCTCATATTTTTCTTTTTTTCATTTTGTTTTATTGTTTCTTGATGTCTCATGAAGTCATTAGCTTCTACTGGCTGAATTATATTTTTTAAGAATTTTTTTCTTCCATGAACTTTTGAATCTCTTTTTTCATATTTAGCCAATTATATTTTTTAAGTAATTCTTTCCTTCCTAGGATTTTGTGCCTCTTTTTCCATTTAACCAGTTCTGCTTTTTAAGGTGGTTTTTAAACCTTATTTGCATTTCTCTTCCCCATTTTTCTTCTCCCTCTTTTATTTGATTATTGAAATCCTTTTTGAGCTATTTTGGAGCTTGAGACCAATTCCCATTTTTCTTTGAATATTTGCTTGTAGTTGCTTTGTTCTCACTGTGCCCTTCTGAGTATGTGCCTTGTTCTTTTTTGTCTCCATGATAATTTTCAAACATTAAGTGTTTTCTTTTAATGTTTGCTCATTTACTAGCTTTTTTCTCAACTTTTTATTTTTAATTTAAAGGTGGACTCTGCTCTCAGTGTAGAGGTGGCACTCTCTTACACTTCAGTTTTTCCTTGCTGCTACACTTAGATCTAGTTCTGAGTTTCTGAAAGTTTCAGTTCTTCCAAGGTAGAAGGGTGGCCCATCAGCTGGGATTTCCAAAATCTCCCCCTACTGATTCAGACTCCCCCAGAGACTGCTAATTTCTTTATACCTTTATCCTTGGTAATAGGTGTTATTGGATAAAATATAATTATTGTCATATTTTCTGATAGTCATTATTAAAACATAGTACAAGATGAACATACCCCATTTATTTATATTTCTTATTTCTCCTTACTATTGAACATAATGAAATCAACATTTTCATTTGCTACACTAAGGAGAACTGAACCTGTGAATCATTAGTTTACTTTATTTTAATGAAAATTAATTAATTTGTATTGCTTTTATCTTCTGGTTTTCAATAAAAAATATAAAGATTGTTATAATTAAGATCTTCCTATAATTTCTTCTCAGATGATCAAATAATTGTAAAGGATCTTCCTCATGTATATATATACAATATTGTCATTCTTCTGCTCAACCATATGAGGAAACTTATGATTACTGATAGGAAAAATACAAACTCTTTTTCTAGAATTTAAGGCTTTTCATAAACTCTCCAGATCTACAGCCTGATTCCACAATATTCTTTTCTATGAACACTAGGTTTGTATTAAGTAAAATCAAGTCAAAAATCACTTTTTAAGTTATGTGCTAAGCTCTAAGCTAAGTACAGAAAAACAAAATATTGTTCTGCCTCTCAAGAAAATCACATGTTGGGAAGTCATTAATGGAAGATGTTACTGGGGAAGCCATCTATTATAAATAAGAGATGGCAAAACTTTATCATTACTCACTTTGATAATTTAGAAAGATATAACATATTCAGCCATGATTAACTTGCATCTCTATACTAATAATAACAGCCCTTTAATAATTATTAATGAGCATTAATAATCACCTCTGTGTATGCTATTGTGAATGCTGCTGATTACAGCTCTTTTTGCCAATGATGACCAAACTACCTTTCTCTTCTAAATAACTAAGTTAATAAATAAGATGTCTTCTTTATGCCTCCATCACAGCAACTCAGGTTACTCTGTCTTATTATATTACTTCTTTTAGCAATGATATTTTACCTCTGATAAAAGTTTTGTATTTCTAAGGACAAAGTGATTCATTGAGGAAAAGTATCTACTTTGGGTCAGAGGATCTACATTTAAAACCTATTAATGATATTTATTCTTTTTGTGATCTTGGGTAAGTTGAAGCAAATCCTTGCACTGCAGTTTCCTCAATTGTAAATCAAGAGGGTTGAATTAGATGGCTTCTGAGTTTAGTTCTAACTCAAAATCTATGACTTCCATGGTAGTTCTCATCACTGCTAATTCACGCTTTAGTCACCCCTGCCCTCTAATTAGAAGGAAATGAAAAGAATGTGTTTCCTAAGCATATATATGCCCTATATATGGGTATATGAAGAAAGAATGGACTAGCTCCTCCTAGAATGTGTGTTTTAAGTGGGTTGCCTTTGCCAACTATGTCTTCATCATCCCTCAAACTGCACTACCAATTTTTCTGAACTTTTTCTATCTTGCTCTCTCATGAGATACCTTTATCTCTAACCTTATTAAAACAAAAGAAAATCCTTTTCAGTTTCCTTTTATGTGCTGTCTTCCCTCATTATAATGTAAGCTCCTCAAGAGCAGAAACTATATTTCTTTTTCCTTATATTTCTATTCCCAAAACTTGGCATAGGGACTGGTTCATAGTAAGAGCTTAATAAATGCTAATTTGGTCCACCATTCTTTCCTCTGTCCTACATTGTTGCTTGGAACAATAATATATTCTAGAGGCAAATATATACCAAAAACAACAGAGAGGGCATAGTGTGGACAAACTTCAGGATCAATACTAGAAAGAGCCAGGTATCTTATGGTCAGAAGTAATAACAACTGATATAATGACCTGGGTTTAAATAGAAGAAAATAAATTCCTTGTGGAAAGGACCTATCTCATATTTATATTTGTATCTCTCAAGATTAACATGATTATTGGAAAATGTAGTTGATATTCAATTCATATGTTTTATTTGTTTGATTAATAGCAGTTTAAGATTTAAAAATTTTCAAATAGACTATCCAGTTGATCCTTAGGTTATTAATAATTCATATATCTATAATATTTTTATATTTTAAAATGATTTCATTACAGTAACTTTGTGAGATATATAATGTATCTATTGTAGTCAGCTTTCTAGAGATGAAAAACTGAAATTCACAAAGATGCAAAAATTTTCTCAAGGCCACATGACTAGACAGCATCAGTCAGACTTTGAATCTAGACATTCTATCACCAAATCTACTGCTTTTGTCTTCATACTTTACTGCTGTTCCTTTCTTCATGGATAAGTTCTTTTATACAATTCTTAGAGGAGAAAAAACCCCAAAATATTGTTAATCCCAGCAGACTATGACTAAGGGGCTTAGCCTTGGAGGACCTTTTGCCTATTAGCAGAAAGGGCTTCCTGAGAATATTCATTATTTGAGGGAACAATTGAGGCAACCACCAAAACAAATATACATACATTTATATATGGAATATGGAAGAGTTAAAATCATTGTGCTAGAGCATCAAGTAGAAATATATTTAAAGAATAGATATTCCTCTCAAGTCTTATCATTTGAAAGCTAAGGTTATGTTGTTCAATTTTAAATGCAGATATGTATGTGTATTGTGGGGATATTAGAGAGGATTAAGGGAGAATTCATTGAGGGAACTGCATGACCAGAAACAATCAGCATATGTCAAGAACCAAAGCAGAAAAATCAAAGTGGGGCCACATGCCCTTGGGCCGTCCAATTTTTCAGAGTCCAAAATGGTATCATAATCAATTTAGAGCAAAATGGGAACATTATAGGTCATATAGTCCAACAGATATATTTTTCAAATAGAGAAATGGAGGTTCATAGAAGTTTTTTGACTTAATTGATACTGATGATAGGATAATGGCTTTTGGTGGACATATAAAAATAAGATAGCTAAAATGAGGGGATATATCATTCTATATTTATAATTCATATGAGGAAATCCTAGACAGAGTAGGGAAGGATGATGTTTATTTGAATAAAGAGCCTTAAAAGGGGGTAAAACAATGATTTTCTCATTACTAGGCTGGAGACTATTTAAACATGAGAAAACTGATAAAACAGATTTCAGAAAACAGATTTCACAATCTTTCACAGACTCAGTTATAATAGTGATCAGAAACCAGTTATGAATAGGTCTTCCAATTTCTGTCTCACTCTTTCTCTCTTTCTCAGGCTCTGTCTTTTTTTCTTTGTCTCTCCCTTTATTTTAGTGGTAACTTCATACTTCAAGTTGTAGAAGAATCAACAAAAGAAAAATAGGTTCTAGATGAGATTTCTACTAATAAGGAGAATCTGGTCCAATGGTGGAAATTATGGGGACATTAAGGGAAATGATTATTACATCTTAGAATTCGTGATACAGGTGAGGAAATATGGGCAGAACTTGATGTTACATTAGATTCAGGGAAAGCTGATTTTCAAAGATTTGTAGAAAAGAGGTGAGGTCCCATGAAGTAAAATATTTCAATAAAAACAGGATAAAAATGATGAGAGATTCTCAAGGATGAATCATTAGGGATAGTTGGTTATTCAGTAGGTTCAGAACCAGGCCTGGAGATGGGGAGTCCTGGGTTCAAATCTGGATTCAGATACTTCGTAGCTATGTGTACCTGGGTAAGTCATTTATTTCCCACTGCCTGGTCCTTACAGCTCTTTTGCCCCGGAACCAAAACATAGTATTGATTATAAGATGGAAGGTAAGGATTTTTTTAAAAAAAGAATGAACATTTAATGACACAAAAGGAAACAAATTCAATGAGGATGGAGAAAAGTTTGTTTTTTCCTTAGAAGAAATAGAGATATTACAAAATATTATTTAAGCTAAATTGGAAGTATAAGAAGGATTACAAAAAGACATAGGGCCTTTACTTAACACTAAATGGGATGTTGATAATAGAAAAAATAACACAATTTCTCAAATCTTAATGAGTTTTTTTCTCTACAAAGGTGAATAACATCTATACTCAAAATAATAGAACAAAATTGAATAACAGAGTTGATATTAAAATTAAATAAGGAGAAAATGAGATCACTCTTCATGAATCCAAATAACTGGCTTATATGAATTACAGCCTCATTTACAGCAAAGAATGGCAGATATAGGTAATAAACTATTGTCAATGATATTTGAAAAACTTGGAAAATGTAGAGACACCACAAGATTGAAGTAAGGCAAATATTATTACTAATTTGCAAATCAAATCAAATAATACAAATGACCAGAAAAGAAGACAAAGTAAGGGTAGAGAATATCTAAACTATGGATCAGTGTGCTAATCTCTGATGTCAGGAAAAAATTACAAAATGAGTTATTAAAGAAATGGTTGATGATTACATGGAAATGGAAATTGTGATTACAAAAAGGCAGAATTCATCCTTAAAGAATAGGTTGTACTGGAAAACATTCACTTTTTTGACATGATTATAGAGCTACCAGATTAGGAGAATGCTATGGATTTAGTTTACTTCAAATTTAGAAGATTTTGATAAAGTACCTCATATAATCATTGTGGAGAATATGAAAAGATATGAATTAGACAAAAGTATAATCAATTGTATTACTAACTCACTGGATAGTTGCTTTTAAAGAGTAATTTTAGAGGAGACAGGCTACCTCCATTTAGTAATCCATGGAATCTGTATTAGGATGTTCTGGTTAACATTTTTTAGTGTCTTGAATATAAACATTGATGGTATGCTCATTAAATTTTCATTTGACCTATAGTTAATAAGCAGAGCTAATAATAGACTATGGAGTAATGGTTCAGAATGATTTTTACACTTTAGAATAGCAGATTAAATATAGTAAGATAAAATCCAACAGAGAGAAATGTAAAATCTTAAACTTGGGGATGCAAAGTCATCATCAGAGGTATAAGATAGGAAGGCATGATTATCCCATAACTGTCCTAAAACAAATGATGCAGAGATTTTGGTGAAGTGGTAATTCAATATGAATCAGCACTATGGAACAGATAAAAAGGCTAAGGTGAACTTAGATTGTATTAAGAGGTGCATAACTTCCAGCAATAGGGATGCAATGGTGCCATTGTACCATTTGTTATACCATGTGGCCACCATATTTCCTGAATCTAAGCCATCATCTTCTTAACATCCTCTCCCTCATTCCCTACAACTTCAGATTCTGCCTCTGGGATTTGGGTGATACGTGAATTTCATATTTTACCTCCTTGACACCTAAGCCTCTTATCACATCCTGCCCAACATTTGAAACTATGCAAACCCTATGGACCCAACTCCTGCTTCTCCCCAGTCTACCACCCAGTAGTCTCTAATCTATAATAAGCATTTAATAAATGCTCTAAATTCTATCTATCCATTCAATCATCTAACTGCATATCTGTCTAAACATTTTCATAATATTCTGACTACTAAGTAATTATTTTATTATTTTCCTATAAAGAGGAAGAAGTAGATATACTCTGTGGGTAAGTCAAAGAGTGAAGGACTGAACACAAAATTAATCCTCACAGCAATAAAAGCATTTGTTTTTGCTACATTTTAAAAATCCTTGACTGAATTATTTTTGTGTGAATCATTTCACTTTGACATAAAGCTATCATTCAGAGTTGTTCTAATATCAAGGTTTATTTCTCTGATAAGTACAAAAAGGAAAGTGTTAATTTAAACTGTCTTAATCTAGAGAAAATGGTGTTTTATATCTGGTTTTGGCAGACATTGTCTATGGTAACAATGGCTGATTAATAAAATGAATCCAGTAAAAACACATGCCTGCCAATTAAGCTACCATGTCTATATTTACAGGATAAAATTCCACACTTCTCTAGTTAATGTGCACATTTACCATGTATAGCTGGTAATTTGAGTTTGCCCTCTCTTCTCTGCAACATCATTAATGGTCCCCTGGGGAGATGCTAGGCAGAAGATATGACATGATTTCATGGCAGGAAAGCACTCTCACTGTTCTAATGATTTTTTTCTTTTACTATGAAAATTTACCATTGCTTTATCTCATTAATCCCCTGCCCCTTTTATTGACTGCCTTCTGTTTTCCCTATGAATTCTTCCCCTTGATTCTTCATTTTTGTCTTCTCTATTTTTTGTGATTTAGTTTTGTTAAAATGTTCAGAAAATATTTACTATTAAAGAACATCTAAGTAGCAATGATAAGTTCTAAATACCAGTGTCATACATATCCTGGAGGATCACCTGCAAAGGCTCATATTTTGCTTAGAAAAACTTTAAATTAAAGCCTTAACCAAATTTTTTCTACCCTCTAACTATAAAGTTCAAAAGATAGAACAAGTCTGAATTAATCTTTTAAATTCATACCACAAGAATATGCAATATTCCAATCTATTCCTGAATTTTGTTAAATCTGATTACAGATATAGAATGATTTCTCTACCAAAAAACTATAAAATATGTATTTTCAAATCTGGAGAAGTCAGATGTCAGAGAGACATTAATAGAGTGCTTGATGATACAAAACCTTGAAGTTAGGCATATTCTTCTTCAATAGATCAATGATTCCATTAATGTGGGTGTGCCTTTCCCCAAAATACATAATAATACTAATCCTTAAACTAAGGGTTCTTATTGTGGGGACTGGCATGATGTTTTTAAAAAAATATTTTTATAACCATTTCAGTATGCTGGTTTTCTTTGTAATGCTATGTATTTCATACTCCCAGGAGTTCCTAAATTTCATCACACTGCCAAAGGGATCCTTACCAGTAAAAATGATTAAGAATCCCTACTCTAGTCCAAAGGTGTCAAAAACTCCAAAAAAGTCACAGGTAGGTTATTATACTTTTAACTGCAACCTGAATCAGTTATAATGTAAATGGGAAATTTGTATGAAAATAAATAAAAATACAATAAAACATATGACTGGACAAATCACATAATCTCTTTGTGTCTCACTTTCCTTATCTGCAAAATAAATGCACAGGATAATGACTTACATGGTATCTTCTATCCCTTCATCTGTGATTCCATGATCCCTATGGACCCCACTTAGAAATCATCATTGACATGGACCCATAATATAGGGTATTTAACTTTGTAGAATTCCCCCCATGCCCTCTTATATCCAAAACAAATGGATATAATTTTCACCCATTGTTGTTAGTTCTACCCTCCTAGAGCCTACTACAGAAATAAAAATCCCTCTTCAATTTTATAGACTTTTATATTCTTAAAGATGCTTATTGAGATCCTATAAGGGATTTTCTTCTTCAGGAAAAATATACCTATTTTTCTTGTATTGTTTAGATTTCGGACTTTCTCAAATGTTTGCAGAATAAGTTTTCCATGCTCCATACGCCTGAACCTCTGGAAATGAATTAAGTTCCAAGGATTGCAGATTTTTTTTTTTCTGCCACTCAGAACTGAGAGAGATCACACCTTTCACTGCACCACAGAGCAGAGATATGCTGGATCAAAATGTATACATTTGTAATTGACACTCTCTTAGTTCTCTTTCTGTATCTTTTCCCCCTATCTTTTGTTGCCCTGTGAACTCAGGTGTACTATTTATTTATACTGTGCCCTGGTTACCTAAAACATCCTTCCCTCAACATCCCACTCAGACCTGCATTCCTGCTTAGTATTCCCTTCCTTTTTTTTCTCCTTTCATATTAAAACTCCCTTAGTCTGTTCTCACCAGGATATTAGGAAAAAGGCAATATGATTATATTAAATCACATTAAAATATTCTCAAAGGATTCAGAAATATTAGTCTTTTTAAAAGGACATAATTATTTTAATTCAGCTATTTCTTGGAATTTTTAGTCACTATGACAAAAGACAATGTATCACCAATAAGATATTGTCATCTCTATTCATTGTGTCTAAGACCATATCTTCTATGTAATAACTACTTAATCAACATTTACAAGATATAAGATATGGTCTTAGACACAATGAATAGAGATGATTAGCATATTATGTCTACCCCTCAAGGATTTTATAAACTTATGAGTGAGATATATTAAAGTAGGGGCCTTTCATAAGATCATCTGAATCACACAAGCCCAGATGTGGATTTTTTCCTCCTATGCACAGAGAATAAAATTATGTTGTATTTCAGAAGGGCCAAATTTAAGGATCCCTGACCTCAAAGATGCACTGGAGACACCAATTGATTTAGAACCAATAGGTCTGGTTTCAAGTTCTACAAATAATGTATGATCTCACAGGCTTCTTTGATTTCATTCTCTTTGTTTCTTAAATGAAGGGGTTGTTATAAATCATCTAAATGCTAAGGTCTATACTATAGTAAATATAGTTATGTTCTAATGGGATTTTATATGTGTGTATATATATATATATCTTTGTTTATTTTACTTAGAATAGATTTCCATGGTTAAATTATTCATGATTTTTTCCATCCCTCTTAACTCTCCCCCTTCCAGATCTGACGAGCAATTTCACTGGGTTATGCATGTATCACTGTTCAAAACTTATTTCCATGTTATTCATATCAGCAGTAGAGTGATATTTTAACATCAAAACCCTAATCATATACCCATCAAACTACATGATTGACTATATGTTTTTCTTCTGCATTTCTGCTCACACAGTTCTTTCTCTGGATGTGGATAGTGTTCTTTCTCATAAAATCCTCTGGATTGTCCTGGATTATTGAATTGCTGCTAGTAGAAAAGTCTATTACATTCCATTGTGCCATAATGTATCAGGTTCTGCTCCTTTAGCTCTGCAACAATTCCTAGAAGTCGTCCCTGTTCACATGGAATTCCTCCAGTCCATTATTCCTTTTGGCACAATAATATTCTATCACCATCAGATACCACAATTTGTCTAGCCATTCCCCAATCAATGGAGACCCCTTCATTTTCTAATATTTGTCATAAACAAAGAGCACAGCTATTATTATTTTTGTACAAATCTTTTTCCTTATTATCTCTTTGGGGTACAAACCCAGCAGTAGTGTAGCTGGATCAAAGGGTAGGCAGTCCTTTAAAGCCCTTTGCTCATAATTCCCAATTGCCCTCCAGAATGGTTGGACCAGTTCACAACCCCACTAGCAGTGTATTAGTGTCCCAATTTTGCCACATCCCCTCTAAATTTATCACTATCCTTTGTTGCCACATTGGCAAGTCTGCTAGGTATAAGGTGGTACCTCAGAGATGTTTTGATTTGCATTTCTTTAATCAGGAGGGATTCAGAACCCTTTTTCATGTGCTTATTGACAGTTTTGATTTCTGCATGTGAAAACTGCTTATTCATGTATCTTGTTAATTTATCAATTAGGAAATGATTTGATTTTAGATAAATTTGACTTAGTTCCTCATATTTGGGAAATTAAACCTTTGTCAGACAGTTGTTATAAAAATATTTTCCCAAATTTTTGCTTTCTTTCTAATTTTGGTTGCATTGTTTTATTTGAGCAAACCCTTTTTAATTTAATATAATCAAAGTGATTCATTTTACATTTTGTAATGTTCTCTATCTCTTACTTGGTCTCAAATGTTTTCCTTTCCCACAGATCTGGCACATATGCAATTCTATGTTTACTGAATTTATGATTTCACTCTACATATTGAAGTCCTTTACCCATTTTGAATTTATCTTGGTATTGGGTGTAAGATGTTAATGTAAACTTAATTTTTACCACATTATTTCCCAAATTTCCCAGTATTTTTTGTCAAACAATGAGTTCTTGACCCCAAAGCTGAGATCTTTGGGTTTATTGAACACTGGCTTGCTAAGGTCATTTACCCCTAGTCTATTCCCTTGATCTCCCCTTCTTTCTCTTAGTCAGTACCATATTGTTTTGAAGACCACTGCTTTGAAGGTCTAGTACTGCTAGGCCCCCATCCTTCACATTTTTTCATTATTTCCCTTGATATTCTTGATATTTTGTTCTTCAAGATGAACTTTGTTATAATTTTTTTTGAATTCTATAAAAAAGTTTTTGATAGTTTGATAGGTATGTTCCTGAATAATAAGATTAATTTGGGTAGGATTGTCATTTTTATTATGTTAGCTCATCCTACCCATAAGCAATTAATATTTTTCCAATTGTTTAGAACTAGTTTTAATTGTGTGAAAAGTATTTTGAGGTTGCTTTCACATAATTCCTGTGTTTATCTTGGTAGATATATTCCTAAATATTTTATATTGTCTAGAGTGATTTTAAATAGTTTTTCCCTTTTTAACTCCTGCTGCTGAATTTTGTTGGAAATATACAGTAATGCTAATGATCTATTTGATTGGTTTTTTTTTTTTGTATCCTGCAACTTTACTAAAGTTGTTGATTATTTCCAACAGCTTTTTAGTTGATTTTCTAGGATTCATTAAGTTGATCATCATATCATCCTTAAAGAATGATAGTTTATTTTCCTCCTTGCCTACTTTAATTCCTTGAATTTCTTTTTCTTCTCTAATTGCTACTTCTAGCATTTCTAGTACATTATTAAATAATAGAGGTGATAATCAGTATCCTTACTTCACTCATGATCTTATTGGGAAGGCTTCTAACTTGTCCACATTGCAGATAATATTTGCTAATGGTTTTAAAAATATACTGTTTATTATTTTGAGGAATGGCCCTTCTATTCCTATATTTCTAGTGTTTTCAGTAGGAATAGGTGTTGTATTTTGTCAAAGGCTTTTTTCTGCATCTATTGAGAAAACGTGATTTCTGTTGCTTTGATTATTGATATGGTCAATTATGTGGATGGTTTTCTTAATATTAAATCATTCTTGCATTCCTGGTAGGAATCCCACCTGGTCACAGTGGATAATCCTCCTCCTAACTTGCTTTAGTCTTTTTGGTAGTATATTATTTAAGATTTTTTTGTATCTTTGTTCACTAAAGAATTTGGTCTGTATTTTTCTTTCTCTGTTTTTGGTCTGCCTGGTTTTGGAATCAATACCATAGTTGATTCATAAAAAGAATTTGATAAGGCTTCTTTGCTAATTTTGTTAAATAATTTGTATAGCATTGGAATTAGTTGTTTATATGTTTGATAGAGTTCACTTTTGAATCCATCTGGCCCTGAGGATTTCTTAGGAAGTTCCTTGATGGCTTGTTCAATTTCTTTTTCTGAGATAGGATTAAATATTCTATTTCCTCTTTCATTAATTTAGGCAATTTATATTTTTGTAAATATTCACCAATTTCACCTACATTGTCTCATTTACTGCCATATAATTGGCCAAAATAGTTTCTAATAATTACCTTAATTTCTTCTTCATTAGAGGTGAGATAACTTTTTTTCATCTTTGATACCATTAATTAGATTCTCTTCTTTCTTTTTTTATGTTAACCAGTACTTTATCTATTTTGTTTTTTTCAAAGTACTAGCTTCTCATCTTATTTATTAGTTCAATAGCTTTTTTCACTTTCAAATTTACTAATTTCTACTTTAATTTTTAGGATTTTCAATTTAGTTTTTATCTGGTGATTTTTAATTTGTTCTTTTTCTAATTTTTCAAGTTGTAAACTATCTTCCATGGAAAAACAAATTTAAAATTAATTGGAAACTAATTATCTAATTCTCCTCCCTCTCGATGTTGTTGCTATAGGTACTCAGAGATATAAATTTCCCCCTGAGAACTGCTTTGACTGTATCCCATGGGTTTTGCTATTTTGCCACCTCATTGTCATTCTCTTTAATGAAGTCTGTCATCATTTCTATAATTTCTTTTTTGACCCACCAGTTTTGAAGAATTAGATTATTAGTTTCCAATTAATTTTAAATTTGTTTTTCCATGGGAGATAGTACTTCTCAAATTTGTTTTTGATTATCTTGTATCAAAGATTGGCTCATTCATAGAGGTATTTCTGTTAGATTTAATATATTCCAAAAGAAGGAGAATAAACCAAATCCCTTACTTACTCATTCATAGTGTTATATAATCAATTGTAATTCAAGGCAATACCTGATACCATTGCAAGGGTGGTGTAAAAACATGGGATAGGTATGGTAGGAAAAGGTCTGGTTTTGGGATAAAAGGCCCATGGTTAAATTTGGCCTCTTCATATTGCTACCTGTGTCATGTTGGTCAAGTAATTTGCATTCTCTGGACGTTTGTTCCTCATCTATAATACAAAAATCTGAATTTAATTTCCTCTAAGTTCTCTTCCATCTATAGTTTGATGACCTTTTGATCTTTGTTTCTATGTTAACAAAGAAAAACATAGAACTAAAGGAACAAGGAAACTAAAACTGAAGGAGGAAAGTTATTCACTCAACACTGTCAAGGTTTCTGTTACTATCATTTGTAGCTTTCCAGGTCTCTCCCCTTTCTCATTAAGTTCAATATATGACTCACAGACTTCTTCTTCCCTATAAATATATGACCTCACAATTCTGCATTCTCCTAACTTCCTGTCATGCTGTCTCTCATTTATTTCCATCTTAGGTTCAACCAGTAGCTTACCTTAATCCATATTTCTATCTGCATCTGCATTTTACTCAGCTATTTAACTTATTCTGAATTATGGCTCTGAACTCCAGAGCTCATAAAAGTCTTCCTATTCAACTGCATCAATTTTGTTGTATATTAGTATTTTGTGAACCTTAGTTATAATTGATAATCTCTGTCTCCATCTCCCCCATCACATTCTCCATTACTGCCCACTTAATACTAATATACATAGATAAAGTTAAGAAAGTTATATTGAAGAGTAATTTCATAGTCCAATCCCACCAAAAGATGTTGGGCTAATCTTGTAGAACAGAAAGAGAAGAAAAATAGGACTTACAGACTTTTGACAGTAAATTATAATGTGTAGATAGATGAATAGATATTTAATCTGAACTAGTATACCAATTGATGCTACATTTTCTATTGCTACAAATAATTTTTCTGGTGATTTATTTATTTTCTTTTTTTCTTAAAATAAATCCTGTTTTCACTCAGCTGACAAATACAATATTCAAGAACTTAAAGTGAGGGATACCATAGAACCTATTTTTCAGAGCTCCTTATTTTTTACAATAATTTTTTGAGGAACATTATTTTGCAATACTCCTCTCTAACACCTGATCGTCTCTGAAAGTTGACTGGAAGTGTTTTTATGTCAGTCATAATGGTAAGGCATTTTAAAGTAGTGCAATGAAGTATATGTACATACACAGAATTTTGATCCTTTTAAACAGGCAGTGGAATGAACAGTAGGTGATAAATTGTAAATTTCTAACACTTTCTATAGTGTAACTCAAATAATTGTTCATGTTTCAACATACTTTTTTATTTCCCATTAAGATTAATAAGCATCATTACACTTTTTTAAAATGAAATTATTCAAACAAAAATGGTAATAGGAAAGAAGATGGGTAATCTTGTAAAAATCATAAGCAGTGTTCAGTCTAGCAATAACTTAAACAGTACAATAAAACCATGAAATATGATAATTACTAAAGTATAGAATCATATATTGCCATGTCCTATGCTTCAAATTCATTTTAAAGGAACAAATAGCATTTTCAAAGTGAAGAAACACAAATTAAACTAAATAATTTATATCTTTTATAGCTTTGTGTGTAGATGAGTTCTTTCACTTAAATAATTTGAAATCCAACCTTGCAGCAACAAGGACACATAACCTTGTTCCTTTATACTTGTTTTTATCTACAAAGCTGAAACTTTTCCCTCCAAACTATGAGTTCTTTATGTCATATGAATTATTAAGGTACTGAATTATTCTGAAGAAGTCATTATTTAAATTGTATGATCTAACACAACTATAAATATAGAATGTAAAATGTGAATATTTCAATAATTGCAATTCTCCCGCTTCAAAAATGATAGACTTGAAAAAATTTCTATCCTCTACTAAAGTATTCCTTCAAATTTATCTATCTTCATTTTAGAAAAAAAAACCTAATAGTTCTTCATTTTCCTTATATCTTCTTGTTGAGTCTAGGGGAGCTCAACACATGATGTTCAGGAAAACCTCATATAGAGAACCTATATTGTACTGAAGAATAACTATTTTCAAGTTCTGTCTCTGATAATTTTAACCCAATAAAAATTACTTAACTGCTCAAAGCCCAAATAAATCTTTCTAAGTAGGTTGTAATTAATACTTGTAGAGAAAGTATCATCATCAGTTATTCTTAACCTCATGATTTTCCTTTGGATGCATATGTATATATGATTTTCTGTGTATATGTATATATATATGCATATATATATATATGCATGTGTGTGTGTGTAAACTCAAGACAGATAGTATGGTCTGTGGCACTTAAATAAATTATTGACTTGGCAGGTTAAGGTATTTGAAGTAAAACCAACTTGTTTTTTATAGTTCCTAATATGACAATGTAAGTTGGGCTAAGAAGAAGAAGACTAAGAGATATGCAATGAATGTTTTGAGAAGGAAAGTATAGTTTAGGGAGGCTATTCTATAGAATGAAGGGATCTAAATTATAATTTTTATAAGGGATTGAACATCAAAGGAGGAGAGGTTGCTGAATTATGGCAGATTTGGGAATTTTAAAGATAAGTAAAGACTATTTATAATACCAGTGAATTGGAGGCAGTGAAGTACTATGAGAATATTGAAAAAAAGAGTCTTGGGATGCATTGCCATCTGAAGAGAGCCAGAACTCAATGAAACCTTGACGACAGATAGTGAATTTTAATCAGAATACCAAAGAAGGTACATGAAAGGAATTAGTCTAAAGCAAAGAAATTCTGTTATTTATACAGGAGAAATTACAGAGGGTACAGCAGAAATATACTGGTAGACAAATCTGGAGTAGGGAATTGTGTGGGATGAGTTCAAGGTGGATAGGGATAGGAGAGTGGGAAGCATATAATAGAGTAAAATATTTTCTCTAGTATTCTGAAATTCAGCATCATAGAGGTAGGGAGAACAAGATGTGGTGGAAAGTTTTTTTCTCAGTGGAAGATTATCAGTGGATAGAAGCTCCACACATCACACCAGGAGAGAAAAATGTTTTCTGGGTTCCCCTTCATTGACTTACCTCCATATCTCAGTCATGATTTCCATGCCTACTAGAGTGGTCTACTCTTATTTTCTACCCAAATTTTCACTACAAAAGCAAAAACAGATTGGGTCAAGTGGGCCTAATATTCATAGGTTTTAGATCTGGACAATATCTTGGAGAACAGCAGGTATAATTTCCTTCCTTTTCAGGTAAAGTAAATTTTGGGTTAAATCCATGTCCTAATTATTTGGGACTCTGTGTCCTTTTGATATTTGGTCTTCCTATATATGAGATAGTTTAAATCCTTCAATTCCTCAAAACAAATTGGCTGATATCACTTTCTCCACTCAAAAATTGTTCTACTGACTTTGACATCAAAGATATCAGTCCTGGTTAGTGATCATATACAAATATGCTTACTTTATTCATATTCATTATTTTCTACTATTCTTTTCAGTGAATAAATACATTTTGTCTGCTGGGTGAGAGGAAGAGTCAGAAGAACGATGAGTTTGTTGTTTTATATTTACTCCTTTGATGGCACTTGCATTGTCATAATCAAATATTATGTTTGGTTGGATTCATGTCACCATACAAACATCATCACTTTGATTCCAATGCCAACTGAACATTTATTTCACTTAATGTTTTAATGACCTTTAAACTAATCAACTGTAATCATTTTAAACATGACATACTCAGATGTACAAGGAAAATCACACTACTTCCTTCCTTTAAAAATTATATCTGTTTTTAAATGTAATTTTAATAGATTTAATTCACATACTATATATGATGCACACATATCACATTTAGGTTCCTGCTTTCATAAATTATGGCAAGGAGAAATACCTTGCACTTAACAGTTTTTGTTTTTCTTAAGAAGAAAAAAATAATAAACTGATTCCCTGTATTGTTACCTGGTACTTATATAACTACAAAAGCAATTCTTATGAATTGTAAAATG
The DNA here is from genome assembly GCF_016433145.1 of Gracilinanus agilis. NCBI lineage: Eukaryota > Metazoa > Chordata > Mammalia > Didelphimorphia > Didelphidae > Gracilinanus > Gracilinanus agilis. The sequence goes on along the minus strand of NC_058130.1, from coordinate 568,407,966 downwards.
TAATTATAGAGCAAAATTATTTTCGCCTTATAAACTGCAATGCTAATAACCCAGCAGGTGTCATAGAGCTTACGGCTTAGAAAGTAAAGTGAAAAAGAAGATATACATAGTGCAAGTCACTTGGCTAAATTTCAATAAAAGTGTCCATTACTATCTTAGAAGACATTTTTCTCTCGAAAATAAAAGAGTATAGTATAAAAGCATCTCAAGATTATGTTAACACTTGAAAAGTTATTTCTTCATTAGTGGGAATTATTTTGGATTTTAATTCAGACAAAACTCCTGACTAAACACACACACACACACACACACACACACATTTTACCCCAAATTACTCCAAGATTCATGCGATGTTCCAATATGACTTATCTTTCATTAAACTTTTGGGAACAACCTTCCACTTACATTCATTCATTTTCTACCCTTAAAACTTCAGAAGTTGTCAGACAAATAGAAATAACCCTTGAACACCATGGCTTCCACAATGCTTGTGAAATTGTAGACATAAATCAAAGTATCAACATCAGGAACAACAATCTGAATTAAGAAATTTCTTATCAGAATTCATCTAAATTTCCTTTTAGAACTTAGAATATGATGCATGTCAGGTAATGGTCTCAGATAAGAATCTGAATTTCCCTCTAGTTTCTTTCAAAGAAAGACTGTAAAGAAAGATTGTGGAAATAACATGGATCTGAGTTGTTTGTTTGAAGCATTTGTATTCTATTTTCTAATAAATATAATTTCTGGTTTACTGATATGTTCTCATTCAAATAATATACCAGAATGTGAGGATGTGTAAAATCTTTCTATTATTTCTATTGTTGGGCCATTTCACATTATTAATTCTAATAGTAGAAATGCCCTTTATTTCTGCATCAGTTTCCTTCAGGGTCTAGTTTAAATCTGATCTTCTCTAATAAGGATACAATTTCAGATTAGTTTGAGCTCCCATCAAACTAATTGTTCTTTTCTGTGGCGGTGATTCTTGTTTTTTTCTGTCATAACAGATATCTATATTGAACAACATGATACATACTGACAATTTTTTATTTAATAAAGACATTTTATTTTACCAATTATAAATAACAAATTTCCACATAAGTTTTCTAAAGTTATATGATCCAAATTGTATTCCTCCCTCACTTCCCTCCCCTTTCCTAGAGCTGGCAAATAATTAGATCTGGGTTAAACATGTATTATCATAGAAAGCATCACCATATTGTTCATTTTTAATGAGAATAATCATATAAAACCAAACCCTAAAATAAAAACCCAAATACATTAAAGTGACAAATTGTATGATATGATCTGTATTGTTGAGAGTACCTAAGTCTTTCACAGTGGATCATTCCAAAATATTGCTGTTACTGTGTACAATGTTTTTCTGATTCTACTTATTTCACTCTGCATCAGTTCATGTAGATCTTTCTAGTTCTTTCTGAAATCATCCTGCTAATCATTTCTTATAGCACAATAATATTCCAATGCTTTAATATACCACAATTTCTTCAGCTATTACCCAATTGATGGAGATCTCTTTGAATTCCAGTTCTTTACATCAGAAAAAGAGGAGTTATAAATATTAAAAGAACTATGGATTCCTGATATAAATCCCAACTATTCATAGTGAATGATCCTTCTGATATATTGCTGTATTCTCCAATTTTATTTTAGATTTTTGCATCAATATTCATTAAGGAAATTGGTTTGTAATTTTCTTTCTCTGTTTTTGGTCTTCCTGGCTTAGATATAAGCATAATATATGTGAGATGAAAGAATTCAATAGAACTCTTTTTATGGGGGAGAATTTTTAGTTTGTTCTTTTTTTTAGTTGAATACCAAATACATTAATCTGCTTTTCCTCTATTTTATGGATATAATTATTCAGAAATATAAATTTCCCCCTAAGTACTGCTTTGGCTGTATTCCATAAAATTTTATGTGTTATCTCCTTATTATCATTCTTTTTAATGAAATTATTGATTGTTTTTATGATTTGTTCTTTGGCCCAGCCCTTCTGAAGAATTAGATTGTTTAGTTTCCAATTAATTTGTCTTTGTATGAACCATTATTGATCATAATTGTATTGCATTGTGAACTGAAAAGGATGAATTTATTACTTCTGCCTTTCTCCATTTGGTTGTAAAATTGTTATGCCTTAATACATGGAAAATATTTTGAACATACTATGTGCTACTGAAAAAAATTATTCCTTTTTATCTCCATTCATTTTTTCTAAGATCTACTAGATCTAACTTTTCTAAAGTTTTATTCACTTCTTTTACTTCTTTCTTGTTTATTTTTTGGTAAGAATCAGGTTGTTCTGAGAGGGGAAGATGGAAGTCACTCACTAGTATAGTTTTACTATCCTTTTCCTCCATAACTTCATTTAATTTCTCCTTTAAAAGTTGGAGGTTATACCATTTGGTGCTTACATGTTAAGTAATGATATTACTTCATTTTCTATAGTGCCTTTTAACAAGATGTAATTTCCTTCCTTATCTCTTTTTTATTAGATCTATTTTTGTTTTACCTTTGTCTGAAAATATGATTGTTACCCTTGCTTTTCTTTTTAACTTTAGTTGAATTCCAAAATATTCTGCTTCATAAACTTCCCTTTACTCTTTGTCTACCTGCTTCAAATGCATTTCTTAGAAACAACATAATGAGGTATTCTGATTTTAACTCATTCTGGTACTAGCTTCCTTATGGTGAGTTCATCCCATTTACATTCACAGTTATGATTACCATCTTTGTATTCCCCTCCATCTTATTTTCCCCTTTTGATCCTGAACTTTATCTCTTCTTTCACTCTGAACTTCCTCACAAATATTTTGCTTTTAATAGCACCCTCACTTCCCCCTCCCTTATATTACTCTCCTCCTCACCCCTCATCCCTTCTTATTCCCATCCTACTTTTCTATAGGTTATGATAGTATTCTATTCTCCAATGAGTATGGTTGCTATTCCATCTCTGAGCCAATTTGAATGAGAGTAAGGTTTAAACATTGTCAGTCACCACCCTCATCCTCCCCTCCATTGTAATAATTTTTTCATGCCTCTTTAGGTGATATGAATTACTCTATTTTACCTTTCTCTTTCCTTCTCTCTTAGTGCAAGACATTTTTTCCATATCCTGTAATCCCAAATTACTTACTACATTATTCTCTGTGAATATATACTCATTTTAACTACTCTACTAATACTAAAAAGAAAAAAATAGTTAAACATATCATCTTTCAATATAGGAATATAAATGGTTCAACTTTATTGAATCCCTTAAATTTTCTCTTCCTATTTACCTTTATTTGCTTCTCTTGAATCTTGTATTTGAACATCACCACTTTTGCTTAGATCTGGTCATTTCTTCAGAAATGCTTAGAAATCTTCTATTTTATTAAATGAGCATTTTGTCCCATGAAAGAATATAGTCAGTTTTGCTGGGCAGGTGATTCTTGGTTGTAAACTTAGTTCTGATCCTTTAATGAAGAAGCTGCTAGAGCCTGTTTAATCTTGATTGTAGCTTAATTCAATTTGAATGTCTTTTTCTGGCTGTTTGCAGACTTTTCTTCTTGACCCAGGAACTCTTGCATTTGAATTTAATATTCCTGGGAATTGTAATTTGTTTTGTTTTATTTGTTTTTTTGCAGGAGTTGTTTGATGTATCCCTTGAATTTTTATTTTATTCTTTTGTTTAAGAATATCAGGGCCATTTTCTTTGATAATTTCTTCTAATATAATGTCTAGCCTTTTTTATCATTATTTTCAGGTCAAGTAATTCCTTTTTTTTTCTTTATTTTTTCTTTAGAATATTTTTCCATGGTTACATCATTCATGATTCCCCACCTCCCCTCCCTACAACTGTAGGATTAGAGAAACTGTAAGATGACAGGGGTCAATGACACTGAAGTCTTCCAAATCCCACGTCTTTGGAGAAACACAAGCAGGCTTGACTGGAAGGGAGGGGAAGGAGCTTTCAGAGTACTTCTTCACCTCCCCCCTCCCTCTAAGCAATTGGAAGTCAGTTAACAGCTTGGTAATGGTGGATAATCTAGTTTGATAACTTCTGAGCCAAGATGGTAAGTGGGGAAAGGCTAAACTCCTTATGATATTATGTTTCTCTGTATTATTTCCCCACAAGATAGAATAGGTGAAGCTTGATGTCTTAGAAGCTCACTGGCTCAGAGGTTAGGATCATCTTCAGGGCCACTAGTAAGAGGAACTTAGATAATGGAAGATGTGAGTATTTCCCCAAATTATCTGTATCCAGACACTGTTCCTAGATGATAAGGGTTTAATGATATCAGGGAATGGGAAGGGGGGAGAAATGGCTTAGGATTGATAAGTAAGGAGAAACTACCTAATACAGCTATGTCAAATGCAGCCCCTCCCCCCAAAGGGGAAAAAGTATCTTAAATGGCTAATCTCCTATCTAAGCCTCTAAATATTCTTCTTTCTAAACCTAGATAACTAAACTAAGGTAAACTGTGATTTTGCTTGGAGGTCTGTCTCAGTAAAACAGCTTTGTCTGTGAGAGACTGAATGGCTCAGATCAGAGCCACACAGATTGCTCCTCTGCTCAGATCCAAGAGCAAAGAGACAGCACCAGGATTAGGACCAGGACCCTGCAAGAAGGGTGACCTGCCTTTTTATACCAGGACTCCAACTGCCTCTAACTACCTCTTCTCTTACAGTTCTGGAGGGGTAATATGGAATTCTGTGCTGCAACTTGAACCCCTGTCAACAATATGGATCCCACACCCCTTGCCTTCCCACTCCCAGAGCTGACAAGCAGTTCTACTGGGTTGTACATGCATCACTGTTCAAAACCCATTTCCATATTATTCATATTTGTAATAGAGTGATATTTTAATATCAAAACCCTCATCATATCCATATTGAGCTACATGATCAATCATATGTTTTTCTTCTGTGTTTCTGTTCCCAGAGTTCTTTTTCTGGATGTGGATAGTGTTCTTTCTCATAAGTACCTCTGAATTGTCCCAAGTCATTGCATTGCTGCTAGTAGAAAAGTCCATTACTTTTGATGTGCCATAATGTTCCAGTCTCTGTGTACAAGGTTCTCCTGGTTCAGCTCCTTTCAGTCTGCATCAATTCCTGGAGCTCTTTCCAGTTCACATGGAATTCCTCCAGTTCATTATTCCTTTCAGCACAATAATATTCCATCTCCATCAGATACCACAATTTATTTAGCTATTCCCCAATCAATGGACAATGCTTCATATTCCAATTTTTTGCCACCACAAAGAGTGAGGCTATAAATATTTTTCTACAAGTATTTTTCCTTATTATCTCTTTGGGGTAGAAACCCAATAGTGTTATGGCTAGTATTCTTTTAAAGTCCTTTGTGCATAGATCCCAATTGCCATCCAGAATGGTTGAACCAATTCATGACTCCACATTAGTGTCCTGATTTTACCACCTTCACTTCTACATTTATCACTTTTCTTTGCTGCCATATTGGCCAGTTTGCTAGATGTAAGGTGGTACCTCAGAGTTATTTTAATTTGCATTTCTCTAACCAGGAGGGATTTAGAACATTTTTTCTTGTGGTTATTGATATATGCTTTTTAAAAATAAGCATCCACTTTAAAATAGCATTTTTGGCTATTTGTGTAGATGAAAAAAATAGCAGTTTTGGAGGAAGAGAAACTATTTTAAAGTTTAAAAATATAGAGGTTTGAGACTGAACTTTGTTAAGCATATATCTGTGTCTTTCCCCATTTGCAAAAATAGGACATTTTATTAGATCGTATTTGATGATTATGTAAATTCAAAGAAATTCTATGATTTCTAAATACATCTGTTAATGAAGAATATGCTTATTATATTGATTCACCACTAAAGTGTAAAACACTATTAGACACCAAATCCTATTTAAAGTTAAACAGGGATTAATGAGCTTTGATAGCTGTTTAGTTTCCAACAAGACGGGGATACCAGAAATAATTCTTGCACATATATTCAGCTCCATGAGTTGCATCTAGCCCCATTCTAGAAAGATATCCCAAATGTTTCATAGTTTGAATTCTTCCTCATTCAGAGAAAGTAGTTTTTTACTACAGATATTATTTACTTTATATATATTTTAATATATGCTTTATATATACTTTACATATATAGTTTACTTACTTCATATATATTTACAATATTAACTATGACATATATGTGTATATACATATATACATACATACATACATAAATACATTTATTTATTTACTTATTTCACCTATTTGAAAATACTTAAAAACACTCAAGATTTCATGGTTGTACATACACCTTACAAACAAATTACAAACATTTTTCTCCTTGATTGTCTCCTCAGTGATGACACAACAGCAACAAAATCAAGCACAATACTTTATTGAACACCTACAATATACAAAGAACTATGATTCTGTGACCTGCAAGCCATAGTTAGGGAAGCAGAGTCATCTCACAATAACTCCCATGGATCAAAATTTTCATTTGACAATTCCTCCATTATTTTCAACAATTAATCAATAGACATTTTGGTGCCTTCTTTGTGCCAAGCAATGTGCTAAATCCTAGAAATACTAAATAAATTAAAGTTAGTCTATGTCTTCAAGGAACTTGTTATTGAAGAGGGGAAACAACATGCAATCATACACACTGTAAACAAGGCAAGGACATATCAGAAATTATTAACAGAAAGAGATAAAAAAAAAGAAGGTTGAGGAAGGCTTCCAGTTAAAAACAGGATTTTGTTAGAACTTAAAGAAGCCCCAAGGTCAGTAGATAGAACAGATAATGGAGAGGATTGCTGGAATAGGGAGTAGTTGGAGAAAACACCAGTCTATGGAACAGCCAAGAAGTTAGGGTTAATGCATCAGAGAGGAAAGGTCCTTCTGGGAGTTAAGGTAGCAGAGTAAGGGACATTAAGCTCACCCAAAGCCTCAAATTTAACAAAAATGGAAAATAAAATGCCTCAAAACAAAGGAAGGCAGAAGGGACATATCTCACTGGGCTAAAAAGGGGGAGTAGCCTAGGAAGTGTAGCATCAAGGGGAACTAAATTAAGTCATATGAGCTCAAAATATGTCCTTGTGGTTTGAAGCAATGGAATAGCAGAGCAGAGAGCAGATTTACTTACTGCCCAATAGCCTGAGGTAATAAAACAGCAGAGTTGGGGAGCAATCAAACACTAGTCTATATGTTCCACATGACCTGAGCTAAAAAAAAAGGCATAGTGGGGAGCTGTCCAAAGCAATGGCAGAATGGGAAAGCAACACAACATGCTGCCAAGCAGCCCAAGGCAATGAAACAGTAGATAGGGGAACTGTCTTATTTTTAAAATGGGCTAAGGCAAACAATAAAGACAGATATAGGGAGCAGCCCAACACCAGTATATATGTGCTTCTACCTGGTCTGAGGCAACGAAACAGCAGAGCCAGAGAATATTCCATATTGGCTAATGAAGCAAATTACCACAAAGTGGAACAGTCTAGCAGAGGATACTGCCTTCTAGGCTTGTTAGATACTTTTTTTCTCTTTCTGTATGTCAGGAAAGAGTTAATAAGTTTGAAGAAAATTTCTTAACTCCTTAGCAGCATTATCTCAAAGCAGTTATTTCAAATATATTATGTCTTCATCTTTTGGTTTGTTTACAATACTGAGAAAGGAGGAAATTATTTTTTATTACTAACAACCTTCAACTTAGATATTTTAAAAACTTCATATTACATTTCTCCCAATTGATTTTAATTGAAAACTCCACAACTTTCAAATTAATTTTGATAATATCTTTTTTATTGCTATATTCTCACTGACTTCTACTTGCTTTTTCACCATCATTGTTTAAAAAAACTGAATCTCAAAACATTTATTCTTTTCCCCCTTACACCTATACTTCTATCAGAATCCAAATTCTCTATTTTTTCCTTCTGACATCTTCACAGATTTACATACATTTTTCATACAACATGTCTGTCTTTTGGTTCACATAAAGGGGCTCCATATTTTATCAAAGTCTCCTATACTTTATATCTTTTATGTGGTTATCCTATAGCTCTTTCACATTCTATGACTTTTGCCATCACTCAACTTAACTTCCACCAGGTAATCTGTTACCTGCTATTATCAATCCCTTTATCAACTGCATCATCATTTACTTTATATACATATCATATGTTTACATATTGTCTTATCCCATTTAGCTTAAGAATTAATTTTCTTCACAGTACAAATTCATATATCATTTGTATTTATGCAAAATTACATTCTAACAAATTACATTTAAACACATGTTTACCTCTAAACCATGAAATTTTTCTTATCCAGAGTATATACTTTGGTAACAATTCATATATCCCAATTAGTTACAACAAATGTTTACAAATTTAGAAATTCCTTTTTGCAATATTCCAAACTCTTAGTACCTGTTCCATTCAACACTTACAGATTAACAAATTTAAAACTTATTTTATGTACTCATTTGAAAACTCAAAATTTAGATCATTCAGAATTTTCTCCATATTAAATTACAACTTCTTTCAGAAAGCTGGTACTAATTGTAATACACTTTACACTTATTTCATAAGACTTTATCTTCACTTAAGCAGCTAGGACAGCTATTATCAGGAGTTTGCTTCCCATCTGCTTCTTTTAAGTAAAAAAAAACATTTTTCTGCATCAAGCTGGCTATTAATTACTTTTAGAAAAACATTATACTACCAATTTTCAGTTAATTTAAGTATTTTAGATATGTCCAGACATTCAAATTTGTAACCATTATTTATTTCACATCCTAGTAATAGACAATTCTTTCACCATTAAGTTTTAAGAATCACCATTAAGAATGAAACATCTGAAATAATCTGAAATAATCAGTAGTGATTTTCCAAAACTAATATTTCCAAATTTCCAAAATCATATATATCAACCTTTAAAATTAATCTTAATGAAAAATCCAATCAAACTGTGGGATCAAATCTCCTTTCTCTTCATTTTTTTTACTTAGATGGTCTTAAAGTTTAAGAAGTTGAAAAATTCATGTTTCTTTTTGACTCTTTCATACATAGTCTCTGATCTATCTGTACCCCACTTTCCAGAATGATACAGGACAGAGAGAAATAGATTTCTTATAAACCCAATCCCCACTTTTGTGTGCACACATTTCAAGATGGTCACAAAGGACAACACAGACAACATTTAACATAAATTTTTGAAATTTATGCTTCAAAAATGCTTCAAAAACCAGTGTTCTACTAGGATTATCTACTGTATTTACTTTTTCTTCACATTTTGGCACAGAATGTTCAAAAATCCTCTTCCTGTGTCTCAACATAAAATTTCACTGTTCTAGCACACTGTCCATTCTGATTTTTCAGGGCATTGGCCCTTTAAGTGGCTGGATTTCTCTTGGCCATAATAAAGCATGTTTTTTTTCTTGGAAACAAAACATTTCTGCTCTCTTCTTCTATAATTTATCTGGAGGCTTTCTCAGAATTCTTTCTATGTCCTCGATCTGGTCCTCAACTGATTCTCTTCCCTGTTATCCTCCAATCTTTTTAAGATTGGTGTCTCCTATTTTATGCCTAGTGGTAATTCTCTCATCTTCTCTCAAAATTGTATTTATTTACTTTGTTCCTGAATATTTATAGGATGGGAGGGTAGGAGTAGGTGATGGGGGCCATGTTGGGTACCAGTTGCTGGCCTCTGGGCTTGGTAAGGTCCACATGCTAAAGAATGAACAGAGACTGAGGTTAGGTGGGGGCCATGAAGAAGTTCCAATTTTTATAGATAAGAGACTAGCTTTTATAATGAGAGAGTTCTATTAGGAAGGTAGATCAATACATCAAGATATACACATACTGATGAAAGATCTGTCTGTGAGATGACATAAAGAGTTTTTGTTTGGTTGGTACAAGAGATCTAAATCTCTCCCAGTGACAGAACATAAACATCTTTAGAGGCTTACAAAAACACTCCAGAATGATTCTTGAACATATCCCCAGATAAGATACTTGCAGCTTGCCATAAAATCTCAGCTTTGTATGTGACCTTTGGGTGAGAATAGCAGTATCTCTCTGTGAGAATTATTTATGTCTTCTTTCTCACTGGGTCAGACTCCAACATTTATTCATGGCTCTTTTATCACTTGGTCAAACCCTAAGATCTCTTTAACTCTATCAAGAGGAAACTTCAGAGAAACCTATAACAGTGAGAGTGGAATCTACCTGGACAAAACAGATGCAAGCAATCCCCACAAGGAGCCAGTTGGGCCAACACATTTAACTACACACTTAGGGACCCAAAAATTGTCAGGCTTACTCCAAGAATCAAAGAAGAGTGCTTGGCAAGCTTTGATCAGTACACCCTTATATCCCAGAAGCAGAAAAAAACCTCAACAGATTAACAAGGTAATGAAAGGAAAAAAAATAATTAGGAAAATGAGCTAAATACAAATAAACAAACAAACAAGCAAAACAGCTAACCTTAGAAAGTAATGTTAATGACAGGGAAGATCAAAATATGAACTCAGAAGAGGACAACAATGGCCAAAAAAACCCCATGAAGCTCCAAAGGAAAGTGAGAAGGGATATCAGGCACAAAAAGAACTCTTGGGAGAACTGAAAAAGAATTTAAAGGATGAACAAATAAAATAAATGATAGATTGAATCACTTACAGAGTAGAGTGGGCCAAATGGAAATTGAGACCAAAAAATAACAATAAAGAAAACAATTTCCTAAAGACTAGAATGGTTTAAATGGAGAGGCAAAAAAACCAAACAAACAAAAAAAACACACCTGAAGAAACAATACCCTAAAGACTAGAGTGGGCCAAATGGAAAAAATATATAATATAAAAGTTCAAGGAAGGAAACAACTGCCTAAAAATTAGAATTTGAACAAAAGGAATCTAATAATGCCATATGGTATCAGGAAAAATGAGACTAAATCAAAAGAATGAAAAACATAAGAAAATCTGATAAAATAAATGCAAAACACTTAGAAAATGGGCCCAGGAGAGATAATTTAAGAATCATCAGAGTATCTGAAAGCTGTAATAAAAAAAAAGAACCTGGGCATAATATTATAAGAAATTATCAGAGAAAACTGCCCTGATGCCCTTGAACATAAGTGGAAAATAGAAATCCTCTGATTACCTCCTGAAAAGAGTTCCTAAAATAAAATATCCTAGAAAAATTATGACAAAATATAAAAAACACTCTCAGACCAAATGAAAAAGCACTGCAAAGAGTCAGAAAGTAACAATTAAAATATTGTGGAGCCATAGTAAGGATTACACAAGACTTGCTATTAAAAGGACACAAGCCACAGGATATGTTATTTTAAAGGACAAAACATTTAGGCTTACAACCAAGAATCATATACCCAGTGAAGCTGAAAATAAATCTCATGGAAGTAGGGGAGGGGGGAAGACTAGATTTAATGAAATAGAGGACTTTGAGACATTTTTGACAAGAACAACAGAGCTGAAATGATAACTTCCTGATGAAATTTGACAAGCAAGAGGTGAATAAAAATGTAAACATAAAAGTGAAAACTTAAGTATTTCAATAATATTGAATTGATTTTAATTATACATGAAAAGGTGATTTAATATGCTTAACATTTCTATGTTACTTGAAATAATTAAGGACATAAAATATTCAAAATACAGTAGTTGAAACACTTAAGAACTTTATCACTATTAGCACAGTAAAATAGGAATATACATAGGAGTAAACAGAAAAGGATATATTGGCATAAAAAAGGTAAAGCAGGAAAGAAAAGCACATGGGGAGAGGAGAAAAGTAAATATAAAAGAGAGTAAATTTTTTCCATGTAGAGCCAAAAAATTGGGGAGAAGATGGTGTGGTGAATAATGCTTAAACTTTTCTCATAGGAATTAGCTAAATGTGAGAACAACATCCACACTCAGTGAGCCATAATAACCTCAGTAGGAAAAAAACGGGAAATAGAAGAGAGATGGAAAAAAAAAGTTGAATTTGGAGAGGTGGTGTTTGGAAGCAAACACTCTGTGAATAGAGAACTGATAAAAGAGAGAAAAAGAAGGGTAAACAGGTGGAAAATGAGATGGAGGGAAACCTGCAATTAATAATTATAACTGTGAATGTGAATGGGATGAACACACCCATAAATCAGAAAAAGATAGCAGAGTGAATTAAAAACCTAAATCACAGACATGCAGACTAATGAGCTGTAGCTAAATCTATTATGCTTCAGTAAAAATTGAAAAAATCAGGGATAGTAATCATGATGTCAGAAAAATAAAAAATATTTTTAAAAATTGAATAATCAATTTTTATTATATATTTAGTAACCACCAGTAACACCAAAAAGATGCACAAGAAAATATATGCAAAACCACATACTTTACTTTGTTTAAAAAATATAATGTGTATATATGCTAATATAAATATCTTCTGCTTTTGAGTTCCCTTTGTATTTGTTTTATTTGCATATATTTCTCTCTTAATTCTGTGTCTATTAATTTTTAAATGTAATCATAGTATATGTTATTATTTTTCTCTTTCTTTCTTTTTTCATTTCATTTTATGTTCCCCTTATTTTCTTTATATTTCTAATATTTCCCATTTCTAATAATATAATATAATATAATATATTACATTCAAATATATCAATCTATTCAGTCATTTCTCCCATTCATTGCCTCTGTGCTATTTCTAGCTACTTTGTCATTACAAAGCAAGCTTCCATACACACACCCCTACTCTCTCAAAAATATCCGTTGGGTCTAACCTCATTAATGGGATCCCTAGGTCAATGATCATGAGGGGAAGAAGCTACTAGTGAAACTAGAATTTAAGGAAACTGGCGGAAAGGAAACCACATCAAGAAACTGCTATTCTATAACAGGTCATTAGTCTAATAATCATCAAAAGGCTCTGAGGTTTAGGGTTACCCATTTTTCCCAACAAAATGCAAAAAAAAAACCAAAAACAACAACCTCTCCTATTAATCCATGAGAAAGAATGTATACAAAAGTTAGACAATTTGTGCCTTGACACAATTTCATTGTCTTACTTTCAATTTATTTCCTGCCCTTTTCATGAGCAAATGTATTTACCAGACATTTAAGGTCCTTTTCTAAGTATTAAATAACCAACTGATGTCCAAAATTTGTGCCTTTGGAAGTCACAAATGCAGTTAGAAGAAGATAAGCATTTCATTGTCTATTACTTGCCTCTTAACAGATTTCAAATTTGCCAAAATCTGAAAGCATTTTCCTTATTTCAAGAAAGAATTTATTAAGGAAAATAATCAGCATAATTCTTTAATTTTCTGAATATCTTTAGTTAATTCATATCATACCAATTTTTATAGAAATAAGGAGAATTCTAATCTATATTTACAGAATATAGATTTGTGAAAGCATTCTCTCAATACTACATGGCAACTTCTATACAAGTTTTTAGCAGATGGTTTGGAAAGATTATTCTGAAACCTGGTGTCCAGCCAATTTTCCTACTCTCTAGCTATATGGAATATTAAATTACTTTGTTAGAGAGTACAAGAGGTGATCCCTTAATCCCACCTTTACTCCACTCTTAAAATGGGAGAAACTGGTGATGCTGTTTTGTGTCACTAGGACACTCAACTAGCAGAGGAATCCTCAACCCTGATTCTCAGAAGAAAACAACAAGTAGTATATTTGGATTGGGATATCTAGCCACATGGTAGGAAGATTTAAGAGGAGAGGGACAGAGACCAGAAATAACTGGGGAAAGTACTTGCTAAGCCACTGTTGGTGACTTTAGGAAAAAAACATATGAAAAAGAAAAAATATCAAAAGTTTCAAGAAGGGCAATATTGTGTCTAATTAAGAATTAAAGACAGAAAGAAAGATTTCATTAAAAGCGTTAGTGTAAGAGAGAAAGAAACAGAAACACATAGAAGCATAGAGAGAATAAAAATAGAGTTTAGAGATTACAAGTAAGGGAGACTTCCAAAAGAGAAACATTGAAGAAATATTTGCACCTTTAAGAAAGACAATGGGGATTATAATAGTGTTAAAATGGTTTCATCAAAAAAAGAAAAGTCAAGGGAGGAGTCAAAATGGCTATAAGTAAGCTACATGGACCCTCCTGATCTCTACCAAATGACACTCCAAAATTCATTGATATAATGACTCAAAATGAAGTCTGGAGTGATAGAACCAACAGGGGTAAAATAATTTTTCAGGATAAGACAACTTAGAAGGTCAGCAGCAGGAGTCTGACACACAAAGGTGGGAATGGGGTAGGACAAGCTAACATAATAAAAATGAAATTCTACCCAAATTAATTTACCTATTTAGAGCCATACCTATCAAACTACCAAAAAAATTTTACTGAATTAGAAAAATGACAAAGTTCATTTCGAATAACAAAAGATCAAGAATATCAAGGGAAATAATGAAAAAAAAATTGAAGGAAGATGGCCTACCAGTACCAGATATTAAACTATACTATAAAGCAGTGGTCATCAAAACAATATGGTACTGGCTAAGAGACAGAAGGGAAGATCAATGGAATAGACTTGGGGTAAGTGATGTCAGCAAGACAGTGTATGATAAACCCAAAGAGCCCAACTTTTGGGACAAAAATTCACTATTTGACAAAATCTGCTGGGAAAATTGGAAAACAATATGGGAGAGATTAGGCTTAGATCAACATCTCACACCCTACACCAAGATAAATTCAGAATGGGTGAATGACTTTAATATAAAGAGGGAAACTATAAACAAGTTAAGTGAACACAGAATAGTATACTTGTCAGATCTCTGGGAAAGGAAAGATTTCAAAACCAAGCAAGAGTTAGAAAAAATTACAAAATGTAAAATAAATTATTTTGATTATATTAAATTAAAAAGCTGTTGTACAAACATAAACAATGCAGCCAAAACCAGAAGGGAAACAACAAATTGGGAAAAAATAGGTCTTGATTGATGAGACATGAAGAATCCAGTGGAAATGCACATTGGCTAAGGGAGGATGTTGGGGGAGTGGAGGGGAGAGTAAGAACATGAATCATGTAACCATGGAAAAAAATTTTCTAAAAAATAAAATTAAAAAAAAAAAGAAAATGGATCTCATTTTTGAGGGAAAAACCTTTGTATTGTGCCTCTCCTTGGCTAAAACAGTGTGTCACTGATTGTGAAATATATTTTTTATTTTTTAATATTGTTTTTACTTTGTAAGTCCAATAGAATATTTGAGTTTTCTTTTTTCTCTCATTTTTGTACTTTGTAAGGGGTAGAAAGGGGTTTTGGTTAGGTGGATAATTAAAGGTTTGGTTGCCAGGGAAATGAAGAATTATCAATCCCCAATTAAAGAATAACCTAAAGTCAAAATGACCTTTATGGAAGTTTATTACAAATGAGGAGAGGAAGAGAAAATAAGAAAATCAGAAAGAGGATAAGATAGGATAATTAACGTAACATAATAAAGTAATTTTCTCTGGTTCCTTAGTTTAACTCAGGCCAATCTAATTAGCACTAAGTACAGTGATGCCCAGCCTTGAGCCCAAGGCTGGAGAGCCTGAGGGACAGAGGGACAGAGGGCCCCAGAGGTGAATGAAGCAAAGGCTTCAGTTACAGAGTCTCTTTTGAAAGGGAAGTTCCTTAATAGAAATTCAGGAAGATTTAGTCTTTATACTCACCATGTAAAATTCCAAAGGAAAGATTGAAGAATAATCTTACTAAGGTCTCAGGGTCCCAGGTTGAGAGCTTCTCCAAGTCAAGTCACAAACAAGAAGTCCTTCAGGTCCAAGACACAAACAAGAGAGGCTGTAATCCCTGAACTCTCTTTTAAAGGGACTTCTTTTGTGTCACTTCCTGTGCCTTCCTCTTAGTTTACATGTCCAATCACAACAGATGCATTTCTTAGGAC
The DNA here is from genome assembly GCF_016433145.1 of Gracilinanus agilis. Taxonomy (NCBI): domain Eukaryota; kingdom Metazoa; phylum Chordata; class Mammalia; order Didelphimorphia; family Didelphidae; genus Gracilinanus; species Gracilinanus agilis. The sequence continues at coordinate 568,392,062 of NC_058130.1, read as the reverse complement.
TTCCCAGGAGGCAGTCAATAAATTCTGATTCATCACTCACTCTAGCACAGGCGGGTGACAGATCTCCCAATTTGTGAGTTAAGTGGAGTTGTTTATACTTTTGGTTATTAAATTTGAGAATGTGCAAGGTAGATTTAATATCTATCACAACTTAAAGTGCATGTTATCAGTATTAATGCTTTTTGCATTTTGTACTAGGACAAGTTTAAAATGTCCATTAGCCCTTCTTTCAATGCATACCCAAAAGCTTTTGACTATGGAAACCTACCATTGATTGTCAATGGGCCTTTGATTTATGATTGTGTGTGATTCCAGGAGAAGGGAACACAAAAGAGTCACTGCATAGTGCCAAGGAGCACAAAATTAACCTGCACAGTGCCTAGAAGCTCAAGGTCATAGAAGACCAACCAGCCCTGGTGGAATTGATGAGATTCTGCCCTGACGGGGGACTTGAGCTTATTTTGGGGTTTGAGGAAGCAGTGTTTACAAAGTTAGATGCAGAATTCGCACATGCCATATCCAGACTTTTACCAAATACCTAAGTTTTGCTGCCATTTTGGCTCCCCTATTACTGAGAGCAAAGATAAACTCAGACCAGGAAATGCTATTTCGCTTTTGCTTCAAAAATCTAGTCTGTTTTCTCTTTCTTTTATAGTGTGGCTTTTTTCTATAGTCCTGGCTACTGAATGGGTAAGGACATAATTGCTACTACAGGTTTATAGGACATAAATCACTTCAATCAAGCTCTGATTCAAGGACCTGTTATGGACTTATTTTTCCTTACTTAGAATTTTTATACATGAGACTTTGATATTTAATATCTCTTGCAGAAGTTGCTTTTTTCTTATTTTTATTTTCTTTCAACAATTGATTCATATACCTCATAACTCAGCCATGTATCCCTGGGTGATCCATGTGTTTGTCAACACCTTCCTGTGATAATTAGATTAAGTCTACACTGCCCATTTTTAGATTGAATCACCAAAGGTGAGAGCACTTCCAATATTGGGAGGTCTGTAACCCACGTGTGCTAGAATGGGTGATGAATCAGAATCAACTGACTGCCCCCTAGGCCATCCTATGAGAAGCATCTATTCTGATTGGACATGCAAATTAGGAGGGAGGCACAGGAAGTGACGCATAAATAATCCGTTTAAAAGGAGAAGGACCTCAGTCATCTAGGGGGGTTCTGGTGAAGAGGGTGGCTGATGAAGAAGCTCTTCGGAAGCTTCTAGTTTTCCTGGTTCATGGAGGAGTGCTGACTGGAATGCTGAGACCTTGGTGAAACTGCTTTCAATATCTTCTTTAGAAGTCCATGTGGTAAATTTAAAGACTGAATCTTCCTGAACTTCTCTTAAGGAACTTCCCTTTAATAGACTCTGTGAATGAAGCAAAGCCTCTGGCCCTCTGACTCTTGGCTGAGGGTTAATTAGATCTACCTCGATTGATTAGAGGATTGTAATAATTTACCTACTGTGTTAGATTCTTATTTCCTTATTTCCTCTCTCTCTTCTCAATTGTAAATAAACTTTCATAAAAGTCGATTTTGACTTGAGATTATTCTTAATTGTGGATTGATAACTGTTCAGTCCTCTGGTGACCATCTTTTAATATATTGAACCAAAAAAAACCCCTTTTCCCCCCTTACACTGCTCAGGGAGGAATGTATTATTATCCTATAATGCAAAGTTTAAATTCTTTCAAGAGTAATTTTAAGATAAGACACTTGCTATCTCTCAGAATCAAGAAAGTGAATTGTTTGGAGAAGGCACTATGAAGATTCCTGCAGAAACCACATGCTGTACCAAAAGATCCAGAATGAACTTTGGGATGTAGTGAATTTGAATTGTGGGGGATTGAATACATTTATTTTGAATGTATACTCTTATGCTAAAGGGGACTGCCCCCTCATTGGCTTTTTGTCAATGTGCCTAGCAACCATTGGTTTTGTTCTCTTTCTCTTTTATTTCCCTCTTATCCCCAAATTATTATAATTTCTCCTTAGAAACTGCAATAGTGTATCTACCTTTAGTTAAAAATCTTTGGAGATATAAGTTGGTTATGTGTACTGTTTCATTGGGGAAACTAGACATATAAATCTGGGAGATTTCTCCATGCTCATTTCCAAATTCAATCAGAGTGGAGATTGTATAATTAGAATTTGTTTCTCATAAACTTTCTTTCCCAGCTTCCCATGTTTTACTCATGTTACATGTTAACATTCCCTTGATCATAGTTTGTAGAGGCGGAGTGAGGAGAGAGGCAGGAGAGTTTTACTCAGGTTTTACTTCTATTTCTTTTTTCTTCTACTTCAAGTGATTATTAAGAAATCTTATAAAATATAATAGTTGGATTTACTGGTTTTAATTTAAATTTTACATTATTATATTCCTGTAAGTTGTCATTTGGGGATTTCTTTCTGAAGGTGATCTCTGAATTCTTTCAATTTCAATATTATTTTCTTGTTTGAGGATCTCTGAGCAGTTATATTTGATAATTTCTTATAATATGATATTCAAGTATTTTTCTTCATCATGGCTTCTAGTCCAAAAATTCTCAAATTGTCTTTCTTAAATCTATTTTCTGGGTCAGTATTTTTTTCAATAAGATATTTCATGTTTTCCTCTATTTTTTTCATTTCTGTAATTCTGATTTTTTGTTTCTTGATTTCTCATGAAATTATTAGTTTCTAGATGGTCAATTCTAATTTTTAAGGCCTGATTTTCCTCTGTCAGTTTTTAGTTCTGCTTTTTAATTGGCCCATTTTCTTCTTGTATCACATTAATTTCTCTTTGCATCACTTTCATTTCTCCTTGCATCAATTTCATTTCTCTTTCCTACTTTTCCTCTCCCTGTCTTAATTGATTTTTGAAGTCATTTTGGAATTCTTACAGAATCTGTGTCCAATTCATATTTTTATTTTGGATATTGGGTTTATTTCCTTTTCTTTCACTGTCTTCCTCTATGTTTCTACCTTGATGTTTGCCTTCATAAAATTTCTTTAGAGTTAGGTTCTTTTTTTTTTTTGCTGTTTGCTTATTTTTTCTATCTAATTATAGGTATGCTTAGGAGGGGGGTGATATGATGGTCTGAGAGCTCTGAGAGCCCTCTCCCATAGATGATTCAATTGACTCTTGTGATGCTGATAGCTTAAAGAATTGCCTCAGGCTTAAGAGTAAAGTATTGATCTCACTCTGCTCTTGATCACTTCAGAAGCTGATCTAATTCTAGCCTCAGGCTTAGTCTCAAGTTTTTGGTATATTTGATATAATCTCGCACATCCTAATTGTCCTTTCTTAGAGCTCTGCCCTGAATTTAGGTAAAATTATCAGTACCTAGTACTTAGTACTATCATCCATCTCAAAGTGTGAATTAAATCCTTGTCCCAAGAACAGAATAGAATTCTCTGTGTTGGGACTCTAGACTTCTCCACAGGTTTTACATTTCAAGGGATATGGGTTGTCTTGTACCTCTATTTGTTTCAGCAGGGTCTCAGGATCTGGATATTGTCTTGGGTCTAGGTTCCTGAACCTCAGACAGCAGATGTGGGATGGGGGTTGTATGGCTCACTCTTGACTTCCTATTCCCTCCTTGTTACAGCTTCTTGCTGGGCCTGTTCTCTTCTCACCCCAGTACCTCAGATATTGGTTGTCTACCTTTTGGGTTTTCCTTTTCTTGAAAGTTATTTCACTCTGTCTTCTTGTTGGTTCTTTCATTCCTATATATAGATATAGATAGATAGATATAGATATAGATATAGACATATAAAATATCCTGCTTAAGTGGAAAGTCTTCCAGTTCACATATAGTGGATGATTTTATATTTGTTCTCAGACTACGCTAATTAGATGGAAAAAAAAACTTATTGCCTTTAGATAATGCATTTTTTGTCTCTGTAACAAACAAAATGAACATAAATATAAAAACAACCAGTATGATTTTTGTCTGCTTTATGTTTCTTCAGTGATAGTAGCATGGTGGTCAGCAGGTAAAAGGGGATTTGTCCAATGAAAAAGCAATGAGATCATTTCAGAAAGAACTTTAAGACTTTTGGCATTTTTGTTATAAAAGAAAGCAAAAAAAAGTGTAAAGTGCAACCATTTAAATGGAAGAGAGACTCACAATTCATACACAGGAACTGAGGTAAAGAATATGCCAAATATCAAAAGAAAATAAGAAACACAATTTGATAACGTACTGACTATTTTCACTTTGCCATGCTCACCAAGAATATAAGAAATATAAACTGATTTGAGACTTAGTCACCCACTTCTATTGCAGGGGATGAATAAGTAGAGGAAATTATATGAGGAACTTGACAACATATTCCAAATTAAATTAACATGTATTGATTGATAGTGACTTCATTGCAAAAAAATGGTACAAAAGAGAATTTTTAAAAAACATTCTAAACAAAATGACATCAAAGGCACACAACATCCAGAAACATTATGATGAATATTGAGTGCTTTCTTCAAAAAAAGAGACTTGAAAGGTTATGTATATGATTAGCATAAAATAAAGAAAATGGAAGCAACCGTGGCTAAAGAGACAGGAAATGACTGTTTTTATGATAAGAAATATAAAATGTTATTTCTGGTCAATTGTCTGCACAGTCAAAAATGACTAGAGAGAACAATAATCAAAGTAAATCCTAAAAGAAAAGAAAGCATAAAGGTCTGATGAGATTATTCCAATGCATTAAAACAGTTCCAGCATGACCTATACAATTTGTTAATTCAAAAAATAACAAGTAAAACAAATATTTTTAGAGAAAATTATATGAAATTATCAGTTAAGCAGTGCCACAAGGTAGAAAGAGTCAAGATAAAGTAATTTAGAAATCTAATTTCACTTAAATCTGAATCAGCCATCTGATTCAAACAATCTTTTAAAAAGGAGAAACAAAATAGGCTAGTCTAGCATATGAGCTAAATTGCAAAACATTTTGATGAAATAAAAAATAAAATTATGAGTAGTATTACCTTATAAAATGCAGAGGGAAAGCATGATAGGAGAATATGACTCTACATAGTTTGGTGTAAGATATTGGGATACAGTTAAAGCAGTTCATGTCAAGACAAAATCTAGATGAAACCAAAAGGCAATGAATAATCACAAAATGGAAGAACTCTACTTTTAATGTCATGTATTTCCAATAATAATGAGAGTTGAGTTATTGCCCTTTAATAGCTGAATGTTTGATAAACAATATAAAGGTATTGATTTGACTTTGGAGAAATCAGAGTTTCAGGACCTGGTAGAATATATAGAACATAAATTAATACTGAGTATAATTAACATAGATTTAAAATCACTAAAAAAACAATTTTTAAGATATATCAAATTTGAAATTACTAAGAGAATCAGAAGGGTGTGAGATGTGAATTCAATGAAAAAGAAAAAGGCACTTGGGGAAAAATTCCCTCTTGTGCCAATTTCTATACACACATGTATGCATGTATATATGTATGTGTCTGTCTATCTATCTATACCTATATATCCAATATATAGTATATGGGTGAAAGACATATCTCTGGGTAAAGAAAGCTGGTTGTAGAATAGGGAAGATCTGGGTTCTTTAAGTTCTGCTTCTGACTCATAATGATTATATTTCCCTTTGTAAGACACTCAGTCTCTCAATAATCCAAGTAATTCTTTGACTACAAAAAGCAGATCAATTATGGATTTGCAATAATGATGAAAGAATCTATGCATAAGATTCTCCAAACTATATATTTAAGGAAATACATTTATGTGCATATTTTCCCAATATGGTCATTTTATAAATGTCTACTCATACATATATTTATATATATGTAGATATAAATTTAAATTGTCTAATTATAAAGTTCTTCATGTGCATAATGAAATGAGACTAAACTATGAAAAAATTCTAGTTTTATTACAGCTGGAAAAATATGAAATATCTTAAAATAACAGCTATCCTTTTAATATCATAATAATTCACTTCCCCAAAATAAAAAAGCCATATTATAGTTGTTTGTTATAATCATTTGAACTTAGTAGTTAGTCATCAGTTTTCTACTTTAAAAAAATGAAAGTTGTAAGTCCATTAAAACATTTCTAAATTAAATTTTAAAGAAAGTTCTTGAAGAAGATATAATTTGTTCTCTGACCATTATAAAATATTATTAAACTAATATGAGATAGCCAAAGATAAACTGTATATTTCCTTTACTTAAAAATACATAGAATCAATATCAACCTTTGTCTTTTACAAAATAAAGAAAAATTTCTTTCTGTAGTATTAAGTTGATGACAAAGCACAAGTAGGAGGCAAAATATCTTGGAAAACAGATTGTCTTTGTTATAGCTATAAATTATTTTAACCAGGAATACAAATCCACAACTTGGACAATATGAGTTCAGAGACTAATCTTTCCTACCTAATGTGTGTGGGTGGTCTGCATGGAGTATAAAAAGTATGCAAGTTCTCAATTGTTATTCCTTATATTAAGAAAAAAATCAAAGACTTTCTTTTAAGCACATGTTTTCTGAGTTGAATAGAATATGGTGCAAATATAGAAATGAAAGAATTCCCTGATCCCAGTTGAGCTGATAAAGAATCTATATCAGCTTAATTTTGTGAGTTTAGTGTGTGATAATCTTGATCATTTCTCCCGGGTATCTTTTTTTTTCTTTTTGTGAACAAAATAAGACAAACAATCATGGTGGTCATTATTTTAAAATTTGTAAATTAGTTCATAGCAGTCTCACTGCTAATGATTTTTTAATTCAATTGACAGTAATAATAATGGCATCTATCCAGATCAGTTGTTTGCTTAAAAGGATATGGAAGTTTATCATTATTTTATCTTGTGGGAAATATAAAAAAGTGTGATCATTTAGGAAATTATTTAATAATTTTGAAGTTGCTGCTGTAAAGGGAAACTTTTTTTTTCTTTCAAAAATGAATTTTTATACTTAGACCATTGTGGAACTCATTTTGAATTATGGCAAAGCATATCAAGGATGGACAGATTCAAGAGGAGAAATATAAAAGATTTTTATTTCAATCCTCCAATAATTTTTGGACTTGAGGATCAGTGCCTAAATAATGTGGTTTAGAATATTATTTGATGATCCCACGAAGCCCCCCCAAAAGTCTTCAAATATTCATTTGCATTTATGTGGCACATGATTGCCATCCTACCTAATTTAAATGGAATTTTCTCAGGGATGCCTGAAGCTGTTGTATATTTCATGTTCTTAAAACCATCTGTAAAATATATCCATATGCTACACATGGAATATCCTTTAACATCTGTGGAACTTATGAATGTGAGAAAAACAAAGAATACATATGTTGTTGAACATCTCTTCACATATGTACCATTTGTGTACATTGTCCCTATTACTCCATTGGATTATCACTTTCATATTTGTTATCTCTCTTTATATCTATATTTATAAAAATAATATTGCATCTTATAGAACAAATGTGTTTGAGCTGATTGCTCACTTTATCTCACATAAGATGAATCTTGACATTTGAGAGTGCCTCTATTGAGGACTGCAATCAATAAGACATATGAACATAGTATGAACAAAGATTAGACATAATGAGTGGATGAATAAATCAAAGACATCATAATTAGTTTATAGGAATTCTATTTTTGTCACTTGAAGAAACCTGGCCACAATCTATGGGTCTTCTGTACAGTACAACACCACTTTAGAAGCCAATTATCAGTGTTGTGAATCAGTTAGGAGAGAACTATTTCAATTAAACAACCAAGCAGCAAAGAAGAATTTTTAGGGTCAGAGGGTTTGGAGGCAATGTTGGCTCACAGTGGTGACTGCACCAGACACCAGATTCAGTGAGAAAAATGAGATTCAAGATCCCTTAAGGAGATAAGAACACAGAGCATTCCCCCAATGATAAATGCTAATAGGATGAGAACAGAGAACTCTCAGATGAAAAAATGAACACTAAGCTTAGTCATATGAAAAATGCCCCAAATGACTATTAATAGAAAGACAAATTAAAACTACTCTGAGGAACCACCTCATACCAATAAGTCTGGCTAAAGTGACAAAAAGGAAAATGATAAATGTTGGAGGACATGTGGGGGGAAATGGGACAGTAAGGCATTATCAGTATGGCTGTGAAGTGTGTTATAAAGGAAAATATAGGACTGTTTTGATGCTACTACTATGTTCCTAGGGGATATTGATTAGGGAAACTGTCTCCAACTGTCTCCCTTGTCAATCAAGGTGAGACTAATAATCCTCAGAGTCTGAATATAACAAGTGATACAACAATTCTGGGGAATAATTTGGAACCATACTCAAAGGGCCATAAAACTGTAAATACTCTTTGATCCAGAAACACCAATAGTAGATCTATATCCCAAAGAGACTAAGTATGGGGGAAAGGGCCTATTTGTGTGTGTTTGTGTGTGTATGAAACTGAAGAGATGTCCAACAAATGGATAATGACTGAACAAGTTGTGGTATATGATTATAATGAAATACTATTATGCTATGAGAAATGACAAATAGGATGATCAGAATATGCCCTGGAAAAGCATATATGAAATGATATGAAGTGAAGTAAAGTAAGCAAAACCAGGAGAATATTTTACACATCAAAAAGCAATAAAATAATATGATAAAATATAAATTACAACTATTATCAGCAACTATTATCATTATCCAGGATAACTCCAAGGGATTCATGATGGAAAAGGCTATCCACTGACAGAGAAGAAACTGATGGAATGTTGAGTGAATTGTGTTATTCTTCACTTTATTTGCTTCATGATATTTCCTAGCTCAAACTATATTTGTCTTTTTTTGACAATATGATGAACATGGAAATACGTATTTTACAATAATACATGTATAACCCATAGTATATTATCCACTATCTGACAGTAGGGGGCAGGGATGGAAGAGAAGGTGAGAACACGGATTGTAAAGCATCATCAAATTATTAATAACAATTTTTATCAGTATGTAATCTGGAAAAATAATAAAATTTTACATGATTCTACAAGAAGCCTAGCACTGATAACTACATCTTATGTAAAGGAATAAGCCTAATAAAGTGATATCTCAAAATTTTGATTTATATTGCTCTTATATATGATTTAGAGTATTTTTATATAGTGATATATAGCTTTGATTTTATCTGAATTTTTCTAATTTATAGTGATTTGGAGTATTTTTCATACAAGTAAAGGTATTTTAAAATTTCTTATTCTAAGAATTTCCTCTTCATATCCTTTGATCATTTGTCAAATGGAGTGCTTTGGTTATTAATAAAAAGTCAATTCAGAAAAACCAGCACTTATTAAGCACCTAATATATTCCAGAGATTGTGCTAAGCACTGATACTTCAAATACAAATGATAAAATTATAAATAAAAAGAGGCAAGTAGGTCTTCAAAATGACAAGATCCTATAGTCACCTGGAAGGAACCTGAGAGATCAAATAGTCCATCCCCTCCTCATTTTGTAAATAATGAAAATTAGGCCTAGAAAGGTAAAATTAATTTTCCCAAGTTATGCAACTATTAAGTTGAAAAGCCAACTTTCAAATTCATATGTCATAATTTCAAACAATGATTTTTTTCAATTTTCTCATTTCAATTTCTGGCAGTACAATTCGATTAGATTAAATGCCTTGAAAGCACTTTAATATGTAATCACCACTAAATACCAAACACCATAAAACCTACTTTGAAACAGGCAGGGTACCAGAACATATTTATCAAATGTCAGTTTATTTAAAGCATTTTTTACTGATGAATCCAGTAAAGAATCTGATGTACAGAATTCTTCCTCTAAATTAATGCTTCTTTTAACTTATTGGAAATAAAGTAAAAAGTGAAATGGTGGAATGCAACTTTTCAAATATATGATCTTCAACTCTGCCTCATTAAATTTAGAAGGTAAAATTTAATTTATCTTGAAAAAGAGTAATTTTACATGTTCCCCTTTTGTTCTAAGAGGAGATACCTGACTTGTTTTTCAGAACCAACATACATTAGCAATAAATGACATGAATATGTATAGTAGTATGGGAAGAATGATGAGCTAGAAATAAAACTGATTCCATTTCAGGAGTATCACTAGAAATGGGCTTGATAACCATGTCTCCTGAAAAAAGAACCTGAGCATAGTATCATTCTTTGCAGTAAAACCTACATGCTACATCCAAACAATACAATTTACCCCTCATGGACATATTGAAAAAAGCCAGATATTTATATGTCAAAATGTTATACATGGGGTTGTGAACAGGACATCAATGATTACTTTGCTAGAAATTTGAAAAGTGACTCTACCAATAGAATTATCACAGTAGCAATGCTATGGCTATACTATGCATTTTCCTTATAACCATGGTTTTTATATACAAACCAGAGTTTGCAGTTGACCATACTATTAATTTTTATTACTTTGTAGTTCTAGAAAGGCATTGAACCATTTGTCTTCATTATTTCTGTGGCATTTCTCTTTTTTGTGTTCATTTGATGTTTTCAGATAGTATGTGTCAGTAATTTTCTTGGATAAATTACTACAAAATTGTCAATATGTAACTCTAAATCGGCTCTGCACAGTTAAAGAGAAAGAAGTCTGATAAATAACTTGTATGCACTGTTACTCCGGCTAAAATTTAACCTTACTCTAGATATTACCTGAAATATGTTGTGCACATCAACACATGAAAAATAAAAATCCTATAGAAATCATTTATAACTAGAAGAATCATGTTTATCTTCTCTAATAGTTGATATGATAGCAAATTTTTCATAAATTAAAGCTTTTTTCTTTTAATTATTGAAATCTCCTTTAAGTGTTTTCAGTTTCTCTAAGTCTAAATTATGCTAGTAAATTCACATTTATCCATGCAAAAATATCCCTTTGATTCTCAAATTCCCAATTCCCAGAACTTAGCACTAGTACATTTCAAATGTTTTAAAGTGCCCTGCCTTTAAAATTCTATCATATTCATCCATGCCTTGTTTACTAATGCTTTAAAAATATGTAGTTCTTTTTCTTCATTATCACCATATCCCAAAAGATCTATTCCTTATTTTAATTAAAAACCATTTAATTAAAAGGCTTTTCTTATGTTGGAACACCTCCCAGCTGACCCATTCTCTAATGGCACTCCCAAATGGAAGACCTGCCAGAGCAAATAAGATTATTCGTTCATCAAGTCAGCAGTAAGCATTTTTCTTACAATTCTTTAAAAAGCTTCCCCAGGTTTCAGTATTACAGATGGAAGAGGGTACAGATGTACCAGAGTGGATTCTACATTTTTCTACTTAAAAAAATAGAAGCTTGGCAGTTTTTGATGAACTTTTCTGTGGGTTAGAGTAAAGAAAAAAAAATAAAATCTTCTGACATGAATCACTGCTGATGCTGAGTAAATAATCCTGTACTGAATTATGTTCTCTACTTTTCCAGTAGGGCATCCTTTCCTTTTAATGACACATTGGAATATCTTGTGACGATGACTTCAAGGGTGGGTACTCTTTCATTTATGTAGGGGATTGATCTGCTATCTCAGTAAATGTTTCTTTACTATGGTGAAAGATATGCAATAACCAGATAATAAGGTTCCATCCCCCCAAAGAATTAGGCTGATCCTTGAATGGCAAACTAGGATAGTATGTGAAACCTCAGATTTAGAGGATCTACCAGGTCTTGAGGTCTCATAATGCAGAGCTTACTTTCAGGCCATGGAAAAATAATTAGATGACACTTTTAGTGAAGGCAAAAATCCCATTAAACAAATACATTTATTTAGCACAAATTTAGCAATATACAAGGCACCTACCAGTATAGTAGGCAGAATGCTAAGTACTGGGGTCAGCAAGGCAGAAACAAAGCATTCTCTGCTTTTAATGGAATATATATATTCCATTAAAAGCAGAGAATTGTGCTATATATAATATATGCTGTTTACATATATAAATATATATATGTAAACAGAAAAAAAGATATGATTCCTAGAACAAGTTCTTAAGGGTAGAGAGGAAATGAAAATGATCAAATAGGTAATCAGATAATGTGTTGCAGTCAGAATTCTGCTCAACTTTATTTTTTATATTAACAGTCCCTACAAATAGCAAATATTTGTTAGAGACTAAATAACAATCTTAAAGACTGAGTGCATTAAAGAACAAGACAGAAATAATGTCATTTTATTAAAGAGAATTTTAATAGAGACAATATACAAATACCTATGGTAAACAATAAAAAGCACAAATTAGAGGTAATTTTATATCTCTAAATTCTTTTATCAATAAAATGGAGAAAGAATGGAACTATGAATTGGGAATATAATTTAAAAAACTAGAAAGAGAACAAATTAGTAATCCCCAACAAAACCCGAAATTGGAAATCCTAAAAAATAAAGATGAGTTGAATAAAATTGAATGTAAGAGAACATTGAATTTGTCAATAAAATTAAGATTTGATTTTATTTGATAAATCAATGAAATAAAACTATTGAATATCATTTTAAAAAGAAAGGAAACAAAATCACTAATATTTAAAATGAAAAAGGTGACTATAACACTAGTGAAGACAAAATTAAAGCAAACATTAGAAGTTTGGGGTTTTTTTTGCCCAGTTATATGCCAACAAATTTAAAAATATAAGTGAAATGGAAGAATGCATACACAAATTTAAAACTGCCAGTAATGCCGGAGGAATAAATAGAATATCCCAATAAACCTATTTCAGAAAAAAGAAATTTAATAGGCCATGATTGAACTTTCTAAGGGGGAAATATATATATATTAGGACTTGATATTTTACCAAATATATAAAGTTGAACTAATTAAGATATTAAATAAATTATTTTAAATGAGATGAAAAGAAAGTCCTATCAAATTCCTTTTGTGAAAGAATATGGTCCTAAACCAGGAAGAACAAAAACAAAGAAAATTATAGACCAATTTATTTAACGAATATGGATGCAAAAATCCTAAAAAAAGAAAAAAAATTACTTTTGGATTATTTCCAATTTATGTGTGTATATATTATATATGTATATACACATGCACTGGCATTTAATTATGTATATATAAATACATAGATATAAAATATATAAATATAAGTATATATTTGTTTAGCATAATGCCTGAAAGACAGTAGGGACTTATTACATGCTTCCATCCATCTATCCTCTCTCTCTCTCTCTCTCTCCCTTTCTCCTTTCCTCTATTCTTTCCCTCCATTCTTTCTTCCTTAATGACACCTTAAACAAAAAGACTCTTGGTATTATACTAATAATGACCTCTGTATGAATCTAACCATTGAAATTCTCATTAATATTTCTTCATTATCTAAACCTAAGGGTCAGAACAAAGAGTGACACTTGTGCAAGAAATGTTGTTTGTTCTTAATGAAATCAGTTTCATATGAACAAAAAAATCTGCTCTGAGCCTACTGCAGTGAGAGTTTTTACCAAGTCCCAACCCATTATATTGGGATTACTCCAAATAGCAGACCCATTTTACATTCCACATAAATGTTACTGAAATCTCTATAAGTCATTATGCTGGAAGCCAGCCAGCTATTTCCAGTAATCTTGAGAGGTGTGATGCTTTAGCTGAGAAGGAAGAAGAAAGAGTCAGAGACAAAGTGGTTTTCCAGAAGCTGTTCTCTGCCACTTTCTTCCTTTAAAAAGAATCAATCTTCCTTTTCTCCATTTATTTCTAGAACAACTTTGAAGTCCTTTTTCCCTGCTATGCATTACATCCCTGCACAAATGTATATCCAGAAGAGAATGCAAGCTAAGAGAGGCTAAGGACTGTTTAATTTTTGTTTTGTTGTAGGACATCTTGTGTATGATTATAACAATAATCATAATAAATTACATTTACATCATGATTTTAGGTTTGCAAAGTGCTTACCACATACTACTACCTCTATGAGCCTTAACAATGATCCTATGAGATGAGATTTAGCATTTCATTGGTAAAGAAACGGGAGTAATAGGGAGGTTATATGATTTTTTCAGAATCATATTGCTAGTGATTTAGTCTATATTCAAGCTCCTATCTTCCTTACTCTCATTTTCATTATTCTATTCTATACAAATGCTGGCTAAATATTTGTTTAATTGTTCTCAATTGATTATTAATGTTAATAATAAAAATTATATATATATATATATGTGCATGTCTGACCTGATCTGATTGGCATACTTTACTCATAAGAAACAAGCTTTCCTCTTTTCTTCTACCTCACATTGACTGACTAAATGATAACATCGTATTATTTCATGATTTTTGTATAAATTATTAAAATAAATAAATTAATAAAACAATAATATTAATAATGGACATTTTTATAATGTTATAATGTTTGCAAAAGTATTTCCCATGATACTCTTATACAGTTCATCTTGGAACTCAAGTGACATGTACTTAGTTAATTATTTTAGTAAGCAAATATGAAACCAAAATTACCACCAAATTCAAATGACTGATGACCTAGAAATTATAGGTAGATTTTTAAATCCCCAAATCAAAATGAATGTATTGTTTATTTAAAGTTACATAGAACTGAGTAATTTCTAAGAATGCACATGGCGGTTTATGGCAAAGAAAAGATTATTTACTTATAGTTTTAGTCATGGAATTTTGGAAAATTCATAGGCTTTGTTTTTAGAGGACCCAAGTTCAGAGTATACATACTACCTTTGAGACTTTGGCTAAGTCACTTAACCTCCCCAAACCTTAATTTCCTTATCTGAAACATAGGGGTGTTGGATTATATTGTCTCTGGAGTCCTTTATAGGGTTATGTTAAGATTAAAATTCTCTGGAGACTGTATTTTAATTTATACATATTAATTCATTTTAAAATATAAATATTAGAAATTGAAGAGGACCAAAGAAAGAAAAGGCTTCTAGCCTCATTTGACTGGCCTTAGAAGACTCCTCTCCCCTAGCTGGCTGCTCCAGACAGATCTCAGAAGTGTGGTTACTCCCTGACCTAGCTCTGAAACTGAACATGTGTGCATTCTGGGACTCTCCTAGCTAGTCTCAAGCCACATTCCCCATTCTGGTAGAATCTCCTAGAAATGAAAGGGCGATTCTACGCATTGCCTCAGAGAGATATGGTTCTAAGATTTGGAAAAAAATGCTTTGTTTTTAAATCTAAAGGTTTTATTGACAGTGTAACATTAAATTTTCACAATCCATACTCTGTTTTGTTGGGTGTCATGATAGTCTCCTCAGTGAATAATTCCATTCATAATATTTATACATTTTAGGATTTTCTTGCCAGGACACAAGAGGGCCCACAATAATTATATATTTCATGGAGGGTCTAACTATATTTGGGTGTTTCTTAACATATGAAAAATGATTGATAGACATATTGACAAGGAGCCATTAGGGGTTATTCCCCTTTTTTTGGTATAAGGGTTTAACATACAAAATAAAATGCTGGCATTTGGGGAGGACAGAAGTAAATTGAGGATATAACCCCCATAGTTCAGTCCATTATATCCAAAGGCTCACTCAGAATCCCATGACATAATGTCTATGATCTTCTTCTATTGCTGTCATCTTTTTTAGTCCATCTAGAATCATAATGATTCTTATAGCATTTTCTCTGGAAGATCTGCTTTCCTAGTCTAGGTCACAAGAAACATCTTTCCATAAAAATGCTTTAAAATATTAATTTATGGATCTTTAGGGGAGTTCAACAATGTTCTCTTGGGAGGATGAGATATTGCCCAAGATGTAACCCAATATACAAGCATATATATATATATATAATCTTTAGCAGTAACACAATGTTCCAATCCAGTATATAATCATTTAAAATAGCAATAGATTTGGTATAGAATGTATGGATAGATTCATCGTTTAAGAATTCATTAAATGTCACCAAAAACATATGAATCACCTTTCCCAAAAATAAGAGAAAAGAAAATAAATTATAACAATTCCCTGATACTTATCCATTTTCTACTGGAGATTGCTTATATACTACAAACATGTAAGTCAAGTGAAACAACATTGCAATTACCCACCATCTGCCATGATTAAAGAAAGTTGCCATACCAACAAAAAGGGGAAGAGAAGTAAAAGCTATTGTTTTAAGATCCAAAGGTTGGCTGGACAATCTAGTGTTAAATTTTTACAATTAGACATTATCCTATTATCTATGATTCTATGTGATGTGAAACTAAAAATGAACTCATATATATTTGCTTAGGAAATATAAGCAGGTAAGACTAGAACATATAATATTTGGTGTTTGGGGTGTCATATCTTTTTCTGTTTCCCAGTAAATCACTACCTTACCACCTATAAATGCTAATTATGAGTTTTCTTCTGACATGAACATTAAACTGACTAAGACGCCAGGTCAAGTGAATATTTTCTAATGGTCATCACTGCTAAGATAGCCAAAGGCATCTGTGTTTTTTCATATCAGTAATAAATATTTTGCAACTGTAACTTGGCTATTAATATTTTGATGAAGCTAAATGTTGATGAGGCAGCAGGGAGTCCAGCTTTCTCTTCAATAGCTTTATTAGCTCTAAAAGTACTAATTAGAAAATGGGATTTATTTAATAACTTAAGTAGATTTGATTTGCATTCATGGGCTATTTCTGTGCTCAAAAGTGAACCATATTGCAATACCTGGTTTATTATTGCTGAAATTGAGATATATCTAATCAAGTCATACTTCTTAAAACTTATCTCTAAAGAGTAAGAGATTGTACTCATCATCCTCCCTCTTAAGCCAGCCCCATTCCCAATTACCACATTTCCTTCAATTACTCTACTACTTTCTTAGAAATTCAGACTTAAAGGTTGAAACTAAATTTTATTTCCTGTCACTGCTTTTATTTCTTTTGACTGATCAAGAACCTAAATAACTCCCTGATGTATGTCTAGTCAAGTATGAAGTTTTCATCATAGCAATAGCAGTTGTAGAATAATAGTAATTCAGTAATAGAAATTCACTGTTTCTGTCTAATCATGCTTTCCACTTTTCCCACAACAGAATAAATAGATCTTTCTCCAAATATGTCATCTTTCTTACTTTTCTTATACATATTTTACTTATTTATGCCTCTAAGACTTCTCCTATGTTGGTTTCTACATTGCCCACTATTTCCTGTACAAATCAAACCCTTCTCTAAAGGATCTTTCAAGAACCAATCCAAGTATGAACCTTTTCCCACCAACTCTGATGAATGTCAAAATCTCTCTCTTTCAACATGCATTGAATTTAATCACCTTAAGAGATCTTTCTCTAATGCTAGATTTGGCACTTTAGTTATATTTTAAGTTGAATATTTTTTATACTTAAGAAATATACACAAGTTTTAAAAATATTTAAGTGCAGATTCTCACAGTAACCTAGTGAAGTAAACATTAAGCTAACTATATAGCAGCAAGAAATTGATTCTTATATTGGTAAAATGACTATCTTATTAACACAGATCAGAAAGTATTAGAGGAATGATTCCAACACAAAATTTCCTGATTTCTGGTACTGCCTTAATGTATTATATCATTCTTCCTTTGTTGTACTTCCCAAATATGGTGTTAATATAACATAACCTGTCTGTAGTGTATAAATTAAAATATATTTTATGTATTTATTATATATTATAAGATATTTATAACTATATATAAAGTATATATTAAAATGTATAAACAAAATGATTTTTGCATATATGAAAAACCTCCAGATAATATGCCTTTCTATAAAAGCACAATTGTGTATCTAACTGTTCAGTGTGTATGAACATACAATTCTATATGTAGTCATGCACATGAATCCACATATTTATTTATCTTTCTATTTATTTATTTGCTTGTTTGTACAGTAAGAAATTATAAAGGGGCAGCTGGGTAGCTCAGTGGAGTGAGAGTCAGGCCTAGAGAGAAGGTCCTAGGTTCAAATCCGGCCTCAGACACTTCCTAGCTATGTGACCCTGGGCAAGTCACTTGACCCCCATTGCCCACCCTTACCACTCTTCCACCAAAGAGCCAATACACAGAAGTTAAGGGTTTTAAAAAAAAGAACTTATAAAAAAGACCTGGGTCACATAGGATTTTAGGCAAAGATAGTTTGAGTTATGAAGTGATGGAGGAGCTATAGGATAATTCTGCCTCAATGTAGACTTCAGATAATTTCTGTTTGATATTGGACCAAAATAAGATATTTGTGTGTCTTTAACAGTAAACAAAAGGTGATTGACATAGTCATAACAAGAAAAGAAGTATACACGAGGTTAACCATAGAGGACACCTGCAGTTGAGTAAGTGGAATGACACTGCTTTGACTGAATTGCCCATAGTTGTCTGCCTGCTAACCACCACAAAAGTGGTGAATTTCTTGTTATTTTTGTATGTAAGTAATTAAAAATTATCTCAACAATTTAAACAATGAGCTCCATGAGCCAATAAAGTCTCAAGGATTATTTCAATGTTTTTTATATGAAGGAAAATAGAAAAATATGTTGAAGAAAATAGTCATAAATCAACATCTAACATCATATATCCAAATAAATTCAAAATGCACATCTGATTTAGAAATGAAGAGTTATAACATTAAAAATAGGGGAACAAGGAATAGTTTACATATCAGACCTAAGGACAAGGGAAAAATTTATGACCAAACAAGATATAGAGATCATTATGAGATTTAAAATAGATCATTTTGAGTAAATTAAATTTTAAAAGTTTTGGCACAAACTAAAACAATATAACCAAAACAAGAAGCGAAACAAAAAAAAAGGGAATGGGGGTAGTTAATAAGAAGTATCTCTGAAAAGGTTTCATTTCTCAAATATATACAGAATTGTGTCAAACTAATGAGAATACAAGTCATTCCCTAATTGATAAAATATCAAAGGATATGAATAGGCAGTTCTCACATAGAGAAAATAATAGTATCTTTAGTCATATGAAAAAATGTTCATAATCAGAATTAGAGAAATAAGGGATTCAATGAGGTTTTACATCCCTACAGGGAAACATGATTCTTGTAGCTCCTAAGAATTTTATCATTATTAGAACACTTAGAAGGAGTATATTTAGATAAACACAAGTTTGAGAGTTAAGTATGACGAGATGATATCTAAAAAAAGTAAATTAAATTAAGGGATAAGAAAATGGAATGTATTGGGAAAAGAGGGAGAGTGAAATAGAATGGGGTAAAATATCTCACATAAAAGAAGGGGGAAAATAACTTTTACAGTAGAGTGAAATATGGCTGAAGTGTTTTAGCGCGCATAAACCTTACTTTCCTTTAAATTGTCTCAACGAGAGAATATACACACTCAATATGGTAGAAATCCATCTTACCTCCAAAGAAAGGAAGAGGGGGAAATAAAAAGAAAATTAGATAGAGGGTCTCAATAGAAGAGAGAACAAATTGGGGGAGGAAGTAGTCAAAAGCAAAACACTTTTGAGGATGGACAGAATGAAAACAGATAAACAGTAAATACACAGTAATCATAATGGTGAAAAAAATTCACAAGTTTCTCTATGAAAGGCCTCATTTTTCAAATACATAGGAAAATACTTAAATATATAAAAATATGTCATTCCCTAACTGATAAATGTTCAGAGAATATAAACAGGCAGTTCTCAAAGTAAGTAAAGTATATACAGACATGTGAAAAAATTCCCTAAATCACTATTAATTAGGGAAATGCAAATTAAAACAACTATTATAATTAAAAATAATCTTGGAGGCTGTGCATTGAATTATATTTATTTGTTAGCAAAGATGAGAGAGAAAAGAGAGAAAATTATCACCACCCTTCTCTGAACTACCAAAGTCTCCCAGCTACATCATATTATTTAGTTCTCAAGGTATTTACTTCCTATTCAGGAAAAATCATGAGACGTAAAATCAGTCATAATTGTCCAATGGAGATGCCAAGCAAAGTATTCTATGATATTTAGACTTTTGTTTCTTTCTATGTTAAATCAGAAGGTTGGACTAGATGTCCTGTGAGGTCCTTTCCGGCAGTTATTAAGTATTCACTATGTGCCTGGCTTTGTGTGAAGCAATTGGAATAGGAAAAAAAGGCAAGAGATAGGACAAAGGACAATTAAGAATTTAACAGGTAAAGGTAGGGAAAGGAAAAATTTTAAACACACAACAGTATTAATCAAGTTTTGGGAGTGGAAAAGTATTTTAGAGACCAATAAGAGTGGGAAGTGTCTATCTGTGCTCATCAAGAATGAAGGAAGAGGTCATAGGGCCTCAAAGTCACCTTCCCTCGCACTTCAGGAATGCAAAGAAAAATGAGCTTTTTATGTACTTTACACAATCTGAGGTGTTCTGTTTCTAGCAGAAGCTTGTACCCCCATATCACATTGAGTTCTGATTCAATAAATTTATACCTCATTAAGAAACTCACTTCACTGTTAAAGAGATTCTAGAATGATTTAGTTTCAGTACCTAATTAAGTCACTAATAAACATGTAAGTCACTCAGTAGCTAAAAAAAACAAACAAAAAACTAATAGCATTTTGGATTAATCAAAAGAAATCCAGATGCCTTTGAGTTCAAAATGGAGGTCTGAAAGCAAAAGCAAGTCTTGAAGACTAAGGAATTTGATCTAAGACTGGCAGACACTAATTTCTACAATGTCTAATCATTAAAGCCCACAAACTTCAGCTAATATAAAGAAAGAAGCTCAAACTAGCATATCTTTCTTTTTTTGCCACAATTTTCCTAATAAGGAGAAGTTATTAATTCAGGGTATGTTTTAACTAAATTAAATTTAATATTTATAACTGCTAATATTACTTTGTCATCTATATAGTTTATAATCACTCATATTATAATTTATATAATTTTAAAATAGAAAATTTTCTTGAAAGAAATAAATTGAGTCACTAATTTTTAATTTCTTTTCTAGTCTTTTTGAAAGTTTTAGTTAAACTATCTTTCACCTTTTTTGATCAGACCACAATAAAAAGGAAAAACAATCAGTTTGGAAAGCTAAAAAAAAAATGACAAACATATGCAGAATCAGATGTTTCAAAGACTAGTCTTAATAACTATTTTTCCTTAATTTGCAATTAGAAAACACAATTAAGAATTTATGACATTCTTATTAGTTTAAACTTTTTCATTTACAAAAATAACTAAATCAAAATAAATTCTTAGCTAAAGTTATTACAGACATATATCAGATATCATATAATGCAACTGCATGCTGCTTATTTATTATCTCTTCTTTTATACCTGGAAACAAAATCCAAAGCAGATCCAGGGCAACATAATCAAGCTTTCATAAAAAAAATGAAAGAAATGTAAAATGAAATAAAGCTCAAACTTTCTCAGGGAGCAAGATTCCAGTTCTCAGTCAGTATCACTAGAGAATTTTTTGAAAAACTATTGATCACTTAGCCTCAGCAATCTAATATTGCTTTCTCAACTCAGGGTAAATCTTTTCAGATTCTAATCCATGTCTAAAGTTACCAGGTAGTGTGGTTTCCCTTTCTCTATGCTATTTTGGGTTCGATTTTAAAATCCTTACCATTGTTTCCTCTCTCAGCTATTTGAGATACATCTTCATAAATTAACTTCAGACCTCAACTTATTATTAGGCAATGGTAACATCTCTCTTCTGGAAAGTGAAAGCCAACAAAGAGATTACCTTGCATTTATTTTGGTTAATTTCTTTTATATCATTCAACATAAAACTAATTCATCTTATATGTAAGTAAGTGTTAGAAAATCTAGTCTCCATTAGTTAACAAGAACTCCTATTGTGAACTTTCTTATTTCAAGTATACATGTTTACTATCTCTTGATTCTGAATAAAGAAAAGAGAAGCAATCAGTCAGTGGCAAAACTGGTACTAGTATTTTCTTTTCTTGGAATGTATATCACTTGTAGAATCATCAGATGTTATGACTTAAAGAGACAACTTTGGATACTTTTAAGTTTCTTTTTGTGAGTTATTGTCTATTATACTATCAATAAGTCTTTTCTTAAAATATTATCTGAAGAATAATTTTGATTTTATTAAATTAAAAAGATTTTGTACAAACAAAACCAATGCAACCAAAATTAGAAGGGAAGCAACAAAATTGCAAAAAAAATTACTAACAAAATTATCTGACAAGGGTTTAATTTTCTAAATACATAAGATACAAAATCAAATTTTCAAGAAATCAAGCCATTCCCCAATTGACAAATGGTCAAAGAATATGAATAGACAGTTTTCAGGTGAAGAAATAAAAATTATCAATTATCACATGAAAAAGTGTTCTGAATCCCTTCTGATAAGAGAAATGTAAATCAAAACAATTCTGAGGTACCACCTCATACCTAGCAGATTGGCCAATATTACAGTAAAGGAAAATAATAAACATTGGAGGGGATTTGCCAAATTGGGACACTAATGCATTGCTGTTGGAGTTGCAAATTGATCCAACTCTTATGGAAGGCAATTTGGAATTATGCAAAAAAAGCTTTAAAAGTATACGTGCTCTTTGATTCAGCAATGTCACTAGTAGGTATGTATCCTAAAGAGATAATAGAAGATGGTTGTACAAAAATATTCATAGCAGCATTCTTTGTGGTGGCAAAAAATTGGAAAATGACAGGGTATCCCTCAATTTGGGAACTGCAAAGCAAATTGTGGTATATGATGGTGATGGAATACTATTGTGCTATAAGGAATGATGAACTGCTTGATTTCAATATAAGCTGGAAAGACCTCCATGAACTGATGCAGAGTGAAATGAGCAGAATCAGGAGAATATTGTACACAGAAAATGAAACATTGTGGAATGATCAAATGTAATAGACTCTGCTGCTGATAGCAATGCAATGATTAAGTACAATCCTGTGGAACTCATGAAAAAGAATGCTATCCACATGTAGAGAAAGAACTATGGGAGTAGAAACAAAACAAAAACATTTGATTTATCACTCAGTTATATGAGTATATGATTTGGGGTTTTGGTTTTAAGAGATTACTCTATTACAAAAATGAATAATATAGAAATAAGTACTGAGTAATAATACATATGTAACCCAGTAGGATTGTTTGTCAGCTCCAGGAGGAGTGTTAGAATGGGGGGGAGGGGTCGAGAGAGAGAGAGAGAGAACATAAATTATGTAACCATGGGAAAATCTTTAAAATAAATAAATAAATAATGAAATGATTTGTTTAAATAATAATGGAGAATAGGGTTTTTGTTTTTGTTTTCCTATGTATGTGACCTATCCATCTGTGGGTTTGGAGAAAGGCAAATAGATTGATATACTACCTCTTCATCAGCTATTACCAATGAAAGATGTCTGAAGATGTTCAAGAGAGATACTCAATAATAAGTTTCTAAAAATCTATTTCTTACTCTACCAGGCTGAGCTCAGGTTATCCATGGTCATGAGAGAGAAATGGAGACTGATATCCCTTTATTGGTTATAAGGTTGGCTATAAACAATAAAACTGATATAATCAATAAACTTATATTCTTGTCAAAATCAGTCTTTTGAGATAATTTTAGTCACAGCAGTGTATAGAAAATAATCAGTGAATATCAAGTCTTAAATGTTTTAAACTATAAATGTCTCATATCACAATATGAATCATTACATAAAAAAAAGAAATTTTAAAAATAAACAAAGCAAATAAGCAAAGGCAACATTGAACAAATATCCATGAACACATAGAAATAACTCCTAATATAGGAGAAAAGCATATAAGATTTTGCTTAATTTTTATTTTATTTCAACATATTGATGTAGGATATATGTTTTATTTAATAAAAATATTCCTTGAAACGCGGAAAAGAATTTATAAAAAGCAAATAATAATAATAATAAAATGATAAAACAATTTCCAAAATTCTGATTTAAGTAGATATTTTTTCTGAAGTGACCTATTAAGATGAAATATTACATAAAATTTTCAAGTAATATAATTTTGTAGGCAGATCACTCATGCATATTACATTATATTATAGTTTAATAAGTAAATGTTAGAGATCTCCCTGAAATTCAGAATGATTATTTATCCATGGTTATAGAGGCAGTGAGTTTCAGAAGCAGAATTTGGAATTCTAGTGTTCTTTCATTTCCTTCATTATCTTCTTTATGTCGTAATGACATTCTTTTGGTCTTTGAATTTT
The DNA here is from genome assembly GCF_016433145.1 of Gracilinanus agilis. Lineage (NCBI taxonomy): Eukaryota > Metazoa > Chordata > Mammalia > Didelphimorphia > Didelphidae > Gracilinanus > Gracilinanus agilis. Next base: position 568,367,920 of record NC_058130.1, on the reverse strand, counting down.
TTCATAGTTAAAACACTCATATTTAAAGCAAATAATCATATATTTTTACCAAGTCTTTTGCAATATTCAAAAGGATCTTCAATTAAGTTTTTGAAATCACCTTTATTTTATTTAAATATTATTATCATTAGCCATTAAAAAATAATTGTGATAGAATTTAAGTTATTCTAAGGAGAATTAAATTCACTTTTAAATGACATATTTTGTCACTATGAATATTCAGAAATAATTGAAGTAAATTTGTAGAGAACACCAGGATTTAAAACAAAAACAACAAACAAAAACAAAACAAAGAGAAAATGAAGCAAACATCAAGATGCCTGTAAAGCCAACATTCTCAGTACAGTATGGTAGTTTAATTTGTATTCATGGCATTATTTTCATTTTACAGATGAGGAAACAGAAGGTAAGGAGAGATCAGTGACTTGCCCCTGGTTTCATAGTATATAACTATGAAACCAGGGGCAAGTCACTGACAATGATACCTTATAATATAAAAAACTTTATAAATTTAACGCATTATAAAATTATTGACTATTTGTAAATAAATAACATATTCATTAAACGTTCTTTATAGTATTTTCATTTCACACATATACATATATACAAGGGAAATAAAGGAATAATGCAAAAAACATGTTAGATTCTCTTTCATTTTTGATAAGCAGTATAGTGTGTCTTTGGACACATCTCTTATTTTCTACCAAAAAAAAAGTACAGTTTTCAGTATGAAAAATAAAAGTTCCAAATCTGAGATGCTTTGAAATAGTTCCAGAAGTTAGCCCTGATTGGGCAAAAAATATTTTGTGGTAAATTAACTAAAAACAATCTGTGTTGATTTGCCACATGATATCTGTCAAATGCAAATAATTTAAACATTCTGAGAATGATGTGATAAAAACATTGGCTCAGAAATGTAGTTCATTTCATTCCACACATGTTTTTTTTTCCATGCCTTTACCTGTATTATCTTGAAGTAAGTAATATAAAAAATAAAAACATCTTTCTTTTTTTTGTTGTTGTTTACTTTTTGTTTTATTGTTAGACCCGTGTCTCCATCAATTCACAGTGGGGAATCTCCTGCTATAGGACACTTCTGGAAACCCCCTCCTTCTTGAGTTTTCTGAACACTGATAGTTTATGTGATTTGCCCATGGTCATACATCGAATATTTCCCAGAGATAAGACTTCCATCAGGTCTTCTGACTCCATGGCCTACTGTGCCTCTATCTATTGTAACTTATTACTTGTCACTGTAATTACATAACTACCCAAAGTAGTCTAGCTTAGCTTTTTAGCAAGTGATCTTAACACTCTTTCCATTTGTAACATTTTGTCATCTGTGAACACAGAGAAATGTATTTGGAATTAAAGCCATTTAGTTTATAATTTCAAACATTGTGGAGATGTGTGAATACACAATGTCTAGTAAACTAGAAATTGGGTACTGTCAATTGGGAACTAAAGACTAAGCAGAAAAACAAAGACCCAAACTACTTAGTTATATGAGATAATTAACATTTCTAGAACTGCATAAAAAAGTATTAAACCCCCCACAACAACACTGGCACACTCTCAATCCTTTCTTTCCCCACATGCATCCTCTATCCTCCATAGGGTTTCAGTACCATAATGCTAGTCTTTTATCCATGCAAAATCTCTTTTATATCATTATTGTTATTATTTATCCTTCATTTTCAAAGAGGACCAATGCCATCACTAGGTAATATCTTAACTTGTGAATGAACTGGTTTTAAATGAAGCAGAGTTGCATACAAGTCATCAATAGCACTCACTTTTTCCAGAGCCATCTAAGTCCAGGGGCAAGATGGAAATTAGGACAACTCATGATGTTCCAGAATGCAACGAATGACATTGACATCTTGGGTATCTGACAAACCTCTCATCGCTTCACTGCACCTGCTTCAGTTGTCTTCATAGAAGTAGGAACAAATTGTTCTCATTCTCTCATTCCACTGGAGGAAGTATTCACATGATTGGGATAGATACTCCCCCAACTTGACATTGACAATGAATTTGTGGCCCATAATTTACTCTGAACCTCAATCAACCCATCTGCTGAGATGGTTGTTCAGAATGGAGCTACTGTGTATACTAAAGCTTCTTGGAGTCTCAGGCAGGAATTGAGTGCCATGTAGACACAAAAAGTGAATGAGCAGCCCTGGGAATGCTCAATAAACCCTAACACCAGAGATGCTTATACTTTTTTAAGTCTTTACACCCCCAAGTACTTCATCCTTCTGACAGTAAAGCATGTACCTATCCCTCCCCCAAACCGGTCTCATATTTGTTCCAAAATCTGGAATTATTACTTTGGATCCATGAAATAGATTTAAATTCATGTTTTATTTTCCCCTGGCCTCCTTTATCTACTATGGAAAGTAAGGCTGACAAATTTGTGTTACTACCTCACTTAAATCCAACTCATACATGAGTTAAGACATCATTATCATGATGCCATTGGTACTCTTCAAAACAAAGGACAAATGACAACTCAAATCCCAAATCTGTTTAGGGGAAATTATTCGATACCAGGAATTTATTTCAATGTGTTAGCTTTTTCAAGATCACTTACTTTTTCAGCTCTTTCAAGATCACTTACATTTTCAACTCTTTCAAGATCACTTAAATTTTTCAGCTCTTTCAAGATCACTTACATTTTCAAATGGGTGTTTATGTGTTAAGTGAAAAGTTCATTTTCTTGATAAAGTATTATCAGTCATCAACTAACTAGGGAATTTTCTTTCTGAGGGACAGATGTTCTTAAGACTCTAAAATTATACAGTGTGGTCACTATCCAATTCTACTTACTTACAAAATGACTTTGGTTTAATTCTTGGTGATGGAATCCACTATGGGCTATTGATAAGGTAATATTTGTTGAAACTGGGGGAAAACATATCTTCTCAGTAGTCAAGAATAATTTCTACTCTTTGCTGTAAGGCTCTCATAAATAATGACTTCTGTTAATAAATCTTTCAATATTGACTTGAAATCTATAATGTGGATAATTTGAGGAAAGGTGTTTGGGATAAGGGAAATTGAAAGGAGGATGCTGGAGACTTGCTAAGTGGGTAATCTCGGTTACAGGTAGGCTGGGATTAAAGGAGATTCAGGGTATAATAGGACTGAAGTTAGGAGTATAACACAGAAGGGAAACAGAGATCTTTTAGGGAGAAGAGAAGTTAAACTAAACAGACAAACACAGCAGGCTTACATACAGACTGGGACTTAGACTCAAATACAAACTGAGGGAAATAGACTAGACTGAAATTAACAAACAGGCTTTAGTTAATTTCACAGGAAGCGACTTGTTTTGAAGTAACACCTTCCTTCAAGATGGATGCCCAGCTTCCTCTAACCCAGAGTATGTTGTCTCTTTCCCTCTTCTTCCCTCTTGATAACTAACAGACAAATTATACTAATTAGGGTTGTTGAAACACAAAAGGGTTTATTTTGTTTGAAGGATGGTTTGTTAGGAAGGTGGATCAAAGGAAAGCCCTATCAGTTATCTCAGGAACCTCAGGTGGGGGAAGGGAAGTAAAGATGGAGTCTGAGTAAGGACCTGCCTTAAACTCAGTTTTTACTAGGTGCTATCTAAAGGGAATAAATGATGACTGACCAACTATAACTAATGCTGTCAATTAGGTAACCCTTCACAGATTTAACTCCTCTCTAATTACTCTCCTTATTAACTTCACAACATATAAGGTAAGGGAGGGAAAAGGCAGGGATGGTAATGGAAAAGGAAGATATAAAGGATTTATCTAAATAATAATTTCTTAAGTAAATATATCAAAGCTAGGCTAAATTTCAATATTAAAGTTAGGTAATCAAAGCAGCTAGCTCATTGACCACCTCCCTCTACGGAAGATCCAGTCAACTGCCTTTCCTCAAGATTCTAAACCTCTAACAGCTTTTGGAACTCAGCCAAAGATAGAAAAAACTATATGACCCCAATTCTGTATACTACAAATCTCAGTGACAAAGTAAAACAGTCATTATGTGGAAATATTCATAATACAAAATGTGGTCCTCTACCTTTGTGTGCATTACTTATATCAAAAACCCTCTTGTTTTTAAACACAATACAGATGACATGCATAAGTGTTTCTTGTGTGCCCAAAATTATTATAAGATTCTTTTTAAAGGAAGAAAGTGTATAGGATCATAATGTTTTGATCTTATCTTATTTAATTCTTAACTTTGTTTTCTTATAATCTTATAAGGCATTGAAAACTTCTAAATCATTTTTTCTTATCCCTAAATTCTTATTAACCAAAACAACACAAGTCTCACACTTTTATATCTTAAAGCTTAAAAGGAATCTCAAGATGCCTTGATGTTTTCTCAACATATGACATAATATATTTCAATATTGAACAAAAGCAAAAAAAAGAACACTGGCCTAGTATGTTCCCAAAATATCTTTGCGGGGTTATGTTGGGTATGCTTATTGTTGCTCAGGCATGACAACAAAAACATGAAATAAAATTTTATTTATACATTTATTTGAAAGCAGATGTCAAACTTATGTTTTTGAAGATAAATAATTATATCCTTTTTAGCTTATTATCTTTTAATGAAATTTATATTTTATGATTTATTGCCTCTATTAATCACAACTCTGATATTTAAGGATAAGGTATAATAAAACATTCTGTCATTTAAAATAATTTTAACATTATAATAAATAACAAGTTAATGTTAAATAGCAATGTTAAATTATAATTAAAAATCTTGTATCACCTAAATGAGTGTAAGAATTTTTTAATTTCATATTTTTGTTAAGACAAAACAATTTATGAATGTCCTATATAATGCCATGAAAAGCGATTTTACAAATTTCTTTTTAAAAATTTATAATAAATTGCTGTTCCCACACCTCTGCACAATTCATTGAAGAATCAGTCAGTTAACTGACCATTTATAATAGTTTTCCTCTGAAACTAATTGCCTGCTATGTCATTTTACCAAATACTGTGTTGACATTTTTGTTCTCAACCTTTTTACCTATGTTCAGTTGGTTTTTACTTTTCTTATGAATCGCTCTATCTTGTAAAATCACCTTAAGGGGGCAGCTGGGTAGCTCAGTGGAGTGAGAGTCAGGCCTAGAGACAGGAGGTCCTAGGTTCAAACCCGGCCTCAGCCACTTCCCAGCTGTGTGACCCTGGGCAAGTCACTTGACCCCCATTGCCCACCCTTACCAATCTTCCACCTATGAGACAATATACCAAAGTACAAGGGTTAAAAAAATCACCTTAAATAATGCAAACACATGTACTCAATGGAAAAATTATACAAATAACATGTTACCATTTTAGGACTAATTCCAAAAATCAGGGCAGGCACATTCTCATGATATAGACCAGTGATGGCCAAACTTTTTAAAGAGGGGGCCAAAGGAAAGGAAATGCTCATCTGTCAATTTTTTTTCTAAGGCAACTTTTTCGAAATTTCATTGTATTGTATCCTAATTGTATTCGTCAGATTAGGAATAATGTTCCTCAGCCAGATAAAACATTTCAGGGGGCTGCATCTGGCCCATGGGTCCTAGTTTGTCCATCACTGATATAGACCATTAGGAAGAAATTCCAAAAACAGATTTCAAAACTAGGGAAATTTAGTATTGAATCATCCTTAAGGCAATAGAATAACTGCCTTGTGACCAGTGGAATAACTTGCCTTCTAAGTACATATCTGCTAAAAATTTGCATTTTCCATTAGATGACAATGGATTAGAAGATCAAATTCTTTCATATTTCTAATCTATTTCAATGATACATAGCATTAGAAATAGTATATGTATCCCTAATGCTTGGCATGTTGCATTAAACTTATTTTTCTAGGCCTTTAATAAATCAACATATTTTTTATTAGAAAGAAAATAAAGAGCACCATGATATACTTTGCTATTGTAATGTTTTTTTTTGAGAAAATGAGTCAGATATTTTAATTCTGGGTTATAATATTTAAAGCTACTTATGATATCAAGTCTGCCTTATTAGCTTCATATTGTTGTCCAGCAAGTCAAATACTTACAAGAGATAGGAAATGTTTGTATTTTCTTCCTTCTGTGTTTAGAAAGCAATTTTGTCTATTTCCTACAAGAAATATTTGTTCCAACTTTCTCTTATGTCATGGTTACTTCTCCAAATACATTTGTCCTAATATGTTCTGACAGCAGAATTGTAGCAATATACTGGCAAAATGACCTCTATTGCTACTTTGGGATTTGATTGTCAGTTTTGTTGGTGTAACTAACCCCGCACCAATGTCCCTTTTGGGACTGTGCCCAGAGCATCTGGTGCAGCTCTTACAAAGCCAGAGCACTCTCCAGAATCAATTCTCTTTATACTGTTCAAAATATAGAATAGTATCAAAAAGAAAAGAAATAAGAGACTGAGAAAGAACAAGAGGAAAGTAGAGGAGGATCCAGAAGTCTTAAGAGAAAGGACAAGGGCATTTTATAAGACCATGAATTATTTCTCTCATGCTGGTTATTGTTTTTAAAATGACCATCATTATTTATTCATTATAATGAGTTTACAAAGGGACAATTACTATATAACCTTGGACTTGAGAAAAGCTTCTTGTAAATTTTAATGCATTCTTTAACACAATGATAGAAAAGTTCAATGTTTTAGAGATGGGGAGAAGTATTATATGGTCTGTAAGCAAACAATATATTTAAAAGAGATTTCCAGATGCTTGACATTCTGAAAATCCAGCAGTGTTTTCATTGGTATCTAGATAGTATCACTAGCTATCCTTCATAAGAGAGAAAATTGTTTGCATCATTTCACTGATGATATTAAAACTGATTTGTTTGTCAAATACACAAAAGACCTTCAGCATTTGGCAGCTAATCAGGAGGATTAGCATTTTAGAATGACTGAGGAAACAAAAACTGGAGTAATTAGACAGCAATGTGAAAAAGCTTAGTTGGCAGAAGGCCAGTCTCCATATATTAATGTAAATAGCTATTAAAGCAACTTTCTTTATTGCCTCTCCCATGAGATCTCATAATATAAATAACAAGGATGTGCCAACTGTTCTCAACTGGGTATATTCTCCTTTACCAGCCAAATAATTCACGAAACACTATTATCCCAGTGTGAACTCTAACATACATGTATTTTATTTTAACAAAGGAGCACTTAAAAATTCGAGAATGCTGGTCGAGTAGCATGAATAACATGAGTAATAAGATCGTTGTTTGTTTTTCTTGCATCACAGCAACAGAAGCCCAGATATTATGTCACCACACCAGTAAAAAGGGAAAATATTAATTCAATGGAAGTAGAAAAAAGTAAAATAGACATGTAGCTGTTTATAATCCTCAAAAATATTATACCCACAATATTTCACTCTGAATCAGTAAGATAGCACAAAATAGAATGAAACAAGGAAACTATTACTGTCTTGCATTAGCTAATTATGTTTATTTGCATTTTTAAGGCATACAAAATTATGAACAGAAAGTCTTGACGGTCCTCCATTGCTGCATCTTTCAAGAGGTAGTTGACTATGAGAATTTTCATAATCTTCATTTCACTGTGCTATATATTTCTAGCTTGTTTCCTAGCAAATGAAAGATGATGGATCACATAGCATTTTATTACTGAAATGTACTTCATGCTGTAGATATGAGAGTGATGACAAGTAACTTAACATGTCATCTTCTTCTTTTTCTTTCTTCTTCTTTCTTCTACTTCTGGCTTCTTTCTCCTCTTCCTCTTCTCCTTGCTGTGCAGCCTGGATGTCTTTAAAGATAAAAATCACAAAAATATATTTTCTTTGTAGGACTCAAAAATTATAAGAGATTATAATTATATACAAATAAGTTGATAAAAAGACAATGCCATTTTCAAAAGTGATGTAATTCATTTAAAAACTTTTAGTAATCATTTTCAAGCTAGGTAGGTAAGAAGGAATGAGATGATGAAATGATATAATTCATTAGTATTCTTGGCATGAAGATAATTTTACTTTAAAAAAACTTTAAAAAAAATTAGAAATTTTAAAGCCAAAAATGTAAAATCAAGTGAAACTGAGCAGCTGTGATCAGACAGATGGGATTTGGTGGAACAAAATGCAGCCAAACATTTGGACAAAAAACAATAACTACATTTTTTTTCTTAACAAAAAGGTGGTTTAAGCTTTGTGTGATTTTTCTAGATGCAGCAGACTGGAGAATAGAAGAAAGATGGGCAGCATAAAAGTTTCTCTTCCTTTTAGCTTTTTCTTTTAGTTTTCTTTCAGCTTCTTCTTATATCAGAAGAAGAATGGAAATGAAAAAAACTGCATGATGGTAATAAAATGGGGAAGAAAAACCACTCATGATTTTAAATAATGCCTGGGAAAGTAAAATAGAAACATTGGATAAAAGGATCCTGTAATGGGGGAAAAGGAAACCAGTATAAAGTTACATAAAAAGTGATATGGATATATACAGAAAGTAATGTGAATTCTTAAGAATATTTTGTTCTTTCCTCCTTGTATATATGCTAAAATTTATCTTGTTTAGCATTCTATCAGCTAGAAATCTTTATTAACTAGAATACTATGTTTCCTAGCCAAAACAGCAGGTGGGAGTGAACAGCAGGGGAGAGTGAAAATCTGCAGAAATAGGAATAACCCATATTTTGGTATTAGATTGGTTGGGTTCACTGAAGTGAAAAGGTCTCAAAGCCAGTGTTTGCTCTATAAGGGATCAGTTGGACTAGGCTTTTGAGACCAAACCCAACAGTACTAGGGATTGTTATGGAAATAACAGATATTGTTTTGAGTCCTGGAAAGCCAAAGTATGCTGATAAATACAGTGAACATACTTGTTAATGAAATAGGCCAAAAAGAAACTGGAAAAATTAGTTTAGCTCTTGACCACATAACATAAATAGTAGAAAAAGAAAAACAATCATGTCAAACTACTATCTTCATTCTATGTATTGAAGAATTGAAGTAAAGACTAAAGAAAGAAATTAAAAGAGGAGGAAAAAGCATTTCGTCATTTTAAAATAATAATTCTTGATTTTATTTAAGGTTTAAAGATATATGGAAGGAGGGAGTCTGTGTGTAGATAATACTTAGTAAGGGACTCTGGTTACAAAACACACTTTCATTTGTTCTTCCCAATTTGGAAAGAGAAGAAAATAACTTGAAATCTCAGATAAATTAGGGGAGAGTTCCACAAAATTTCATGAGAATGATAATGGAATTTAAAAAGTGGCTATTGTCCCAACATATTAGGTGAGACCAACATATATATATATATATATATATATATATATATATATATATATATATACAGATACAAACAGAGACAAAAGCACATGTGTATGTGTATAAGTGTGTGTGTTGTGTGTGTGTGTGTGTTTGCATATCTTCCAAACCTGGAGCCTTTTTGGAAAGTAACTGTGCTTGGGGCAACAAGGTGGTTCAGAAGATAGAGTACCAGGCCTAAATATGGGAGCTCCTGAATTCAAATCTGTCCTCAGACACTCTTTGTCTGTGTGACTTTAGGCAAATCACTTAAACTCAGATCTTTAGTTCTTTCCACTCTTCTGCCTTGGGACCAATTCTTAATATTGATTCTAAGATAGAAGGTAAAGGATTTTTTTAAAGGAAAGTATCCATGCAAATGAAAAAAAGTTTGAATAAATAGATACAAAAATAAAAAATTAAAAGCTAAAGTACAATACTTCTTTTGAATGTCTTGAAAAATAAGCAATCAAGAAAGAGTAGATAGTTGAAAATATCAAAAGAAAAGACTGAGAAGGAAAAAGGAGATGAACTAAAGAACTAATACAGTTACATATTTGTGTGTATCATATATAAATGTGCATATGTATGTGTATATATAAATAATCTCTTAAATGTATACACACTTACACAAAAACTTGGCTTTTTTATAGGGCAGACTAAAAAAAGTAAGGCTACATATTTTTAGTAATTGGGCACACGGAAGACTATTTGTGAAATCAGTTGTTATTATTCCCCCAAGTCAGAGAACACTACTTTCTAAAAGTGGTCTGAGAATAGAGCTCTCAGTCCTGAAATAGGAAAGATTAGCATGGTTCCTTTGAGGAACAGGTCCTGACAAGATGGTGGACTCCAGTTGCCAGCTCATATAATGGAGTAAAAATTGAGTTAAGCTACGTATTACTGGAAACCACTTCAACCACGTTTTGAACAAAATAAGGTAAATTTCATATTCCCGGTTTAGACCCCATTCCCCAAAATTACATTAGCATATTATAATGAGACTGAATGATAGGCTATACTTTATCTTAGGATTACTTAAACAACCACTTCCAAAAAAGGCTAACTGGATATGCAAATAGATATGCTAGAAAAATTCTACTCTTTGATTAACTAAAGCCTATATGAATTATTAGGGAAACAAGGTGTTATAAATTACTGTACTGATTAATTACTCCTCCCAACTAGATTATAAATCTTTGGTAACCAAACTGTGCTGGATGAGGGAGGACCATTTTGTAATAGGAACTAAAATAACAAGGGGTGTGTGAGTCCCACTACTTTGCATTTGCTGGCTATAGACTTGCTTTCTATTTATGAGAGCTCATTCACAAGAGAATGCAATTTAAAAAAAAAGTGAAAAAAAAAAACAAAACCTTGAAGCTGATGCCAACAGTCAAGGTCATTTTTGAGTAGGAGAATGTTCCTCTCAGTACTTATTGTGCAATCATATCAAAAGCAAAAGTGACTTTAGGCAACATAAAAACAAGGTTGAACACAATTTTTTATGATAAATAATACAAAATCTGGCAAATGATTTCCTTGAAAGAATATATTAAGGAAAAAAAAAACAAAGAAGGAGAATTAACGCCTGGGCAGGGTAGAATCTACCCCTTCATTCCTCTCTTGAATAGCTTGTTTCTTTCCCCAGTCCCAATACTCACCTGAGATAAAATACACTCAATCACGTGCACCATTCAGCTTGTTTACTTAGAATACATCTTTTGTGGTTTTACCAAAGAAAACTGAAGATTTGTTGGGTGCCAGATGCTGATGTTGCCCTTACATAAGATATACTGATTTTCTGGAACCACCTTACCTCCTTTCATATATTTTCACTCTCAAAAATTGTGAGAAACACTACCCTCTTTAATCCAAAAGCTGATCCCAAGTTACTTTCTTTCTTCACAAATTGAGAACAATAAATCAAAATATCTTTTCTTTCACACAACAAATATAGAATTATATATTGCATGAGAGCACATGTACAACATATCATATTATCTGCAGTCTTGGGGAAGGAAGAAAAGTAAAAAGGAGTGATAGAGCTTAGGTTAGAAGAATTAAAATGGCATTTACTCATAATCTTTAAAATAAATGTAAAAATATGAAGAAACATGTACATACAGTTGTACATATCTGTGAAATTAATCATTTAATTATAATTATCCTTATTTAAAAGTGAGGTATATGAAATGAATTGACTGTGTCACATAACTGTAAATTTTAAAAGTCAGAGCACTTTGATTGAAATCAAGAAGAAATGAAGAAAAACAATTATTAAGGTTTTCTTAAATCCTGAGGATTAAAAGAGGAAAAAAATAACAACTAAATAGTCGTTTGTTCCTAAATAGCTCACAACTAAAATAGGGGAAACAAGACATAAAAAATAGCTTAGATGAAGGGCAGATAGAAAATTCCAGAGATACTAAAAGAAATACAAAAGTTCGGATGGAAGTTCTTGCAGTCTCTTATGGCGACCTGAGACAAGTCAGGCCCACTGAGGAAAGGAGCCATGCTTTCTTGAGATTGCTGGCAAGGTCCCAATCTCTCACACAAAAGCTCTACTGCTCTCCATGTTACAGATTTAATTTTAATTAAATTTCATGCTGATATCACACTTCTGACAGATTTTCTTAGCAATAGGGGTTATGTTTGGGGCCACCCGGAATTTTCAGTGCCATAATGCTTCATCTCATGTATAGCATTGCACACTGTGAAATACAAGGCTTGTGGCAGGATGGGCTTGCCTGAGTGTGCAATCCAGATCCCATCTACTAGTTTGACCCCAAAACCATTTTCCCATTTCTGAGTGTCCCTGGGACCATAGACTTGTTTTAGAATGTCTTCCTCCATCAAGGTAAAGGTTAAAATAGGGGTTGGACCAAATCTAGTTCCAAATTTCATGGTGATGTCTGCCCTATATTTGCCCAATGATGTTTTGCCCAGCCCTCTTGTATGACACTTGCATTAGATTACTGCCATCTCTCTAGGCATATGTACAACCTCAAGAAGTTGCAGAATGTCTCCATAGGTAATGGCTTTTCCTGCTATGGTTATAAAACCCCTATGCTTCCAGATTTCTCCTGTGGCATGGAGAACATTAAATGCATAAGTGCTATGGATGTAAATGTTGACCCTTCTATCCTTAGCTATCTGCAGAACTCTTAACAAAATGATTATTTCTGCTCCTTGAGCATTGACTGTTTTTAATAGGGAAGTATACCACAAAGTTTCTGTCTCTTCACTATTGCTGCCCCTATAAACTTTTCCCTCTGTGCATGTATGCAGAGCCATTGGTAAAGATTTCAAGTTCTGGGTCTTTAATTGGCATGTCTTTCAAATCTGCTCTTGTTTTTTGTACCATCTCATGGGTTTCTTTGCAATCATACACAGGCTCTCCTGACATTGCTAAATGTGGGAGAAGAGTTGCTGGATTCAGTGAATGGCAATGTTTTAACCTTATGTTCTCATTATTCAGGAGCATTATCTCATATTGAGACAGTCTTTGTGGAGCTCTTAATCATGCTCTCTATACTATGTGGGGAGTACACAGTTAGCTTGCTTCCCAAAACCAAATCAGATTTTTGAACATTAATAGTATAGCTCCAATAGCTCGAAGGCAATAAGACATGCCCTTTTCTGTCACATCAAGCTGCGAGCTATAATATGCCATGGGTCTTAAATTTTGTCCTAGATATTGCCCAAGTACAAATGATGCTATGCCCTTGTCCTCATGGACAAACAGGTGAAATTCTTTGTTGTGATCAGGGATTCCCAGGGCCAGGGCTGAGAAAATGGCACTTTTATGTTTGGCTATTGCATTTCGATATTCCTTTTAGAGTTTCAAGGGTTCTGAGACTGAATTCCTGGTCAGATCACTGAGTTATCTGAATATTTGACTGTATCCAGGAACCCATTGCCTACAGAACCCCATTACTCCTAAAAATGCACGGAGTTGCTTCTTGGTGGTTTGCAGACTTAGTTTTTGGACATCTTCCACCCTTTTCTGAAATATCTTTCTTGTGCCCTCCTCTAATATGAATCCCAAATATTCTATCCTAGGCAATATCCATTGCAGTTTGTATTTAGATACTTTAAGTCCTCTCTTGCACAGCTCTTGCAAAAGAGTTACCGAGTCTCTCTGATAGATTTTTGCACTTGAGCTTGCAATCAAGATGTCATCTCCATAGTGAAGCAATTTTCTGTCTTGGAGTTTTATACTTTCTAGATCCCTTTTTAATATTTGACAAAATATTGTTCCCAAATCACAATACCCTTCGGGCAGTCTTTGCCGAGTTATCTGATGGAATTTCTAAATTCCATCAGTTAACTTTGAACACAAAGATGTCCTGGCTATCCCTTGCCAATGGAATGGTGTAATAAGCACTGCACAGATCAAACACACTAAAATATCTGGCATTGCTTGGGATCACAAAAATAATTTAATTGGGACTTGATATGATAGCATGACATTTCTTCACAAAGTTATTAACTGACCTTAGATCTTGTATTAATCTCCAGTGAACCTTGCTTTGTGCATCGAACTTATTTTTCTTAGTAGCTAAAATAAGGGTGTTATAATCTGAAATAGTGGGAACTAAGGTCTTCTGCTTAAAGAGACTCTCTATAATTGGTGAGACACCTTCTGTGGCTTCTTTGCTAAGCCTATATTAGTGAATCCTTGGAGGTATCCCTTCTTTAACTTCTATATGTACTGGTGAGGCTGATTTTAAAATGCCCATATCGCTGGAGTTTTCTGCCCACACCTCACCTGGGGATTCCATATATGCATCCAATATTTTCTACCTGGGCATATTCTGCTATCTGCAATAAGAACAATAATGGATGGTGTTTGAGTGATTGGACAAATGCAGAAAAATGTCCCCAGAATGGTTGCACTGGATTGCAGCACCTATTTTACATAAAAAAAAAACATGTCCAATGAGATTAAAAGGACACCCAGGGATCAATAGGAATGTGTGGTTGATGCTAAGGGGTCCAAGGTTTACCATTTTTATTGTTAGTTTTGGTAACCTTTGGATTTCCCCTGTAACACCTTTGGCTTGAACATTTCCTATGATTTTACTATCTCTTGGAAGAATTTTGAGAACACTCCTGGTAGCCCCATGTCAATTAATATTGAATGCATTTTATTCCCTACTCTGATTGTCACGTGTGGTTCATTATTTTCATTATCTTGGTGTACTGGTACCAGTGGATTGATGTTGACAATGGTATCACAGCTCTTCCCTGGTGCTATACCCAACCCAGTCTGTTTCCCTCCAAAGTTGCTTGTCTCCCCTTTGAAATTCACTTCCCCTTGATCTTTCTCATTCATGAGTGATTGTGTTGTTGTGTGACCGCTATCTTCAATAATATTATTGATTGGTACATGTGTATCGTGCATGATGTTGTTATAGCCAGTTAAGGTATTATTGGATTCTGTTTGTATTATTGGCTTTGGGTAAGGAAGAGATTCTTTTGTGTTCTTGATCATTTCTGTTTGATCTTCATTTTTGTTTGACTCAAGAAAAACTTGTCTGTCATTAAAGGTTTTATTGCAAGACTTCATTGTCTCTACTTTTTGCATTAGCAGGCTTGAATATAGATACAGTTTGTTTTGTATTTCTGTTTTCCTTTTCATTCTCCCCTTCTTCTGCATAAGTTTGCTCATTTGCTTGCTTTTGAAGGTCCTTTAATCTAGTTGATCTTTCTGCATGATTTTCTGTGTGTTTGGAAAGTGCAAAAATTGATACTTTTGGTACAGAATTTTCCTTGAGAGTTGTTGCAAGGATAAATTCTTTCTTTAATTAATTAATTAAATTTAATTTTTTTATTTAAATATTTTACTTTTTTAAATTTTTCATGGTTCCATGATTCATGTTTTTACTTTCCCCTTCACCCCTTTCACCCCTCCATAGTCAACGAGCATTTCCACTGGTTTTAACGTGTGTCATCAATCAAGACTTATTTACATATTATTGATAGTTGCATTGGTGTAGTCTTTTCGAGTCTACATCCCCAATCATGTCCGCATCAACTCATGTGTTCAAGCAGTTGTTTTTCTTCTCTGTTTCTACTCCTGTAGTTCTTCCTCTGAATGGGGTAGGGTTCTTTTCCATAAATCCCTCAGAATTGTCCTGGGTCATTGCATTGCTTCTAGTAAAGAAGTCCATTACATTTGATTTTACCACAGTGTATCAGTCTCTGTGTACAATGTTCTTTTGGCTCTGCTCCTTTCACTCTGCATCAATTCCTGGAGGTCTTTCTAGTTCACATGGAATTCCTCCAGTTTATTATTCCTTTGAGCACAATAGTATTCCATCACCAGAAGATACCACAATTTGTTTAGTCATTCTCCAATTGAAGGGCATACCCTCCTTTTCCAGTTTTTTGCCACCACAAAAAGCACGGCTATAAATAGTTTTGTACAAATCTGTTTATCTATGATAACTTTGGGGTACAAATGCAGCAATGCTATGGATGGATCGAAGGACAGGTAGTTTTTAGAGCTCTTTGGGCATAGTTCCAAATTGCCATCCAGAATGGTTGGATCAGTTCAGAACTCCACCAGCAATGCATTATGTCCCAATTTTGCCACATGCTCTCCAACATTCATTACTCTCCCCTGCTATCATTTCAGCCAATCTGCTAAGTGTAAGGTGGTACCTCAGAGTTGTTTTGATTTACATTTTTCTAATTATTAGGGATTTAGAACACTTTCTCATGTGCTTATTGATAGTTTTGATTTCTTTATCTGAAAATTGTCTATTCATGTCTCTTGCCCATTTATCAATTGGGGAATGGCTTGATTTTCTATACAATTGATTTAGTTCCTTGTATATTTGAGTAATTAACTTCTGTCAGAGTTTTTAGTTATGAAGATTTTTTCCCAATTAGTTGTTTCCCTTCTGATTTTGGTTGCATTGTTTTTGTTTGCACAAAAACTTTTTAATTTAATAAAATCAAAATTATTTATTTTACATTTTGTAATTTTTTCTAACTTGCTTGGTTTAAAATTTTTCCCTTTCCCATAGATCTGACAAGTATATTATTCTGTGTTCACTTAATTTACTTAGAGTGCAAGGATAAATTCTTTGCCGTTTGACTTCTTTGATAGTTCATTGCCTTTTGCATTAATAAGATGGACTTCAGTTAAACTTTGTTTCAAATACTTTTTGCTATTCCCCTCAGTAAGCAACAAAGGTTTTTTATTGGTTTTGTTTCCTTCTGTTGCCACCTTAGGTTTCACATATCTCTGGTCTTGATTTTCCTTTGACTTTTGTGATTTTTCCACCTGCATCCCTGTGTGTTTGTAAAATGACAAGATTGGTATGTTTGGGATAGCATCCATCCTGGATGTGGCAGAAACAAACTCCTTGCAGGTTGGATTTAGCATTGAAGCATTGAAGTGATTGTTACTTCCTGAAAACTCATTTGCAATATCACTTTCCCTTTTCTCTTGGGGGGGTATTATTTTCTTGCATGACTAAAGATCCCTTTTCTAATCTTTCCTTTCCATTCTCATATGTACAGATTATTTTGTTTTATCTATTTTTGTAGCAGTTTGTGTTTTAAATTGATCAGAACATCCAACTGATTTTATCTCTAAGTTTTGTGCATTCATTGATGAATAATTGCTTTTGTGGTGAACTTTCTCTCTTGTTTTGATTTTGCATTTCTGTATGTATTGCAGATTTGAGGTTTGTCTTTGCTTTTTCTTGTGATTTGCTTTGATTCATGTCTATGATTTTGCTTTTTCCCATTATCATGTCTCTTGTACTCTCTTAACATGCCTTTATGTTTGTAAGTATGTCTGTTTGTATATTGTTTTGATTTTCCTCTATTATCTTTGCTGTTTCTGTACCATAAATTTCATTTTTTATATTTTTCAAGTTTTTCTGTAATTGCATTTTTTCATCTACTGTTTCTTTGTTTTCAGTTATTGTTTTACCAACCCCCTCCACTATTTTAAGATCCCAACTTTTTGTCTAATTAGCTTTTTGCCCCTTTTTTGCCTTTGCACTCTTTCCCTATGATTTTGAGTTTTAGCACAGAGTCCTGGCTTCATGCACTAGCTTGTGTACCTGAATATCTTGGTCTCACTCCTTGTGATATGTACCTCTCCATTGTGCCCAAGCCTGGTGATTTGCTGTATATATTTTTGCACCCCCACATTCATGATTGCAGCATCTATCATTTTTCCTGGCATAAAAATTATTTTGATTGTATTTTAAACTGGAATACCTATTAGAGTAAGTTTTCTTTCAGTTATTAGTGCTATTTGGGTTTTTGAAGTTAATTTGTTATTTATACCAACAATCTTTCACAAAATGGCCCCTTCTCTCACAAAGATAGCATTTTTTTGTGTCAGTCTCTGTCTAGGTTGGCATTGTGACCTATTCATGCTGTTCTTAGTTTGCAGGGTTGCTAAATTTTTTATTTCTTCTATCTCTTTCTTTAAGTGTAAATTGTGCTTCTTTCAGTTGCTTCTTAAGGCCAATAATGATTTCTTCCTTAGATTTCTCTGTCTGTTTATTCTCTACCATCCCCTGTGATCCTGACCGGATATAGTTTACTATTTTCCTCATTTCCTCATTTCCTCAAATGGCAATTAAGAAGCTTCCCATACTGGCAAAACTATAATGGGGATGTTGAAGGAAGGTGTTGGGGATAAGGTGTGACCTTAATGGATGGGATCCCACCCTCAGAGCCAGCACTATGGAGAAAAGGCTCCCCACCCCGTAAGTTCTAGTAGCTTTACCCCTCAAGATGGAGTCCAGTAAATGGTCTTCCCCCACTGCCACAAGATCAGTCACCTCCTCCCTCAATATAACTATTCCAGACTTCTAAGTATCAAAAATCATGGGTTTATTAATGGATAAAATCTCAGGGAACAGGGGAAAAAGTTTTAGAGGAATGAAGGAAGGAGAAAAAGGATGAACTACTTTATCAACTATGTCTTCTTCCCCCAGAGAGCAGCTCTGGACTTCTTCTGCCGCTTGGTCACAGTAGGTAACTCTCTCTTCCTTCTACTGTCTCCTATCAAATATTTCTAAACTAATATCACAGGGAAGTAACAGGATCAAAGGGTTCAGGCTGGATCAGGAAAAGGATCCCTACTCATTCAAAGCCACTCTTCCCCACCAGAAGTTTGGCCTGTCTGGCCAAATTGGAGAATGGCTATTCAGTGTCTTTGTTGGTATTAATGGTCTCCCTGATTAGTCTTTCATACAAGTACAGGAAAGCCCAATTCTCTCAGGATTCAACCCACAAAACCAGAATCTTCCAACCAATGAATCACCCCCCCCATCCCCCACCCAGCTCCTCCTCCAGTCAGGAGAGAAGAATGAAGTGAAGGGACAGTTGAGAACTTTCAGAATTCTCCTCCAAACACCTCTTGATGTTGACCCCTCCCAAATGGAATTCTGAATGGGCACATTCTGCTGGGCTGGTTTTCTGGGTCCATTCCACCCCCAACTGCCTGCTTGCCTTTGCAAATTCAGTTCACACAGTTACATCCACCAAAGGTCATCATCAAACCCTGAGTCCTCCCTCACTCTGAAATTCAAAGAAGTCTTTGTAATATCATGACTGAAAGAATCAAACCTTCTTTTCCTTAAGTTATGCAGAATAGATTAGCTCTACTTGTTTATATCTGTATAGCAACCCTGATAATATTCTTCTGTGAAGTCATTTCATAAACATTATTCTGTGGGACTGTAACACCCCCCCCCCAAGAATGTTGTAATGATTAGTATTCTAATCTTTATAAAAGTCTTTCCTTTTGTCACAATAAATGAAGATCAAAGCCCCTAGTCTTGGTGCTGTGTTTCTTCCCCTTGCTCAATCCTTCTCAAAGCATGCTGGCCCCCACCTTTCCTGATTTCCTTCTTATCTCACTCTTTCTCTTTAACTGCTAGTCTCCCTAGCAGTCTAACTCTCACTGTCCACAGCTATAATGGCCCTCAGATCTAATCATTCACCAACCTGACACCCACACTCTCTTTTCTCAGTGTGGTTCAATACTGTGCTTTGACTTCTAAGACAGATGAATTATATTAATAAAGATATATGAATACCCTGAAATAAGAAAAACATAGCCAATGTGTATTTTGTCCTTTCAAAATACATGTGGGGCAGTATCTTTGGACCTAGGTACTACATTTAAACCAGAAAAATGATAAACTGGATAGTATGCAACTAAGATGGTGATGGACCATTCCATATGAGAATTAATGGAAGGAATTGGGTTTATTCATCATAGGGAAAGGAAGACAAATAAGGAAGATGATAACTTGATTTAAATACTTAAGGGGAAGTTATGAAACTAAGGAATCATATTTCTTCTCTTCAGACTCAGAGGACAAATAGGATCAACTTTGTTAAAAAATAATACAGAGAAATTGTGGGTTTGATTTAAGGAAAATCTTAATAATTATTATAGTTCATCAAAATTGTCATGGACTACCTTAGGAGTTAAGGAGGTTTTCCTCTCTTGATATTGTTATGTGACAACAGATGAATACTTTACTGATATATATATATATATATATATATATATATATATATTCAAGTATAGATTAAATAAATTGAGCATTGAGGCTCCTTGTAATTGAAGCTTTGTTGTTATTTAGGACATTGTTTTAGTCTGATGTAGCTGACTGATCTTGAGTCATATGACTCAGAATAAAATCAAAGTTCTGAATTGGACAAATGAAAGCTAATAGCATAGCATGAAAAAATAAAACAAATTCAGAAGAATGAAACGACAGAAGAAAATTTGGAATCTCTCATTGTAAAAAACAACTGACCTATAAAATAGGTGCAGGAGAAATAATCTAAGAATTAAAGAATTACCTGAAAGTTAGAATAAAAAGGAAGCATAAAAAAGAAGAAGGAAGAGGAGAACCTGGATAACATATTGAAATAAATTATCAGAGAAAACTACCTTGATATTCTTGAGTAAAAGGAGAAAATAGAAATTGGAAGCAACCACCAAATACCCCTAAAATAAATTTAGAAATTTCCAAAATCCTGAGACTATTACAAATTCCAGAACTCTTAAGTCAAGGAGAAAATACTGCAAGTAAGCAAAAAAACCCTCAATTATTATGGAATGACAATAAGAATTACATAGAACTTAGCAGCTTCTACATTAAAGAATCAGAAGGCATGGAATATGATATTCCACAAGACAAAAGATCTCAGCCCACAACAAAAATTCACCTACCCAGTAACACTGAGTATAATACTACTCCAGGAGAATAAATGTGTGTTTAATGAAAAAAAATATTTCTAGGCATTACTGACAAAATGACTAGAGTGAAAAAATTAATTTGATGACCAAATTCAACATTCAAAGGAAGCACAAATCTGAACAGGGAACTAAGGGGATTTAATAGGCTTAATCTACTCTCATACATATATGGGAAATGGTAACGAGAATATTTAAGATTTCACTGGTATTCTCACTGGAATTGGAACAAAATAAAAATAATATCCCCATTTAGATAGATACAGAAATGTCTTACAAAAGAGGGAATTCAAAAGGGAAGAGGAAGAACAAAAAATGTAAATAGGCAAAAAGGAAGCAGGACTTGGGGAGATAGGTAAGCAGAAGCAAAAACATTCCTAAACAGGGAATGAATCAAAAGAAAGGAGGATGAACTGAAGAAAACTAGACTGAGGGTAATAGTAATCATAGCAATTAATATGAATGGTATGAACTCACCCATAAAAAAGAAGAGTATAGAAGAGTGGATTTAAAGCCAGAATCCACTATATTCTATCTAAGAGAAAATACATACAGTGTGAAGGGATAGGGAGAGATCAAAATCTATTCTGTTTCATCTGAAGTGAAATAAAAAGAGGTAGCATTTATGGGGGGGCACTATTAAAGTGGAGGAAAGGATAAAGTTGGTAACAGGCTATACTTAAAACCTATGCTTATTGGAATTGACTCAGAGAGGGAAGAACAGCTTGATGCATTGGGGTTTAGAATCCTATCTTATCCTATTGGGAAGTTGAAGAGGAATAAACAAAGGGATGGTGATGAGAGGAGTAATATAAGGAAAGGAAAAGGGAGAATGGTTATTAATAGACTGTATAGAAAAGTAGGAGGGGAATAAAAAGGGTAATGGTGGGAAGAAGAAGAATATAAGGGAGATGAAATTGGGGGAATGACAAAAAGCAAAAGGCTGGCATGGAGAGAAACATTGGAAGGAGAAAGGGTAGGTTTAATAGGAAATCAAGATGAAGGGGGAACACACAGATGGTAATCATAACTGTAAGTGGATTGAACTCAGCCATGAACAGAAGCAGATAGCAGAGTGGATTAAAACCAGAATCCTACCATATGTTGTTTACAAGAAATACATTTGAAGCAGTTAGACACACACAGAGACCAAAGATAAGAAGCTAGAATAGAATCTATTGGGCCTCAACTGAGACAAAAAAAGCAAGAGTAGAAATCATGATCTCAAAGTTAAAATAAGAATAGATCTGATTAAAAATATAAGGAAAGTAATTACATCTGAATAAAGTAATATACATAATGAAGTAATATCAGTACTTAAAAATATGCACCAAATGGTAGAGCATCCAGATTTTTAAGAGAGAAACTAAAAGAGTTGAAGGAGGAAACTGACAGTAAAACTATATTAAGGGAAGACCTCAAACTCTATAAAAACTATCTAAATATAACAAAAAAAATAAATAAGAAAGAAACAAAAATAGTGATTGAAATTTTTAAAAAGTTAGATTTAGTAGGTTTCCAGAGAAAATTGAATAGGGATAAAAAAATATCCTTTTTTTCAGTAACACATGGCACATGCAAAAAAACAAAAAGAAAAACCGACCACATACCAGGGCATAAATATATGTGGCAAGTTGTTATTATGTATAATTGGGAAAATAAAATAATGTTTTTTTTTAAAAATGAGTTTAGTAAAATTCCTGTTTTACCTATTATTTCAAATAATTTAGATAATATTAGAATTAGCTCATTAAGTGATCCTTAAATGTTTTGTAGAAATGGCTTCTAAATCTGTCATATCTTGATGCTTTTTTAGGAAGTTCATTCATGATTTCTTCAATTCCTTTTTCTAAAATAGACTTATTTAGAAATTACATTTCCTGCTCTGATAGTCTGGTCATTTTTATAAGTATGCCTGCATTGCTCTTAGATTATTAAATTCTTTTTCATATAATAGAGCAAAATAATTCATAAAATATATTTCATTTTATTTTCATTCTTGATGTGTTCACATTTTTCATCTTAATGCTAGTGATTTGGTTTTCTTCTCTCTCTATTTTTACCATACTAACCAATCAATTACTTTATTTTTATAAGAAAATCTTATAGATTTATTTTTAAATTCAATTGATTTATAACTTTCAATTTTATTGATCACGTCTTTTTTTATGATTTGTAGTGTACTATTTACTTAGAGATTTTAAATTTGTTATTTTTTAGGCTTTTATATTTCATTCCTAATTCATGAACTTTTCCCCCTATTTTTCTTAATATGATCATTAAGATATATAAAATTTCCTTTAATTGTTATTTTCCTTTATCCTATAGATTTTATTATTTTGCTTCACTGTCATTTTTAATGAAATAATTTATTGTTTCTATAATTTATCCTTTAACCCACTCATTCTCTAAGATTAAGTAATTTAGTTTCTAATTATTTTTTATTATTTGTTTCCATGGTCCCTTTTCATAATTTTATTGCATTATGGTATAAAAGGGATTCATTTCATATTTCTGCTTTTCTAAATTTAACTATAATATTTTATGTCTTGATATATAGCCAAATTTTTAAAGGTGTCAAGTACCTCATAGAGAATAATATGAGATATAAAATAGATTATTTTTACTACACTAAATTTAAAAAGTTTCTGGACAAGCAAAAGCAATAGAGCCAAGATTAAGGGCAAACAACAAACAGAAAAATAAACCTTTATATCAAATTTCTTTGACTAGAGGTTCATTTCTCAAATATATACTGAACTAAGTAAAATATATGGTACAAAGCATTCCCAGTTGACAACTGGTCAAAGGATATGAATAGGCAATTCTCAGATAAAGATAAAACTCCTTAGTCATATGAAAAAATACTTCAAATCACAATTAGAGAGGAAACCAAAACAACTATGAGGTTATCACCTCACACCTATCAGACTGGCTAGTATGATTAAGAAAAGAGAAAATTATAAATTTTTGAAGAGGAAGTGGAAAATTAGAGCACAAATCACAGCTGGTGGAACTGTAAACTGATGCAACCATTCTGAAAAACAATCTGGAACCATGCCCAAAGAGCAATAAAACTTTGTATATACCCTTTGATTCAGCAATATCACTATTAGGTCTTTATACATAAGAGATTAAAAATAGAGAAAACAGTCCATCTGTACAAAAATATTTTAGTAACTCTTTTTTTGTGGTGTCAAAGAATTAGAACCTGAAGGGGTATCCATCAATTGTACATATTGTGACATAAGAAATGACAAACAAGATGATAGTGAAAAAGCCTGTAAAGACATATAAAATGATGCTAAGTGAAATGAGCAAAATAAGGAGAAAGTACATAGTAATAACAATAATGTATGACAGTCAACAGAATAATTTAATTGCAGTTAACAAGGCAAGGATCCAGAATAACTCCAACAGACTCATGATAAAATAATGACATTCCTCATTATAGAAAGAACAGTTGGAGTCTGAATACAACTTGAAAGATACCTTTCTTTATTTTCACTATGAATTTCTCTGTATTGTAAGCAATATTCATCTTCTTTCACAACATGACAATCATGAAGATATGTATTATAAGATAATATATGTACAACCTAAAAAATAGCATTACATAAGGGGACTCCATGCACAATTTTCTGAACTCCTCAGCTTCATTCAAAATATATTTCAGATTCCAATTCCTAAAGAATACATTCAGAAAGTAAAAGAATTGTTTCATAGGTAAAAGGATATAATCAGGGGAGTCCTTTATCAATTTTATGAATTTTTCAAGAATTTTGATAAATATACATGATGTGAGATTTTTAGAAGAGTAGTATCTGCGGAGCGTGGTAGAGCTATGGCCCAGGCCCTTACAAAGAAGACATATGCCTTAATAACAGCCTTTCTCCAATATGAATGATGAATGGCATTCAAAGTATATGCATTCTTCCTATAGGCATAACCCTTCTCTAATATTATCCTTTTCTTTTTTGTGAGCATTATCTTTAAATTCTAGAGTAAGTTTAAATATTGCATTGGAAATTTCTCTTTCCACCATGAATAAAATACACATATGTGGAAGAAGTACATAGATAGTGGTCAATGCTTGCACTTTGAGAGGGAGGGTCTTAAGATCCTAAATTCTTAATACTCTTATATGCCTACATGTTTGTATACATAAGTAGGTATGAATACATGTATATATAGACTATCTCAATCAATTTAGAGAGAGACATAATGACAAATAATTGAGTTGTTCACATATTTTAGATATTCAGTAATATGAGTTCTTTTATCTCAGAGCATCCTGATTTACTGTCTTTATATTTTTGGATAGTAGCATAGTGTATTTGAATATTAGATTCTTTAAAAAGTGTAGAATTTAATGGAACATAGCAGCAGAATCATTCTTTTATGGAAGTCTTGAAAAGTGAGGACTTCAATTATGAAAATATATTTTATTTTATATTCACATTTCATACTTAGGTAAAAAATTCAAAATTATGTAAATGAGCACAATAAGGTACAAACATTATTTATCAGTGCACAATAAATTTAACTAAGGGTAAATAAATATAATAGTAATTTAATTTTAATAGCACAAGTCAAAAGAGTCCTTGGTTTAAAAAAAACAAGCAAATTATTCTCAGAAACAGTGTATTTGTTTCAAAGAAGTGGTGGAATTTTCTCTTCCACATTTAATTAAACTAAAATTTGAAAATAATAAAATAAAATTTTATACAAAAAGCAAGTTTTTGCCATGTCATCAAATTCCATATTATAGAAATTTCACAATTTATCCATGAATTTTACAGTATTGATTATTCATTGAGATTTTTTAAATATATGGATTTGAGCTAGAACTAAAGGGAACCCAGAAATGTCAGAAGAAAGAAAAATTCAGATATGGAGTATAGGAAGATAAATTGTCTTGAGTGTCTTGTTCATGGAACATTAAGAAAACCAGTGTCAATTGATCAAAAATTACATGGGCAGACAAAAGGTATTAGAGGACTGGAAAGGCAGGAGAGGGAGAGATTATAAAAGTTTTCCAATTCCAAATAGAGCATTTTGTATTTGATCCTGGAAGTCATGAGAAGCCAATAGAGATTACTTAGTATTGGTGTAGCATGATCAGATCATTGCTTTAGGAAAATCATTTGGTGGCCAAATAGAGGATAAACTGGAAGGGAGAGAGACATAAAACAGGTAAATCAGCCATCAGTCTATTCAAATCACTCAGCAGAAAAATTTATGACAAACATATAAAATGAATACAATATAATTACCATGGGATAGTTATAAATGGGAGATGAGAAAAGGGTTTTTGAAGACATTTGTACTTCTGTTGAGATTTGAAAGCAGATGGTGTTTGCAAGAGGCAAACATAAGCAAAGGAAGTAATCTGTGTTCAACAGTCTGTGCAAGGGTTCAAATGTAGGTGATATGACAAGGTAGGAAAAATGAGCAGATAACAAAAAAGCGTTTAACTCTTAAGATTTTTTTACAGAGATAAAGAACAAGGAATAGACAGAGAAGGGGAACATGAAAGCAAAGCAAACACAAAGTACAAAAGAAAAACATCGATTAGATATAGATTCTGGAAAAGCTCAAAAATGACTTCAAAAACAAATTAAGAGGCCTGAGGAAAAGTGGGGAAGAAAAGTGAAAGCAATGCAAGAAGAAATGGGCCAAATGACAAAGGAGCCCCAAAAACTGATAGAGAAAAATCAGGTCTTAAAAATCAGAATTGAGCAACTAGAAACTAATAATTTCATGAAAAATCAAGAAGTAATAAATCAAAATCAAAGAAATGAAAAAAATAGAAGAAAACATTAAGTTTCTTATTGGGGAAAAAACTGACATAGAAAATAGATGCAGTAGAGACAATTTAAGAATTACTGGAGTACTTGAAAGCCATTATAAAACTAATTAATTAATTGATTAATCATAATTAAAATTAAAAAAAAAAGCTTGGACATCATAATACAAAAGATTATCAAAGAAACTGCCCATATTCCCTTGAACAAGAAAATAAGATTGAAGTTGAAAGAATTCACAGATCAATTCCAGAAAGAAATTCTTAAATGACAAATTCCAGGAAAATAATAGCTCAATTGAATAGCCCCCAAACTAAAAAGAAAATACAGAAACTAGCTAGATATTTTAGATAATGTTAGAAAATATTAGAGTTAATAGGTATGTGGAGAAAAATGAACAGGGATGAAAAAAGAATATACCTTTTTGTTAGCACCACATGGTATATATACTAAGATTGACCATGTTTTAGGTCATAAAAACCTTCCAAACAAATGCAGAAAGGAGAAATAATAAATACAACTATTTCAGATCATAATGTGCTAAAAATATATAATCTAATTCTTCAAAACTGGTGCATCAAAAAGCAAATCATAGAAGCAGTTACTTATTTCATTAAAGAGAATGACAATGAGGAGGCAATATATCAAAATCTATGGGATACAACCAAAGCTGTACTCAGGTGAAAATTTAAATTCTTGAGTGTCTATATTAAAAAGAGAGAGAGATAGAGAGAGAGGGAGGGAGGAAGGGAGGGAGGAGATCAATGAACTGATCCAACCATTTTGGAAGACAATTTGGAATTATGTTTAAAGAGCTTTAAAAGATTTGCATAACCTTTGATCCATCTATACCACTACTGTGTTTGTACCCCAATGAGAAAATATAATTTTTTTACAAAAAATACTTATATCTGCTCTTTTTCTAGTGGCAAAAAATGGAAAGAGAATGGATGTCCCTTGATTTGGAAATGGCTAAAAAAATTGTGGTATATGATGGTGATGGAATACTATTGTGCTATAAGGAATGATGATTTGCTTGATTTCTATATGAACTGGAAAGACATAAATGAACTGATGTGGAGTGAAATGAGCAGAACCAGGAGAACACTGTACACAGAAAGTGAAATGTTGTGGAGCTATTAAATGTAATAGACTCTGCTACTAATAGCAATGCAATGAAAAAGGACAATTCCTTGGAACTCATGAAAAAGAATGCTATCCACATATAGAGAAAAGAACTATTGGAACAGAAACACAAAAGCAAAACATGATTTAGCACAAGGTTACATGGACATGTTATTTGAGGTTATGGTTTTTAATAGATTATTATAAATATGAATAATACAAAAATAGCTTTTGAGTAATGACTTGTATAATCCAGTGGAATTGTTTGTCAGCTCCGGGAGTGGGAAAAGAAGAGCAAAGGAGGAGAACATAAATCATAGAACCATGGAAAATATTCTAAAAAAGTAAGTAAAAATTGAAAAACATGATAAAAAGACAAAAAAAGAAACTATTATTTGTAAAAATAACATAGATGGATTTTACTTAATTATGTAATTGAAAATATGAAACATATAGTGATTTAATTTGATAATTCTACGTATGGAAATTGTTTTATTTAGAATGCAATTCAGACATTTTATTTTATTTTATTTATTTTTCAATAAACCCTTACCTTCCATCTTAGAATCAATATTGTTTATTGATTCCAAGGCAGAAAATTGGTAAGGGTTAGGCAATGGAAGTTAAGTGATTTGCCCAGGGTTACAAACCTAGAAAGTGTTTGAAATCAGATTTGGATTCAGGACTTCTCATCTCCAGGTGTGGCTGTCCCTCAGTGTAGTCATTTATCTCTTTCTTAGATGGTTAAAATGTTGTAAATTATCTCGTGTTTCTAATATCACTATCTTTCAATTAGCACATGAACTGGGAAATGGATTGAATGTTAACTGAAAATAAAGAGGAATATCCAAGTAGCAATGAAGATCTTTAATCAGAGCAGAATTGCAGTTCCAAATCAACACATAACAGGGGGATGTGGGAGTACTTACTTTAACAGGAAAGGAGCTGGTTTAAATAACTTTCAACATGGCAGAGTAATTGGAGAGGGCAGCAATCTGAGGCAACAAAGAGGAGGAAAGACTAACACATTGTTGAGATCAAAGACCAGATATGATTAAGGAGCTACTGAGGAATGATGGGGAGGATTGATGAGATTAAAGTGATTAAAATCTGATCAAATTAAAGGCTCTAGGAGTGATAAATTTCCAAAGATATCACAAGACTTTCTCCAACTAAGTGGTCAGAAGGGTGAAGGGAGCCCTCCTCATAAATTCATTTAACGATTTTAAGATTTTCTTGATGTGGTATAACTAAATATAAAACATAAAAAGGACATTTAAAATACTTTTATTTTTTCAAGGTGTGTTTTATATATATTTTCTCATTTCTTCCTAGCAATATGCTTCTGAGGTAAATGCTATAGATATTATTATTCCTGTTAATAGAGATGAACAAATTGAGTCTGGAAAATATTAAGTGATTTGCCCACAGCTGATAAGTGCCAGAGGTGGAATTAAATTGAGATCTTCATGGATGTGAGTCCAGCATTCTTTTAGCAATATTCTTTGCTTTTTCTCTGCTTTTTGTTTTTAACCCTAGCATTTTATATATACTTGGCACATAAAAAGGAGTAAAAAAAGGTTTTCTATTGCATTCTAAAACTCTGCCTTCTTATTTTAATTATAAGAAAATTTCAAGCTATTAATACAAATAATAGTTCCCTTCTAGAGACTAGCTTAAATTCTCTCTCTTTATCAGTATTTATCCTTTGACCTTGAGCCTGGATATAGTAATTATTATAATACTTGCACTTAAACATCCTCCTTTACCTAACCTACTTCTTTTGTTTATATCAGTGATTCCCAAAGTGGGCGCTACTGCCCCCTGGTGAGTGCTGCAGTGATCCAGCGAAGCGATGATGGCCACAGGTGCATTTATCTTTCCTATTAATTGCTATTGAAATTAAAAAAAAATAATTTCCAGGTGGCTAAGTAATATTTTTTCTGGAAAGGGGACAGTAGGCCAAAAAAGTTTGGGAACCACTGGTCTACATGAAAAAATAATTCCAAAGAAGTAATAATAAAGCATCTTTAATCAAGGCAATAAGATTATAATCTGAAATCTCTCACAATAACCAAGAATGGGGTACCCAAAAGGGCAGAGGGGTGCATGGTTGCATAGTCTTCTATGTGGTGCAGCTCTGAGAAGCTGTACCATGATCTATAAAAACTAGAAGAGATAGCCTCTGGTGTCTGATAAATAATGTCTGAGTAAGAGGGCAATGGGAAGATCTACCCTCAGATAATTTGTGGTGAAGTCATCTAAGTCAGCAGCAGTAAGGGTCATCTGATGGTCAGCTGAATTTGACAATTTTGAATAAACTTTCCCTTCCAAGGTCATAGTGGAGCCATTGACTTCATGCCTAAATTTTCAGTGACACTACATCATCAAATTACGTCTATGCATTAGAATCTCATTTCACTTATCTCTTATGTAAGCAGTGTACATTTTGAGTCTATGCTTTAGTGTGGCTGGAATCTCCTCATTTAATGAAGGATATCTACTGAACCTCATGCTTCTTCCTTTTACAATAGTCATGTCCATGTATTACATTTGGTTATGTCAGCCATTAGAACTTTCATGAATAAACTCATAAAATAAATTAAATCAGTATTTCAATAGTCATTCAATGTCAACAAAAGCAGCTACTTTTTAAAAAAATGTCCCGAGAGATATCTCTACTTTCAGATAGATATCTAGAGCAGTGATTCTGAACTAGGCATTTTTTGAAATATTTATAAAAATTATTTTAAAAGTTTTTTAATATAATTCATTTCCTTCCTAATTTTACACATGGTGTTTTATATATTAAAAAAATTTTTTTCTGAAAAGGGATCCATAGAATTCACTGATTATCAGAGGCTTACTACTACACTCCCCAAAAGGTTAAGAAATAGCTATTAACAAGATTGCAAAATAATGTTTCCCTTTCTGAACTTTTATTTTACTACTTTTAAAGCTAATGAATCCATCTTCTCTGAATATCTGTCGCAACTGCAATTTATAATTGTTTGGTCTTTTTGTTAAATTAACTTTTTGTTCTATATTTGTTTATAAGGTTTATGAAGATAGGTTATGGATTATGTTTCTTCTTTCATCTCTTAGTTCTGGACCCAAAGTACGCATTTGTATTTGATCCTTTCAATGATCTTTTGAAAATGTTCACAGTGACCATTCCATTAGAATTTTTTCAAATTAGCAGTAAAATTAACTTTAATTTTGTTTGCTTTTCACAATTGTACTTTTAGTAGAACTTTTTTCTATAATATGAAATAAAGACAACTTTAAACAGACAATCACAGCTGTTTGAGCCTCCTTCAACAATCAATAGTCAGCTTTAATTAAGATGTTTTATGTCAGCCACAAAAGAAAACATCTGAGGTATCTCTCAGCTCAAATTTCTATATTATCTCAATGATCATTGGTCACTTTTCATCTATTTATCCTTTCTTCCATCAATTTATCCATCCATTTAAAATCACAGATTTCTAAACCACAAAGCCTATCTCCTTTTCTTGACTGGGTTGTACTTAGTACTCAGAGGACCAAAATTACATTACTGGTGATGTCTTTTCACTTGCACATAAATTGTATTTAACTGAGGCAGAGTAGCAAAAAGTCTTTCACTTCATTTTCTTTAGTAGACATTGAAGTCAAATAGTAAGACAAAAGTCAAGATGACTGGTGATGTTCAAGAATGCAGTGGGTGACCATGGCTCCTTTAGTATTTAACCAAGCTCTGAGTGTATTCCATGAAGCCTTCATGGACATTGGAACAGATTATTCTCATCCATATATTCTGTAGGAGGAAGTCTTCACATTTCTGGGGTAGACACTCCTCCCTCACCCACCGAAAGATTTGAGGTCTAACAGTTACCTTCAATGTGGTTTAGCTTGCCACAAGAATGTGTGTGGATGTGACCCACTCTGAATGATACAGCTTTTTGGAATCACAGGTGAGAACTGGGTGGCAGATAGAAACGGAGGTAAGCAGTCACGAAAAGGTTTCAACAAAGCATTGCACCAGAAGTATTTGTCTTCCTTGAACAACACACGTAAAAATGTTTTTAGTATGTATTTAGTCAGTTAGGACTTTATTAATTATATTTTAAAATACTGAAATTTGTGAGAGAAATTAAAATATTTTTCTTATTTATTTAAGTATGGAAGATGGGAATGATAAATGACAGAAGGAAGAAAGGAAGGAAAGGACAGAGGGAAGGAGGAAAGAATGAACTAAGTAGTGTAGTGCATAAAGTTCTGAGACTAAAATAAGGAAATTCAATTCCAGCCTCAGATACTTAGTAGCTGTGAGCCGCTAGGCAAGTCATTTAAGACCTGTTTTCCTCAATTTATTCAATTCTAAAATGGAAAGAATATCATTATATACATAAGTCAATTTTCAGGAATACATGAGATAATATTAAATATTTAGTACAGTACTTTGAACATAGCAGATATTTAATCAATCCATATTTCTTTATTTTTGATTCCCTTATTCAACAAGCATTTGTTGGGTGCCTCTTGTACTTAAAGTCCTGTGCTTTTACAAAGAGTGTTTACATTACAGGTGATAGAAGCAGTTTTAATATAAGCCACATTTGAAAATTTGGTGCATTTGAATTCAGTTTACAGATCTCTGAAATTCCTGAAATGATAATATTCAATCAAGTACATAATTATTTATAATCCTCTCTGTGTGAATTTGTCGATCTCCTTATAAAAGAACTCTGTTAGAGAAGCACATTGTTGGAATGTAGTATTTTACTTAAGTAGAAATAATCTGGCACTAACACTGATAAATGTGTTGGCTGCCCTATTCTATAGTCCACAGAAGGGAGTATGCATAATAGAAGAGGACTGCTGTGATAGTTATTTCACTGTCTACTCATGTGGTTTACTATATTTATCTCCACAATGGTTGCAACACACACACTTATTTCAGGAAAATTGAGAGATGGCATTTGTAAGGTTTGGAAATTAATATAGTCACATTTCACTTGTACTTTTATTATTATGATACCATTAAAGAGAGCTCTGCTTTTCTAATAGGAATATACTATATTAGAATGTTCCATTGAAGATTCTAATTTGGAGACAGGAAAAAGAAAGAGGCAGAAAAATAGCATTCTTACAAATAACCGCTCTTTGGTGGTAGAGGTGGGAATATATCATTTTAAGAGCTTCATTCTACAGAGAATTTGGCCTTATATTCATTACATTCAATACACTCTCAGGAAGTCCTGGCTAAGGAAAGAGTATTATATAGTCAATATGGTCCCTACGGAACATAGAGAAAAGTACAGTCAGCAATCAATTATTTGCCTGCAGATATACCACAAGAGTTTCTAGATAAGATATTTCCTTGTCCAACAGCTTTCTGCTCTGAGAGAAGCTACCAATAGGCATTATTTACCATCATCTCCTTTCATCCCCAAATGGAACAGGGTAGAGAAAATAGAAACATGAAAAATATTTCAGGGAACACAGGGCAAAGAAAATGCTGATGAGTAGCCAGATAGGGAAGAGGATAAAGAGAATATATTAAAGAATGACAGTAGCCAAGATAAAATATTATTTCCAGTGAAGTGATATCTTTGATCTAAAAACAAGGGAAATGGCCAGAACTGATACATCATAATTTTATTTTTCCTGATAAATGTGTGTATGTGTGTGTGTCTGTGTGAGTATATGTTTTTCCATTGGGATTAGTGAAAGAAAGTAATTGCATCCAATGAATTCTCCCTTTTGTAAGCAAAATGCATATTTACAACATGTACAACTTCATAATGGCTAGATGTAAGGTAGTTTTTGAAGCAGCATATCAGGGAAAAAACGCTTTGGTTCTTGAGACAAAGTATTTGAGTTTGAATCTTAGCTCTGCTTCTTTTGATGAAATAATTTGAGGATAATCACAATCCCCCTAGACCTTTCTTTCCTCATCTATTAAATGAAGAGCCTATAGTAGATGGTTTCTGAGGTCCTATCCAGTTTTAATAAGTGATTATGGAAGTATGTCTTCAGTTCTATTATTACTTAGGAATGGCTTTCTTATGGAGTGCTAACACTAGAGCTCAGAAAGAATTGGTAGGGTTTTTGCTGTCGAAAGTACTTGCTTTTGGATCTCCGCCAGAAAAAAAAAATAGATTAACTAAATCTAGCATTCTCCTTGTATTAAGCAAAATCAAAACCTCAAACTAAAACAAATCATACATCTTTTATATATGTATTTCCAATCACCTTCTCCCTTTGGAGAACTGAAAAGGAAAAGGCTTCTGCAAGTGAAAACAGGACTAAAAAGAGCTCAGAATTGGGGTAGCTGGGTTCTATTTCTGACACTAACAGCATCAACTTAACTTCCCTAGGCCTTAAAACTTTATTTGTAAAATAAAATTGTCAGACTACGTGAACTCTTAAGTTCACTTCACCTCTAAAGAGTATTATTCCTAGTGCTTTGACATTTGTTTTAGGTGGTTTTTTTTTGTTTGTTTTTTGTTAGTTTTTTACTACAGTTAATAGATTCATATCTACACCATTCCAAGTTAAATACCTCTCATTCCTTCCACAATTATTCATATGACATCAACTTGTGGCAGTTCAGCCCCCTGATTTCCATCCTCTATACATTTAAAATTTTATATATGTATTTAAAAAAAATATGACACTAATTTGAACATAATCCTACAGAGGTAGCCTGACTAGGATGTAACTTGAATAATCACTTCCATATTCCTTGACACTGTGACTCTGTATGTAGAGAAATATCTAATAACCATGTTTGGTGGTTCATATTTCAAATTCATATTTCAATCTTCTCTGCAACCCTTATAGCTCTTTGAGAAAAAGATTCCACAAAGTCATGCTTTCCATGAGTGAGGCTGACACTAAGGCCTATGCTAAAGCATTTATTTTACTTAATTCAAAACCTTAATAATTATACTAAAATAATTACCAAAAGGCTTCTAAAATAATATTAAAATCTAATCCTCATATAAGGGGTAGGGGATTTTTCTTTCAGAGTCACAACCCTAACTATCAATATGTATATTTGTATGTATACCCACACACATATACACATTCGCTTTCATTAGAAGGTTGGTTATATCCAGTGGAATTGTGAGTTGACTACAGGGGGGTGGGGGAAAGAGGGAAAGAACATGAAATATGTACCTATGGGAAAATATTCAAAATAAAATAAAAATTTAATTTTTTTTAAAAAAGCAACAACAACAAAAGAAGAAGAAGGTTGGTTATAGAAAGAGATTTTCAGTTTCCTAAAAGCTCTCCAGGCTATAACCTTCCTCTGGCTGTTTTCTGAGACCAGATAATTTTTAGGCAGTATTCTGTGTCCTGGATGGGCATAATGCTGAATAAGTTATATAAGAGCATTTATCCAAATGAATGCTGAAATAGCCTTACCAGATATTTGTGATATTTTAAAGTGTCTTTTTTGTGTAAATGAGGATAATAAATATGGTCATGACTAGAACTAGAATTATTGATTTAGTTTCTTCCTTCTCTGAGCTATAAATG
This sequence comes from Gracilinanus agilis, assembly GCF_016433145.1. NCBI lineage: Eukaryota > Metazoa > Chordata > Mammalia > Didelphimorphia > Didelphidae > Gracilinanus > Gracilinanus agilis. The sequence goes on along the minus strand of NC_058130.1, from coordinate 568,332,910 downwards.
ACCTCTTGTTGAGGAAGTCGTTTTCTGAAGATTTAAGGGGAATTCCCACAGCTCTATGGATATGTATTTCTTTTTAAAAATTTATTTAATTGATTATTTAAGAGAATTTTTCCATGATTACATGATTCATGTTCTTTCCCTCTCCTCTTCCACCTCCCTCCTGTAGCCAACATACAATTCCAGTGGGTTCTACATGTGTCATTGATCAAGACCTATTTCCATGGATATGTATTTCTTGAACATTGCCAATTGCTGATATAAATGTAAAGTAAGAAGGAAATGGCAGAGAGAGAGAGAGAGAGAGAGAGAGAGAGAGAGAGAGAGAGAGAGAGAGAGAGAGAGAGAGAGAGATTTTTTAAAAGTTAGTTAAATATTGTATCATTTTAGAGCTTATCACAAATTCCTTTTTTTTTAATTGTATTTTTTGGTCTTGTTCTTGAGTACCTCACTGTATTCTTGTCCTGAATCTCAAACACTGGATTGGCCTGAGCTAGTCCTACACAGAATTATGTTCTTCATTTATTTGCTCTTTCCTTTCTATTTATCTCTCAGGTCTACCAGATTTGGTATTGTCCAAAAATATACCCATACTCCACATTGAGAGGAATTGTCTTCATACTTGTTTTTATAGATGTCTGTATGTATGTGTGTATGTGTGTGTGTGTGTGTGTGTGTGTGTGTGTGTATTTTAACCACAGAGTAGGATCATCAGCTATTACAGTCAGGAGACCAGGGCTACATTGGATTAAGCAGATGCTTTCTTTTTTTTTAATATTTTATTTTTACCCAATTACAAGTAAAAATATATTTTAACATTAATTTTTTAAAGTTTGAGTTCTAGACTCTCTCTACCCATTCACCTCTCTTCCCACCCTCTTTCAACCCTCCCCCAAATAGATATACATTCTACATGTTAAATCATGTAAAACATTTTCCCCTATTAATCATCATGTGGAAGAGATTTTAAACAAAGAAAACAGAAAAAAAGTAAGTAAAATATAGTATGTTTCAATCTACATTCAGAGTATATCAGTTCTTTCTTTGGAGGGCAGATGGTATTTTTCATCATGAGTAACTTGGATTGTCCTGGATTGCTGCATTGGCTGAGAATAATTAGATCATTCACAGTTGTTTATCAAAAAATATTGCTTTCACTGTGTATAATTTTTTTTTCTGCTTCCATTCACTTCACTCTGGATTACTTCATGTGTTTCCAGATTTTTCAAAAATCATCCTGTTCATCATTTCTTATTACGTAATAGTAATCTATCAATATCATATCTTTCAACCTGTTAAACCATTTCTCAACCAATAAACCTCTAAAATTCCACTTCCTTGACACTATGAAAAGAGCAGCAATAAATATTTTTGTTTCAATGAGTCTTTTTTTCCCTTTTTTTTCTCTTTGGGAAACAGATGAGGTATTTTTGTATTTTTGGGTCAAAGGGTATACAAAATTTTGGAGCCCTTTGGGCATAGTTTCAAATTGTCCTTCAGAATGTTTGGGTCATATCACAACTCTACCAAAAGTGCATTCGTGTCCCAATTTCCCACATTCCCTTTAAAATGAATAATTTTCCCATCCTTTCATATTGATCAATCTAATAGGTGTGAGATGGTACCATAGAGTTGTTTTAATTTGCATTTGTATAGTCAAAAGTGATTTCAATCATTTTTTATATGACTAAGATAGATTTGATTTCTTCATCAGAGAACTGTCTATTCATATCTTTTGACCATTTATTGGTTTTAATAAATTTTACTTAGTTCTTTGTATATTTGAAAAATGGGGACTCTATCAGAGATACTTGTCATAATTTCCCTCTGCCTCAGGTTTGTGTTTTCCCTTTGATGTAATTAAAATCATTCATTTTACATCTTTTAATGCTTTCTATCTTTATTTTGGTCATATAGTCTTTATCCATAGATTTCACAAGGAATCTATTCCATCATCCCGTAATTTGCAAAGGTATCATTTTTTATGTTTAAATTATGTACCCATGTTGAGATTGTCTAGCCCCAATCTCTGTCATAACATTTTCCAGTTTTTTTTTTCCATAAGATTATGTCAAATAGTGAACTCTTGTCTCAAAAGCTTATGTTTTCATATATAAAACAGTGAATTGCTATAGTCATTTATTACTAGGTATTTTGCCTCTAATCTGTTCCACTGATCTAACCTTCTATTTCTTCATCAGTACCAAATTGTTTTAATGCTTACTACTTGTAATACTGTTTGAAATTTGGTAACCCTAAACTACCTTCTTGCATATTCTTTTATTGATTCTCTTGATATTTTTAACTTTTTGTTCTTCCAGATGAATTGTGTTATATTTTTATAGCAATATAAAATCATTTGTACATGGTTTGATGGGTATGATTCCTAAGGAGTAGATTAAGTAAAATTGTCATTTTTTATTATGTTTGCTCAGACTACCTATGAGTAATTAATGCTTTTCAAATTGTTTAGATCAGACTTTATTCATATTTTAAGAGTTTTGTAACTGAGTTCATATGGTTCCTGGGATTCTCTTGGCACGTAGATTCCCAAGTATTTTATTTTGTTAATTTAAGTGGATTTTTGTTCTTATTAATATTGCTGGACTTTCTCAGTAATATAAAGAAATACTGATTGTGTGGATTTATTTTATATCTTTAAACTTTGCTGAAGTGTTAATTATTTCAAATATTTTTAGTAGATTATTTAGGCTTCTTAAGTATACCATCGTATCTATGAAGAGTTATAGTTTTGTTTCTTCATTGACTATTTTATTCCTTCTGTTTTTCTACTCTTCTTGCTATATCTAGCACAATATAATACTGAATGGTGTTATGATTTAAATTCTCAGGATAGTTATTAATTTGTTTTATTACTTTATATTGTTTTATAATTATTTATATTAATTTAGAATTATTTACTAATAAAAGTGGAAGAGAGGAAAACATGTAATCACCTGGCAATGTGATTGTATGAGTTTGTCCCTCTTGTCTCTGTTAGAGAGCCCAAAGTGGCTATGCCAGGAAGAGTCTCCAGCCCAAGAGAGTTACTCTTCCTCCCACCTCTCTCTTAAAATCCCCATGGTATCACTCCTCCTGAATCTTTATGGTTGGCCTAAGTTGAACTGACTTTGTGTCAGAGCCGAGTCTCTTGGATGCCAAGAGTCATGTAGGACTAGGGCCCAGCCTCTTCCAGGATGCCAGGGAGCCATGAGGCTTCTGTTGTAACTCACAGTAGCATGCTCCTTGTCAAAGGGTGGGGCTGATACTGACAAAAATAGGGTTTCAAACAGAATAAGAATAATTTATGTTCAATTCAGAAAGTGGGGATAATGTTCATCCTTGTTTCACCCCTGATCTCACTGAAAAGGTCATCAGATTATGCACTATTTAAAACTAGAAAGCTAGTAGGAACCAGCAGGCAGCTCTATATGTAATCAGGATAATTAGATAATTATTCCTATGCTTTATAGTGTTGCTTTTTTAAAAATTGAAATAAATGTTCTATTTTATCAAAAGCTTTTTGTGCATCAATTGAAATAATTCTATGATTGATTTTCATTTTATTATTGAAATGGTAAATTATACTAATAGTTTTCCTAATGTTGAGTAAACCCTTCATTGCCTTCAATCCACCTGGTCACAGGGAATGATTGTTATATAATGTAATCTCTTTGGTAATATTTCATCTCATTTTTTCATCAATATTTATTAGGGAAATTGGTCTATAATTTTCTTTATCTGTTTTTGCTCTTTAAGGGCTAGGCATCAGCACCATATTTGTGACATAAAATGAATTTGGGATGACTCCTTCTTTGTCTATTTTCCAAACAGTTTTTATAGTATTAGGACTGCTTGTTCTTTAAATTTTTGTTAAAAATTCACTTATGAATTTATGTGAAGAATATAATTTTTTTCTTGTGGAATTAACTAATGGTTTATTCCATTTATTTTTCTTTGATGGGATTGTTGAAGCATTCTGTTACTTTGACTCAACATATTTTTGTAAATTTTGTAAATTTTCATCCATTTTACTTAGATTATCAGTTTCATTGTCTTAAATTAAATAAAATAACTTCTGCAAAATGCTTTAATTGTCTCTTCATTGTGATCAGTTCAACATTTTCATTTTTGCTACTGGTTATTTATTTGATTTTCTTATTCCTTTTTTAAATCAAATTAACTAATATGTTCATCTATTTTACTGGTTTACTCATAAAACAAGATTTTAGCTTTCTTTACTATTTCTTCTGATTTTAATTTTCTTGATCTTGCCTTTCATTTTAAAGATTTTCAATTTGGTCTTTAATTAGGAATGTTTAATCTGTTCTTTTTCATCCTTTTTAGGTGCCTCTTCAATATATTGATCTTTTTTAAAAATCTAATTTATTGACATAAATGTTTAGAGATATAAAATGTCCAGTATTGGTTTGACTGTATACCATAAGATTTGGTATTTGTCTTATTGTCATTTTCTTTAGTGAAAGTATTGATTATTTCTATGAATTGTTCTTTGATCTACTTATTTTTTAGAACTAGATGACAATTTATTTGGTAATTAATTCTTTTTTCCCCATAGATCTTTGCTGATTGTAAATTATATTGCATTATGTTCTGGAAAAGGTTTACTTAATATTTCTATTTTTTGAAATTTGTTTATGAACATTATATGATTAATGCCTGTGTAGGTGCCATGTAATGCTGAGGGAAAATAATTGTTCTATTTTCACTGTTTTATCATAAGGTCTAGCATATCTAAATATTCTAAATTCTTTCACCTCTTTAACTTCTTTCTTGTTTATTTTTTGGTTATATATTTCTAGTTCTGAGAGGGCAAAATTGAGATCCTCCACTAGGATAGTTTTTTTTTTTTTTTACTCCTGCAAGTCATGTAACTCCTTTAAAATTTTGTATGCTATGCCATTTGGTGTGTATATGTTAGTGGTGATATCACTTTGTTGACTATGGTAACTTTTAGCAAATTAAAATTTCCTTCCTCATCTGTTTTAATTAGATCTATTTTGGCTTTATATTTCTCTGAGATGATTACTACTCTTGATTTTATTTTTACTTTAGCTGAAGCATGATAGCTTCTACTATAGCCCTTTACCTTTATTCTCTGTATGTATTTCCCTGCTTCAAATGTACTTCCTGTATACAGTATGTTGTAGAATTCTGTTATTTTGTCCATTCTGCTATCTGCTATCCACTTCATTTTTGTGGGTGAGCTCATCCTTCACATTAACACTAATTAATATTAATTATGTTATATTAAATATCCCCTTCCATATTGTTTTTATTGTGTTTATTCTTCTCTTTCTCCTTTCACACTGGTGTGCTTTTATTTGCAATAAGATTCCAATAAATGCTTCTCTGACTATGGATATCATTTTTTTTTTCTTAATGAGTCTCTTCAGGTTATCTTGGAACACTACTTTGCTGATAATATTTTAGTCCTTTCTAAAGGACTTGATCATTGTATAATATTTTTGTTAGTGCATTCACTGTACTCCTGGTTTTGCTTCACTTCGTATCATTCTATATGAGATTTTCCAGGTTTTTCTGAACTCTTCCTGTTCTTCATTTCTTATGGCACAATCATTTTCTGAAATATATACATATATTCCTTTTCATTGCTTAATCCTGCTTCTTGTTTAATATTGCATTGATTTTTGCTCTTATCCTTTTGAGGCTACACCAAGACAACTGTTCTTTTTCTCTTTCCTTTGTACTATATATTTCTTCCAAGATCCACTGAGCTTTGTTCAGGACTCCCTCCTTGTAATCCAGTGAGATGAATACTTTTTGTTGTCTCTCATTTTTTTCTGGGCTGGACTTCTGCTCTGCCCTTATTCTGTTGTTTCTGCCACTCCGATAATCATGTTGAGGAGATTTTGTTCTTTTGTGGTCATTTTGAAGGTGATTGGAGAGTTTTAAACATTTTTTATTTTGCTTTCTTGTCGTGTTGCTGCCTCAGCCACTGCAATGGTTACCCTTCTTGTTTTGTTGTTGTTGTTACCCCTTCATTCATCTGATTCTGGTTTTTGTCCTTTAGAGGCACTTTATATTGGTAGATGGTAAGGAGAGGAAGACCCTTGTTTCTACTCTGTGCTCATCATAGCCCTGAAGTCTATTATATTCTTTTGAAAAAGAAAGATCTATAAGATAAAAATTCAAAGATCCATATACAAACTTACTTTTTTGCTTTTCTATGGGTGGCTTGCCATAAACTGTGAGGTGAAGTGAAGGGATGAAGGTAGGAGGATTGGAAGAATGGAAGAAAGGAGGTTGAAGAAGGTAGAGGAAGGGAAAGGAAGGTAACAGTCCCCAGCTCCTGCAAGGGGGAACAATCAGAGCCTCACAGAGCTCAAATAAAAGATATGAGAGCAACTTTAGGGTTTATAATAGATGGGTTTGATTTAGATTAAGAAAAGGAAGGTCTAGGTAAAAATAGGAGGTAGATAGAAAGGGAAAAAGGTGCCAAGAGAGAGATCAGGGTTCAGGGTACAGAGCGGAGCTTCCATCATAGAGAGCAAAAAGCTTCCAGGGTCAAGAGAGAGAAAAGGTGCAAAACTTTCCCTTTTATACTTTCTCTGACACCTCCCTTAAAGGAAGTGGGAAGTGTCAGGGGAAGTTGTAGCAGAGAGAGTCCTGGGAGACATAGTCTTGCAGGGCTTACAATAACTCCAAGTGACACAACACACACACACACACACACACACACACACACACACACACACATGTTTAAATATATATAAAACTAGAAGGGAAAAAAGGTGATAATAATAAGAAAAATGTGAAAACAGACAAAATGGAGTAAATTTATATTCCATAAAGTGCGTGGGACAAACAGAGGAAAAGACCAATACACTGGAATGGTAAAGAGGTTGGAGAGAGGAAATACTTAATACTTAAGTGCATTGAAATTAACTTAAAGACTGAAGAATAATCAGATCCATTGAGGCAGAGAGATTAAGAGAATAAGAAGGGTAACAAAAGGATTAACTCAGAGGGAAGCAACACTAGCAGGAGAGAGGGCAAGAGTGGAGGGAGTAGTTTAAAAAGACCCTAAAGAAGAATAAAAGGGGTGTAAGAAGGGAGAGGGGAGAAAGGGAAATACAATAAGGTAGGGGATCAGGGGAACTGATTAAAAATAAAACACTGGTATAGAAGGAAACGATGAAAGAAGAAAGGATAGGAATAGGAGAGAGAATCAAAATGTCTGGGAATGCACAGTTCATAATTATAAGTCTGAATGTGAATGGGAGGAACTCACCCATAAAATGGAAGCAAATAGCAGAGTGGATTAGAAACCAAAACCCAACCATATGTTGTCTACAAGAAATATACATGAGACAGACAGTTATGCATAGAGTGAAAATGAGAGGATGGAGCAAAATATTTTGGGCTTCAAATGAGAAAAAGAAGGCAGGGTTGGCTATCATGATCTCTGACAGAGCCAAATTAAAAATAGACGAGGTTAAGAGATAGGGAAGGTAACTACATCCTAATAAAAGGCAATAAAAACAATGAAGAAATATCATTACTCAATGTGTCTGCACCGAACTAGTGAAGCTCAAGGATGAAAGAGATAGCAAAACTATACTAGTGGGTAACCTCAACTTTGCCCTATCAGATCTAGATAAATCAAACCAAAAAATAAATACAAAAGAGATAAGAGAGGTGAATGAAAAATTAGAGTTAATAGATATATGGAGAAAAATAAATAGGGACAAAAAGGAATACACCTTCTTTTAGGCAGCACATGGAACATTCACAAAGATTGACCATGTACTATGGCATAGAAACATGGCAAATAAATGCAAAGAAGCAGAAATAATAAATGCAAACTTATCAGATCATAATGAAATAAGAACAGTTATTAGCAAGGATTAATGGAGAGGCAAACCAAATACTAATTGGAAATTAAATAATATGACTCTCCAAAATCAATTAGTTAAAGAACAAATCATAGAAAAAATTAATACTTTCATTGAAAACAATGAAAATAGTGAGATTTATTACCCAAATCTATGGCATGCAACCAAAGCAGTTCTAAGAAGTAAATTTATATCATTGAGTGCATATAATAAGAAATTAGGGAGGGCAGAGGTTAATGAATTGGGCATTCAAATTAAAAAATAGAAAGTGAACAAAATAAAAATCTTCAGATGAAAACTAAATTAGAAATTCTAAAAATCAAAGGAGAAATTAATAAATCCAAAAGTAAAAAAAACATTTAATAAATAAATAAAACTAGAAATTGATATTTTCAAAACAACAGATAAAATAGACAAAGTCCTGGTAAATCTAGTAAAAAAAGGAAAGAGGGAAACCAAATTAACAGTATCAAAGATGAAAAGGGAGACGTCACCTCTAATGAAGAGGAAATTGAGGCAATCACTAAAAACTATTTTGCCCAATTATATGACAATAAATATAGCAATCTAGGTGATATAGATGAATATTTACTAGAATATAAATTGCCTAGATTAACAGCAGAAGAAATAGAATACTTAAATAATCCAGTATCAGAAAAAGAAATTGCACAAGCCATCAAAGAACTCGCTAAAAAATATCACCAGGACCTAATGGATTCACAAGTGAATTGTATCAAACATTCAAAGAACAACTAATCCCAATAGTTTACAAATTAATTGATATAATGAGCAAAGAAGAAGTCCTTCCAAAATCCTTTTATGACACAAATATGGTACTGATTCCAAAGCCAGGAAGATCAAAAATAGAGAAAGAAAATTACAGACCAATCATTTTAATGAACATAGATATAAAAATCTTAAATAGAATACTAGCAAAAACACGCGAGCAAGTGATCAAGAGGGTTATCCATCATGATCAAGTGGGATTTATACCAGGAATGCAAGGATGGTTCAACATTAGGAAAACCATCCACATAATTGACCATATCAACAAGCTAACAAACAAAAATGACATGATTATCTCAATAGATGCTAAAAAAGCTTTTGACAAAATACAACATCCAATCCTACTGAAAACACTAGAAAGTATAGGAATGGAAAGATCTTTCCTAAAAATAATAAACAGTATACATCTTAAACCATCAACAAGCATAATATGCAAAGGGGATAAGTTAGAAGTCTTTCCAATAAGATCAGGAGTGAAACAAGGATGCCTTTATCACCTCTATTATTTAACATTGTACTAGAAACACTAGCAGTAGCAATTAGAGAAGAAAAAGAAATTGAAGGTATCAAAATAGGCAATGAGGAGACTAAGCTATCACTCTTTGCAGATGATATGATGGTCTACTTAAAAAATCCTAGAAAATCAACTAAGAAGCTTGTAGAAATAATGAACAACTTTAGCAAAGTTGCAGGATACAAAATAAATGCACATAAATCGTCAGCATTTCTATATATTTCCAAAACATCACAGCAGCAAGAGGTAGAAAAAGAAACACCATTTAAAATCACCCTAGACAATATAAAACACTTAGGAATCTATCTACCAAACAAACGCAGGAATTATAGGAACACAACTACAAAACACTTTCAAAATAATTAAAATTAGATATTAACATTTGGAAAAACATTGTCTGCTCATGGGTAGGATGAGCTAACATAATAAAATGACCATTCTACCCAAATTAATTTACCTATTTAGCACCATACCTACCAAGCTACCAAAAAACTTCTTTACAAAATTAGAATAACAAATGATCAAGTATATCAAGGGAAAAATGGAAAAAAAAACCTGAAAGAAGGTGGCTTAGCAGTACCAGATATTAATCTATACTATAAAGCAGCAGTCATCAAAACAATATGGTACTGGCTAAAAGACAGAAGAGAGCATCAGTGGTATATATTTGGCGTAAGTGATGTCAACAAAAAAGTGTATGATAAGCCCAAAGAGCCCAACTATTGGGACAAAAATCCACTATTTGACAAAAACTGCTGGGAAAATTGGAAAACAATTTGGGAGAGATTAGGTTTAGATTAACATCTCACACTCTACTCTAAGATAAATTCAGAAAGGGTGAAAGACTTGAATATAAAGAAGGAAACTGTAAGTAAATAAAGTGAACACAGAATAGTATACTTGTCAGATTTCTGGGAAAGGAAAAAAAATAAAAGCAAGCAAGAGTCAGAAAAAATTACAAAATGTAAAATAAATAATTTTGATTATATTAAATTAAAAAGTTCTTGTACAAACAAAAACAATGCAACCAAAATAAGAAGGGAAATAACAAAATGGGAAAAAATCTTTATAACAAAAAACTCTGACAGAGGTCTAATTACTCAAATATACAAACAACTACATCAATTATATAAAAATTCAAGCCATTCCTCAGTTGATAAATGAGAAAGGGACAAGAATAGGCAATTTTCAGATAAAGAAATCAAAACTATCAATAAACACATGAGGAAGTGTTCTAAATCTCTAATAATTAGAGAAATGCAAATCAAAACATCTCTGAGGTATCACCTCACACCTAGCAGATTGGCTAAAATGATATCAGGGGAGAGTAATGAACGTTGGAAGGGATGTGGAAAAATTGGGACATTAATACACTGCTGCTGGAGTTGTGAACTGATCCAACCATTCTAGATGGCAATTTGGAATTATGCGCAAAGAGTGATAAAAGAATGTCTGCCCTTTAATCCAGCCATACCATTTTTGGGTTTGTACCCTAAAGAGATAATAGATAAATAGTCTTGTACAAAAATATTTATAGCTGCACTCTTTTTGGTGGCAAAAAACTGGAAAATGAGGGTTTGGCCTTCAATTGGGGAATGGCTGAACAAATGGTGGTATATGTTGGTGATAGAATACAACTGTGCTCAAAGGAATAATAAACTGGAGGCATTCCATGGGAACTGGAAAGGCCTCCAGGAATTGATGCAGAGTGAAAGGAGCAGAGCCAGAAGAATGTTGTACACAGAGACTGATACACTTTGGTAAAATTGAATGTAATGGAAGTCTTTACTAGCAGCAATGCAATGACCCAGGACAATTCTGAGGGATTTATGGAAAAGAACAATACCCGCATTGAGAGGAAGAACTACAGAGAGGAAACACAGAAGAAAAACAAGTGCTTGAACACTTGGGTTGATGCGGACAAGATTGGGGATATGGACTGGAAAGGACGACATCAATGCAACTATAAATAATATGTAAATAAGTCTTGATTGATAACAAATGTTAAAACCAGTGGAAATGAGTATTGGCTGGGGGAGAGTTTGAGGGGCTAAGGGGAAAGTAAAAACATGAATCATGGAACCATGGAAAATTTTTCCAAAAATAAAAAAAAATTATATAATATAAAATAAAAAATACTGGTCAATCCAATAAAAAAGGAAAGAAGAAAACCAAATAAACAGTATCAAAGATGAATAGGGAGACCTCACCTCTAATGAAGAGGAAATTAAGGAAATCATTAAAAACTCTTTTGCCCAATTATATGGCAATAAATATAGCAATCTATGTGATATAAATGAATATTAACAAAAGCAAAAAGAAATTGAACAAGCCATCACAGAAATCCATTAGAAAAAATAACCAGGGCCCAATGGATTCACAAGCAAATTCTATCAAACATTCAAAGAACAACTAATCCCATTTCTATACAAATTATTTGACATAATAAACAAGAAGGAGCCTTACCAAATTCCTTTTATGACACAAATATTGTACTGATTCCAAAGCCAGGCAGACCAAAAACAGAGAAAGAAAACTACAGACCAATCTCCCTAATGAACATAGATGCAAAAATCTTAAATAGAATACTAGCTATAAGACTTCAGTAAGTGATCATGAGTGTTTCCATCATGATCAAGTGGGATTTATACCAAGAATGCAAGGATGCTTCAATATTAGGAAAATCATCCACATAATTTATCATTTCAAAAACCTAACAAACAAAAATCAAATAATTATCTCAATAGATGCTGTAAAAGCCTTTGACAAAATACAACACCCATTCCCATTGAAAACACTAGAAAGTATAAGAATAGGACCTTTTCTAAAAATAATAAACAACATATATCTAAAACCATCAAGAAACATCATATGCAATAGGGATAAATTAGAAGCCTTCCCAATTAGATCAGATGTGAAACAAGGATGTCCATTATCTCCTTTTTTAGTACTATTTAACATTGTTCTAGAAACTTTAATTGTAGCAATTAGAGAAGAAAAAGAAATTGAAGATATTAAAATAGGCAACGAGGAGACTAAGCTATCACTCTTTGCAGATGATATGATGGTCTACTTAAAAAATCCTAGAGAATCAACTAAAAAGCTTGTAGAAATAATCAACAACTTTAGCAAAGTTACAGGATACAAAATAAATGCATATCAATCATCAGCATTTTTATATATTTCCAATATATTACAGCAGCAAGAGGTAGAAAGAGAAACACCTTTTAAAATCACCCTATACCAGTAATGGGCAATTTTTTAAAAGAGGGGGCCAAAGAAAAGGAAATGCTCATCTGTCAGTTTGTTTCTAAGGCAACTCTTTCAAAGTTTCATTGTATTGTATCCTACCCATTGTATTCGTCAGGTTAGGAATAATGTCCCTTGGCCAAATAGAACATTTCAGTGGCTGCATCTGGCCCTCATCCTGTAGTTTGCCAATCACCGCACTAGACAAAATAAAATACTTGGGAATATATCTACCAAAGAAACACAGGAATTATATGAACACAACCCCAAAACTCTTTCCAAACAATTAAGACTAGATCTTAACAAATGGAAAAATATTAATTGCTCATGGGTAGGACGAGCTAACATAATAAAAATGACCATTCTACCCAAATTAATTTACCTATTTAGCACCATACCTATCAAACTAACAAACAACTTCTTTACTGAATTAGGAAAAACTATAACAAAGTTCATTTGTAATAAGAAAAGATCAAGAATATCAAGGGAAATAATGAAAAAAAAACATGAAGGAAGGTGGTCTAGCAGTACCAGATATTAAACTATACTATAAAGCAATAGTCATCAAAACAATATGGAACTGGCTAAGAGACAGAAGGGAGGATCAGTGCAATAGTTTAGGGGTAAGCAACCTCTTCAAGACAGTCTTTGATAAAGCCAAAAAATCCAACTTTTGGACAAAAATACAATATTTGACAAAAACTGCTGGGAAAATTGGAAAACAATATGGGAGAGATTAGGTTTAGATCAACATCTCACAGTCTACATCAAGATAAATTTAGAATGGGTGAATGACTTGAGTATAAAGAAGGAAACTATAAGTAAATTAGGTGAACACAGAATAGTATACTTGTCAGAACTCTGGGAAAGGAAAGATTTTAAAAGCAAGCAAGAGTTAGAAAAAATTACAAAATGTAAAATAAATAATTTCAGTTATATTAAATTAAAAAGGTTTTGTACATAATTTCAGTTATATTAAATTAAAAAGGTTTTGTACAAACAAAAACAATGCAACCAAAATCAGAAGGGAAACAACAAACTGGGAAAAATATTTATAACAAAAAACTCAGACAAAGTCTAATTAATTAAATATACAAGGAGCTAAATCAATTGTACAAAAAAAATCAAGTCATTTCCTAATTGATAAAAAGGCAAGGGACATGAATAGGCAATTTTCAGATAAATAAATCAAAATTATCAATAAGTACATGAGAAAGTGTTCTAAATCTCTAATAATCAGAGGAATGAAAATCAAAATAACTCTGAGGTACCACCTCACACCTAGCAGATTAGCTAAAATGATAGTAGGGGAGAGTAATAAATGTTGGATAGGATGTGGCAAAATTGGGACATTAATGCATTGTTGGTGTAGTTGTGAACTGATCCAACCATTCTGGATGGCAATTTGGAACTATGCCCAAAGAGCTCTAAAAGACTGGCTGTCCTTTGATCCAGCCATAGCATTGCTGCATTTGTAACCCCAAAGAGATCATAGGGAAAAAAGACTTCTACAAAAAGTATTTATACCTGCATTCATTGTGGTGGCAAAAAACTGGAAAGCAAGAGTATGCCCTTCAATTGGGGAATGGCTGAAGAAATTGTGGCATATGTTGGTGATGGAATACTCTTGTTCTCAAAGGAATAATAAACTGGAGGAATTCCATGTGAACTGGAAAGACCTCCAGGAATTGATGCAGAGTGAAAGGAGCTTAGCCAGAAGAACATTGTACACAAAGACTGATGCACTGTGGGAAATTGAATGTAACGGACTTCTGTACTAACAGCAATGCAGTGACCCAGGATAATTCTGAGGGATTTAGGGAAAAAAACACTATTCACATTCAGAGGAAGAACTACAGGATTGGAAACACAGTTGAAAAACAACTGCTTGAACACATGGGTTGATGCGAACATGATTTGGAATGTAGTTTCTAAAAGACCACCCTAGTGCAACTATCAATAATATGGAAATAGGTCTTGATTGATGACACATGAAGAATACAGTGGAAATGAGTGTCAGCTATAAGGAGGGGGGTTTGGTGGGGAGAGTAAAAACACTAATCATGTGACCATGGAAAATATTTTCTTAAAAAAAAAGCTCTTCAGACAAAAACTGCTGGGAAATTTGGAAAACAATATGGGAGAGATTAGGTCTAGATCAACATCTCACACCCTACACCAAGATAAATTCAGAATGGGTGAACGACTTGAATATAAAGAAGGAAACTATAAACATGTTAAGTGAACACAGAATAGTATACTTGTCAGATCTATGGGAAAGGAAAGACTTTAAAACCATGCAAGAGTTAGAGAAAATTACAAAATGTAAATTAAATGGCTTTGACTATTTTAAACTAAAAAGTTTTTGTACAAACAAAAACAATATAGTCAAAATCAGAAGGGAAACAACAAATTGGGAAAAAATCTTTATAACGAAAAACTCTGACAGGGGTCTAATCACTCAAATATACAAGGAGTTAAAGCAATTGTATAAAACACCAAGCCATTCCCCAATTGATAAATGGGCAAGAGACATGAATAGGCAA
>NC_058130.1:568269092-568317538 GCF_016433145.1 Gracilinanus agilis | reverse complement strand
GCTATAAAAGAATGCCTGCCCTTTGATCCAGCCATACCATTGTTGGGTTTGTATCCCAAAGAGATCATAGATAAACAGACTTGTACGAAAATATTCATAGCTGCGCTTTTTGTGGTGGCAACAAATTGGAAAAGGAGGGTATGTCCTTCAATTGGGGAATGGCTGAACAAACTGTGGTATATGCGGGTGATGGAATACTATTGTGCTAAAAGGAATAATAAACTGGAGAAGTTCCAGGCGAACTGGAGAGACCTCCGGGAACTGATGCAGAGCGAAAGGAGCAGAGCCAGAAGAACTCTATACACAGAGACTGATATATTGTGGTAAAATTGAATGTAATGGACCTCTGTACCAGCAGCATTACAATGACCCAGGACAATTCTGAGGGATTTATAGAAAAGATGCTACCTGCATTCAGAGGAAGGGCTGCAGGAGAGGAAACATATAAGAAAAACAACTGCTTGAACGCATGGGTCGGGGTGGACATGACTGAGGGTGTAGACTCGAAACTACCACACCAATGCAACTACCAACAATTTGGAAATTGGTCTTGTTCAAGGACACATGACAAAACTAGTGGAAACGCGCATCGGCCAAGGGTGGGGGGGTGGGGGGGGTTGAAGGGGAAAGGTGGAGCATGAATCATGTAACCATGTTAAAAATGAATATTAATAAATGTTAAAAAAAAAGTCAAAAAAAAAAGCTCTTCATTTCATACAGATATGCATGTAGTTTATATATAAATATATGTATACCTATATTTTTAAATGCATCATCTTAGGTTTACTCATATCTCCTGATTTAAATCTTGAATTGGGTATTTACGAAAGGTACCATTTCCAATATATTGTTTAATTCTTCAGGTGCATGAACAGAATGTTTGTTCGTGATCTTAGACATTTTAAGTTAGATTTCTTTTTATTTTGAAGGTCAGGCTCCTTGGGGCCCTCTTTGGTAACTTGGAACAAAATATCAGGGAACCTTTAGCCAATAGCATCCCAGTCTTTGTACTGCTGATATTTTGTGCTATTCCATCTTAGAAATAGTCATTCATAATAATTTATACTGTATTTCTTTATAAGTATTTGGTCTTCTTCAAACATCATGGTATTAATAAAGAACATCTTTAGTGTATTGTGAAAATTATCTTCCTTTTTTTTCTACTATCAAGTGAAGGAACTCAAGGAAGAATGTAGTACCATTTCAAAATAGAGTTTAATAAGAGTAATAGAGATACAGCTTGAGCAAAGCAAATATTTCCTGAATGTAGTGGCGATTAAGCTTAGTTGTTATGAGAGGAGCCTCAGAAATTACCAACCAAAATCTTGTTTATTGGTATCTGGTGTTCAAATGACTTTAATGTAAATCACTCATATTCTCAGTATCCTTTGAAACTCTCTAAAACTACATTAAAGAGAAGATCCCAAATCTACTCTTGAAAGAGTTTCTCTTCTTGGATTTCTCATTATTAATGAAAGTTAATAAATGAATCACAGCTCAATATTCTCCTTTAGTCAATATGCCTATCACTTAACCATTTGGTATTTTTTCTTTCATTTCCAGATATTTGACCTTTTTTATTATTTTCAATGTTTTTTCTTGCACATTATTCCTACACAAAGCAACTATCTCTTGCTAAAAAAAAGGTTATTTTCATCATGTGTTGTTACAATAGGTTTTCAAGTCCTATAGTCTAAGAAATCAGAGAAAAAATACTTGAAGGATGACTAAAGAATAATTCACAAACAAAAATTGAAGATTAAAATTCTTTGGTTACTCAGAAATATTGTACAATGATTAACTGTTAAAGGATTGGCTACCCTCAGCAATCTGGAACAGTCTGGAACAATTCTGAAAAACTTATGACAAGGAATGCTATCCACCTCCAGAGAAAGAACTGTTAAAGTCAGATGGAGATTAAAGTATACTATTTTTTACATCAGTTTATTTAGTATTTTATTTTTAGGTGTTGGTTTTGTATAAATGTGCTCTTAAAACATCCAATATAAAAGTATGTTTTATATCATAATGCATGCATGACCCAGATCAAATTAGTTACCATCTCAGAATGAGGGAAGGGACAGGAAGGTGGGGAGGGAGATGATTTGGATATTATAAATTTTGAAAACATAGATTGAAAAATATTATTACATATAATGGGGAAAATGAATATATTTCTTTCAAAAATCTTTGGTTATTTCTGATAAAACTTTAACATGTAGGGGAGCAAGGTGGCTCAGTGGGAGATCTTCCATTCAGATTTGATCTCAAACACTTTCTAGATGGATAACCTTAGGCAAGTCATTTAACCTCATTTACTTAGCCCTTAACCACTTTTCTGCCTTATAACTGGTTCTTAGAGTTCATACTATGACAGAAGATAAGAATTTGGTTTTTTTTTACTCTTATGGAAGTTTATTTACAAATGAGAAGAGAAGAGAAAATAAGGAAATCACAGAGAGGATAAGATAGAATAAATAATCTAACACACTAAGTAATTTGCTCAGGCCCCCTAGTTTAACACAGGCAGTTCTAATTAATCAATTGGAGGAGTCTCAGCCTTGAGCTCAGGGCCAGATGGTCCGGAGGTGAATGAAGGGGAAGCTTCAGTCACAGAGTCTCTTTTGAAAGAACAGTTCCTTTAGAGAAGTCCAGGAAGATTTAGTCTTTACACTCACAACATGTAATTCCAAGGGAGAGAGTTAAGAACAGTCTCACCAAGGTCTCAGAGTCCCAGGTCCAGCACTCCTCCAGGTCCAAGTCACAAACAAGAAGCTATAAGAGTTTTTAAGGAAAGAATCTTTAAAGGTTACCCAGGAGGTATTTGTTACTATTAATTCAAATAAGAATAAAGTGCCCCATTTCCTCAGCTGCCTGTTAATGACTATTTTTGAATCTAGATTTGAATAATGAACATAAAAAGCCACCAAGTCACTCTCTATATCACAAATCATTTTAAATATGGGATAATATTTTTTAAATTCTGTTCAATAGGTCTTAATTAAATAGAAACAGAAATTGAATAGAGCTCATGAAAACAACTGAGATTCAATTTGTTTTCATTCACCACAGTAATTATCAAAAACAAAGAAATAGAAAATCAAAGTGATATGATCAGATAAGCTTAATATGTAAATTAATTATGCTAATTAAAATGGTTAAATTTATACAAAGAGATTTAGCTCTTCTTTTGTATTCTCAAAGTCTTCCCTTAATTCATAATAAATAGGTAAAAGAATTACCTATAACATAAGTATATTCATTATTAGAAGGCAATAAGAATGAACTTAGTTATCTCTTCAGCAATAAGTGCAACTGTAAACTTTAATTGTTTAATTATATGAAATTTTAGGAACTTATTTTTGAGTTAGAAAATTGGGATTCAATATTAAGTGATGAAATGACAAAGAATCAATTAAAGGTTATGTCCTTAAGGGAAGTTTTTAAAAATCACTTTAAAAAAATCAATAACAGCCTATGACAATATTATAGTAAAGGTAGCTTATGTTTAATGTCCAAGATTCCATAAGTATCCTCTTTGAAAAAATGACTTTTTAGAATGTTTCTTATGCCTTTTATCCATCGATAATAAATATATATTATACTGAAGTAAGAAGAAAAATAGTGTTGGAAGATGATAATGTCAGCAATAGTACACAGCTAATGCTTAGTAAATATTTTAATAAATACATTCAAGAAAAAGCATTTAACTCACTGGATTGTGTTCTGCTGTTTTTTTCTGCTTAACTGATTTCTATCAATAGAAGTTTATTTGAAGAAGGATTAGGTAGCAATAGCATTCACAATATAATACAAAGCTAAAAGTGGAAGAATAGTAATGATTATGTGAATGATAATAATTATACAAGGAACAAGAAAGAGGCTAAAGATAAATGGAAATACAATAAAATAACCCAGAATTGAAGAACAGAATTCACTCAAAGTCACTGGCACAGAAGTTGCTCTACCTTCAGAAAGATGTATAATCCAAAATGAAGATTGTCCAATCATGTGGACAGAAAAGATAATGAATGTTCACTATTTGTACTATTTTTTATTCATACAGTGATGGCAGTAGTACAGGAAGACCCCAAAACATTGGGTAGAAGAAGTATGCACCGTTTAGATGAGGATATCTAGAAGATTGACTCCAGATAAGAGGCATAAAGGAATTATTACTTTATTATTCGGAGGAGTACTCACGTCAATGAGAAGTGACAGGAAATTTAGTAGTCTATATAGTGCTTTCATATTTACAAAGTATTTTCCTCACTAAGTAATACAAATATTATTCTCATTTTATAGATAACTTAAATGACACAATATGGTCTAGTGTTAAGAAGGATCATGGGACCTGGGTTAGAAATTTACTTCTGAATAAGCTACTTATTCTCTAGGATTCTGTCTTCTCATCTCTAAAACTAGGATATGGGATTAGAATTCCTCTAAGGTCTCTTCCAGCCCCAAATCTATGCATGTAATGGCCTTAAAAATTGTTTACTCTTTTTGAGATTGCATATGAATACTATTAAGATGAATACTTGGATTATGACAAATACCACATCATAATAAAATCAGGAAGAGTTAAAACCTCTTAGTGCTTTCAGAAACTACATAAGAATATAAGTTACTAAGGAATGCTGATATACAGGTCTTTCTAAATTGAAATTCTTTGCACAAATGAAATGATTTCAGAATAAAACTGTTAAATATTTCCATTTTATGCTTCCTCTACACACCTACACACACACACACAAACACACACACAGACAGATATGTACATTCTTTTTTCCAGGATAAATCTTTGCATTTTGAAGGAAAAAATAAGCCAAATTATGCCTCTGTGCATTAAAAAACAAAACAAAACAAAACAAAAAACCTTAACTTTGAGGAGTTCAAATGCTCTTAGATTAATTTACCTATTATACACCTGGGTATTTTGGGAAAATCATAAACACATTCCCCTTTATCCTTTAGGCTGTCTCAATTCTTTGATAATTAACTGACTAAATCAAGCAAAGTTAATAGCCCACGTTACTGTTCACAACTCTCACCAGCTTTATTAATCATTGCTCTTCAAGTCTGACTGACAGCCAGCTTTCTGGTTTCCCTTTTGGGTAGGAGGTATTTTATTTTATTTTTTTAAACCCTTAACTTCTGTGTGTTGGCTCCTAGGTGGAAGAGTGGTAAGGGTAGGCAATGAGGGTCAAGTGACCTGCCCAGGGTCACACAGCTGGGAAGTGGGTAGGAGGTATTTTAAAGACACACTCCCAATGTTGAGGATGGAAAGACAAGTTTTCCACTCTCCCATATGTTTATCTCAAGGCCTTATACTGTTGTCCAATTTCTTGACCTCTAGAGTTAGACAGAATGAGAAATAAATTGATGCCTATAAAATGAGTTCCAGAAAAAAAATGAGTTCTGGAAGAAAAAAAAAGATAGAAAACAGAAACCACAAACTATTGAAGTGAGGAATCACTCATGACTATTTATTCTATCTTGAAGTGGGCAGAATGTTATCAGAATTGTACTCTTAATTTCCATGAACAACATATATTGGCAGCATCTGGAGTCCTCTCTCTCTCTCTAAATTTATTCCACCTATGCATTGGATTAGAGATACAGTTATCCTTATTCACACAATGCAAAATTCCACACAGATTTATAGACTTTCTTATGTGGAAGTAACTAGGGCTTGGATTTCTCCCTGACTTTATACTGAAGAAAAATCATGGTTATATAAATACTCTACATCCTATTCTTAAATCCCAAGAGCCCTTTTTAATTTTAAAGGAAATACAAGACTTTAGATATGGAAGTGTTTTGAAGGAATTATTTAATCTCTAGGTACTTTTCTTAATGCTAAAAAGGAAATAAATTAAACATATAATAATATCTTACATATATACACATATTTATATTCTCACATATATAAGCATACAGTCTTACTTTAAGAGAGTATAGAATATTGAGAAATGATGTCCTATGAAACCATAAACAGATAGATTGAGAGAAGCTAAGAAGATAGAAGATTAAAAATTTTGTTTTCAAAGAAAATTGTTTCAACTTGTAGACGGTCTTGAATAAGCATTAGGAAGAGAATTCTCAGAGGAGTCTGAGGGGATTAGAGAATTGTAAGTTTCCTTTTGGAGCATTATCTCTTATGGCCGGAGAGAGGAGACCCAGGGACTCAGACATGATTATTTACTTATTCAGAAAGATGTTGTAACTTTGATGAATAATAAGGAAATAGCAAAGTGTACCCTTGAATTTCCTTAGAGGACCTTATGCTAAGGATGAAAGTTAATAATTCAAGTATCAGTCTGAGCAGAGATCATTCTTCCTAGGCTGTATACAATGGCCTAGGACAACCACTTGAAATTGTATATGTAATTATTTGCACACACATACACAAAAACTGTAGTTTCACAAAAAATTTACAAAAGCCATTTTTGGTTTTGTAAGCCGATGAAAGCATTTCTAGATTCCTAGAATCAGTTGATTCTTCAGTGAAATGAGAAAGAATCTCAAAGTTCTTTTTTTAGCACTAAATATATAAAATGCATATATATATAACATATCCATATATATGAAAATATATACATTTATATATGCATGTGAATGCCTGTGCTTATAAGAACATATCCACAGGTAAAGTATAATACTTATCTATATCTTCATGCATATAAATACATATAAAGTGCCAAACTTAAGCTTGTATAAAAATATATACATATAGGATTATATACACAAATTAGTATGCAAAACATTTGTGTATACATAGAGATTGGACATATATACATATATTAAAGTTAAAGTACATTTATGTCTATTCACATTAGTATACATTAGCAAATATAACAAAATTCTCCTTGTTTTCTTCAGTATTTCTGCTAACATCAATGAGGAAGTTAATATAATTATATATACTAGGCAATAAAAATAGTTTATTCAAGGAAGAAATCACAATTTGTCTTAGTTCAGCATTGTCTGCTCAGTGTAAACTCTTCAGGGAAAATCTTGTAGAAGTTCTACATGACATCTAGTTCCCAGAGGCATTCAATGAATACAAACAAGTATAATTTTTAAATTGGCCTTTTTTGCCTTATGATGTATAGGTCCTGTATGTTTTATCTGGACATGATGTTTCTTGATAATGGTTTTGATCACAGCTGGATGGAAGCTACATTTCACTAAAAAAATCTGTTGCCTTCCCATCTTCTCCAGTAACAGAAACAGCATATGTTAAAGCAATGAGGCATGGAGCACCCTCTGGGCTTTCATATGCCAGTATAAGGAAAATGAATTTTAATGCCAAAAAAACAGAAGCCTAGTAAAAATGCAGATGTTCTGGGAGAATATCCTTCACTACTTCATGGTTCCAGGTTGTCATCTGATGTTTATTGGACAACTCAAACATGAATAATGAGCATGATTTGCCCTGGGACTTTGTAAAGTAGACATCTTTGGCAAAGAACAGGAAGATCTACAAGCCTGACATTGTTAGAAGGATGTTAGTGTCTGATTCAGAGACAGGGCATCATTATATAAAACAGAGAAGTGCCTGTGTTGATTTAGAATTTTTAATAATGTTCTTATATATGCATTAATCATTTCTATTTGCATTTTTCTGTCACTGTGTTGATCCTACTATGTGTTTATGATGAACACAATAATTCTAATGCTAATCTGGAGGAGCAAAAGATACTAGAACAGATGGTTTAGCTTTATCCTATCTATCAAAAAAACTATAGCAGAAAGATATTTGTAGGAAAGAAAGTCACTTTAGAAATGAAAAGCTGTGAATAATTGAAAAGAAAAGGGATATAATAACCTACAGAAAGCAATAGATTTGAGCTTGCTATCTACATGTTGCTACCTCAGCTAATCACGAAGTAAAAATGGTTAGATATCACAATATTTTAATTATGCAAGTATTGGCCTGCTTCTCACAGGTGGACAAAGAAAATGGCATAAGGATCTCATGGCTATAAAATTAAAATAAGCTTCACTAGAACGTAAAAAAGGCAATCAGTAGAAGAATTTGCAATTAATTCTTAGGGCATTTTTAGTATTAAACAAATTGAAAAATGCAAGAAAATGTGTTTATGATAGAGATCAAATGTGTCTAATCACCATCAGCTCTTAATTAACTGAAGATACCCCACAGCTCCTCCTCTCATCCACAGATAGCTAATCTCATTGTCAAATCACATTGTTAAAATTTAATTCAGAATGCTGACTTTTAAACCAGATTCTCTCCTAAGGATTTAGACAGGAGCCTCATCATCATTTACATGGAGGGATCCTGTACCTCCTTATTCCCTACCTACCCACACTCCTTTTGGACCTCTATGACTTCTCTGACAGCAATCATTTTGGATTGCTTTGTCTTCTCCAAATACCCCAAGCTGAGTACCTTCTTTCCTCCCTAGCTCTTCCTCTCCTTTTTACTCTCTACCACTGACTTTATCTTTTTTAAATGTGTGTTCTTCCACTATGAGAGCAAGGATTTTCTTTTTTGTATTTGTATTCACAGCACTTAGAACATTGTCTTGAAACACTTAAGAAATGTTTATTGATTATTGGCACTCTAATGGGGAATTACCAGGGAAGTTAACTAAATATTATCTGTGGGTTCACAATGGGGTGTGAGGGTGACAGGAATGACAGAAGGCAGGACCAAACAAGGTAGAGAGACCAGGTTTAACCCCTAAGGAGGTAACTGTCAACAGAAATGGCAGTTAGCCCCTAACAGTCACTCAGCCCACCTAAGCAAAGGCCTATGGAATCAGCAGGCAAAAGGCAAAAGTTTATAACAGTTTAATTGAGGGAAACAATAATAAAGGATGGGAAAAAGGGATTCTACACTTACAAGCTAAGGGCAAACCACAGGG
Organism: Gracilinanus agilis; assembly: GCF_016433145.1. NCBI lineage: Eukaryota > Metazoa > Chordata > Mammalia > Didelphimorphia > Didelphidae > Gracilinanus > Gracilinanus agilis. The sequence goes on along the minus strand of NC_058130.1, from coordinate 568,308,641 downwards.
TCAGGGGAGGGACTTATCTACACTACACTAAGACCTAAGCCAGGCAGGGCCCAGAGAAAAGCAGGACCGAAGTGGGTATCCTCTCAGCAGAGTCCAGACACCATCCAGTGGTGTTTCAGCTCCTCCAGGACCACCTGCTGTACTCTTCCAGGTGGGTAGATTCTGGGAACTAATCCAGCCCAAGTTGATCTGCAAATCAGGTTGGGATTAATAGTCTCTACCAAAATCTCCCACAAGTAGGTGACCGTCTTCCTTCAGGATCTCTGGTAAACTGAGGTCTCCTAGGATCAGTTGCAACTCGTCTCAACCACCATGGAGTCTCTCTCAGTCTGCCAGCACACACTTCCTGCTTCTCTGTTCCATTTTGGAATTCTCCAGCCCTTCCTGTTAGGTCTAATACTAATACTAATTAAGTAATCCTCACAACAGCACCAAAATGCTCTGATATTACATTTCATGGAAAACATGGTATGCTTCTTTCCATTATATCACAGATGGGGAGAAATGGGCCCCTCAATTACAAATGAAAAGTTACAGTGTATAACACGTGTTACAAAATGTGACTGTACGCATGGACAGTGGAAATATTGCTGCTTTCATCACCATCCTCTCTTGGTTGCTGAATCACCGGAGAAAATTAGTAAGAAAGGTGCTGTGTCCTTTTTTTTTTAAATAAAGTATAAAACATAATGTAAATCTAAGAAATCCAATGGAAACTATTGAAAGAACACTTATCTAATACAACCAGTAACCTGTAGATTGGCAGATTTCTCTTCATTTTTGTTTTCATATATGGTTTTTAATTTGAATATTTAATTGTTGGCATGTCATCTCACTAATATTTGAAATGTTGTTTTATTTATTTGAATATTTTAAATAATTTCCCTTCATCAAAAGAGCTCTTCTTTGGAGCTTAAATTATAAAATGTTTAATTTAAAAAATTTATTAAATTATAAAACCAATACAACTAATATCATCCATTTATTCACTCATTATATGTAAATATGCATGCACATATTACTATCACATTAAAATATGGGAGATATAGAGACAAAAAATGTGATTCTTATTCTCCAGCATCTTCATGATAGTTGTGAAATAATGCTGAAAAACACCTTTCAAAAGTAGCTGTAAGACCTTAATCTCTGAATATAAATCGCATGAAAATAAAAGGTATTGTCATGTATAATATGAGCATAATAGAAACTATGGTTCACTTGGTAAATTTTTATACACTTTAACCCAATTCCATTCACAACCGAAACATGTCTGACATTAAAATCTTCAGACCTAATGTACAATGCCAAAATTTTTTATTTCTTTTCATTCCTTTGTGTAATCAATATTTTATTCTATTTAAATAAAATATTGTAAAATAAACAGATGTACATATTTTGGATGCATCAAGGATTGTTCTTCAAAATATAACTCTAATATTCATTAATTGGGTAATGCTTGAACAAGCTATAGCATATGCTTTTAATGGAATATTGTACCATAAGAAATGATGAACAAAATGATTCCAAAAATTCCAGAAGAGTCGCATATGAAGGAATACAATGTGAAGTGAGCAGAACTGGAGAATTTTGTACATAATAAGAGAAATAATGTATGATGATCATCTGTGAATGACATTACTATTATAAGTAATATTAAGTTGGATGCAGGACAACTCTAAGGGATTAATTATGAAAAAGGCTGTCCACCACCATAGAAGGAAGTGATGGGGTCTGAATTCAAATTGAAGCATACATTTATTTTTTCCATGATTGTTTCTCTTATGTAAGCTATACATGTTTTCTTTCACAACATGATGAGCATGGAAATATGTGTGGTATGTATGACATAGTCATATTACCTGCTGTCTTGGAAAGGGGGGGGAGGGAATAGAATGAGGGAAAGAACATAGATTGCAGAATATCAGAAAATGAATATTAAAAATCATGTGTGTATAATTCTATAATATATTTCACAATATTGTGGTACCATTCGTTTCCAACAGCTTTTAAGCCTAAATACAGATTTACTTTGTAATTAGTGTTTTAGAAATATGTTCTTTCCTGGCAATATCATGTATTTAGTCAGCTATGGCTCTCTCTCTTCTGTTCTAAGACAGCAAATCTTAATGTCTTTTAATTAACTTTTTTCTGCATTTTAACAAAATACCATTAACAATTTAAGGACTGTAATTGATTTGCTCTCACAATCCATGTATTTATAGATCATTTTTCTGTATTTTAATTTTTGATTATTTCAACCTGATATGTACTATCACATTTTAATTTTATACCATAGACTACCATATTTTGTTTATATTAATTCTTCTGACTTTCTATATGATTTTTCAGATATGAAGAAGTGTATTTTAATGCTTCACATATAGGGAGCTTTAAAATATCTTTCCTTTTAAAATAAATAAAAAATATAGAGGGAATTTCTTATATAGCATAACCCATTTACAAAAACAAAAAATGAATAAATCAATAAATAACAACTTTCTTCCAATTAAAGATGGAAAAAATTTAATGATTGTGCTATCTTCCTATTTCTCTATATACATAAATACAGACATATACATATTTCTGTATATACATACACACAAATATATATGTATATATATATATATATATTCATTCCACTTAGGAGCTAATCACTCTCATGATTTCAGATATCATTTATAAGCTGATTCCTTTCTAAATCAGTATGTCCAACCCTAACCTCTCTTCAGAATTCTAGTTCTGTATTTAAACTTCCTGTTAGATATCTCTACCCAGACATGCTATCAGCAAATAAAACTAACATAACCAAACTTCAACATACTTCCTTCAAATACATTCCACTATTAGTTTCTCAAATCTTATTAATTTCACCAGCTTCCCCAAAAACTCAGGATAATATTTTTTATGTTCTTCTCTGTAATATGAGGGCCTAACTCAGGTCAGTCAGTTAGTTTAGATTTAATGTTAGAATAAAATCAGAAAAAATGAGACATCCAAGAGTTAAAAAAAGAGAGAGATTTATTTAGACATGATAGAAAGTCTATTAAGGAAGTATATCTCAGAACTTGTCTTGGATGACAACAACCTCATCATTTCTTTACTAAATCCTATCTGAAGAGAAGATAAGGATGTGGTTTAAATGGCTTTATGACATACACTAATTCTAAAGGACTCCAACTCCATATTCACAGGCCTTTTATGGCTATTTTAAACCTGATTTTAGTCTAATTTTTAACCAGGAAGCCACATAAATATATTTAGAGACCAATAGAAAACTCATTTAATAGAGAGATGGCTTGAACCTCACCCTTAATGGTAAGCTGCTGAACAATTTATGGTACATGAAAATAATTATATACCATTGCGATATAAGAAAATGAGACAGAATTTCAGACAAATTCTGACATGAACTAATAGTGAAGGTATAAAGAACAATTTATATTATAATTAAAATATTGTATAAACAAACCATTCTGAAAGTCTAGAAGTCAGATAAATATAGTAAATTAACCTTGAATATTTCTTAGGAGTAGGATGGATAGAAATAATAGGTGAAGAATTTGGGAACTTCACAAATCTGCCAGGAAGGCTTGATGTTGGAGTTTTAGGACAATTCAATTATCCAGACTACTGCTAGGGGCTCTCTTTTCCAGATTGTCTTATTCATATTATCATTCTTAAAAAGTTAAAGAAGCTGGGAAAGGAAAGACTTTAAAACCAAGCAAGAGTTAGAGAAAATTACAAAATGTAAATTAAATGGTTTTGATTATATTAAACTAAAAAGCTTTTGTACAAACAAAAACAATGTAGTCAAAATCATAAGGGAAACAACAAATTGGGAAAAAATCTTTATAACGAAAAAATCTGACAGGGGTCTAATTACTCAAATATACAAGGAGTTAAATCAATTGTATAAAAAATCAAGCCATTCCCCAATTGATAAATGGGCAAGAGACATGAATAGGCAATTTTCAGGTAAAGAAATCAAAAGTATCAATAAGTACATGAGAAAGTGTTCCAAATCTCTAATAATTAGAGAAATGCAAATCAAAACAACTCTGAGGTATCACCTCACACCTAGCAGATTGGCTAAAATGAAAGAAGGGGAGAGTAATGAATGCTGGAGGGGATGTGGCAAAATTGGGACTTTAATGCATTGCTGGTGGAGTTGTGAACTGATCCAGCCATTCTGGCTGGCAATTTGGAACCATGCTCAAAGGGCTATAAAAGAATGCCTGCCCTTTGATCCAGCCATACCATTGTTGGGTTTGTACCCCAAAGAGATCATAGATAAACATACTTGTATGAAAATATTTATAGCTGCGCTTTTTGTGGTGGCAAAAAACTGGAAAAGGAGGGTATGTCCTTCAATTGGGGAATGGCTGAACAAACTGTGGTATATGCGGGTGATGGAATACTATTGTGCTAAAAGGAATAATAAACTGGAGGAGTTCCAGGTGAACTGGAGAGACCTCCAGGAACTGATGCAGAGCGAAAGGAGCAGAGCCAGAAGAACATTGTACACAGAGAGTGATATACTGTGGTAAAATCGAATGTAATGGGCTTCTGTACCAGCAGCAATGCAATGACCCAGGACACCTCTGAGGGATGTATAGTAAAGAATGCTACCCACATTCAGAGGAAGAACTGCAGGAAAGGGAACATATAAGAAAAGCAACTGCTTGAATGCATGGGTCGGGGTGGACATGATTGGGGATGTGGACTCGAAACTACCACACCAATACAACTACCAACAATTTGGAAATAGGTCTTGATCAAGGACACATGACAAAACCAGTGGAAATGTGCATCGGCCATGGGTGGGGGGAGTGCAGGGAGTGAAGGGGAAAGTAGGAGCATGAATCATGTAACCATGTTAACAAAGATTATTAATAAATGTTTAAATTCAAAAAAAAGTTAAAGAAAAAAGTTAAAGAAACAAAGGAAACTTTGTGAACCTGATTCTGCATAACAAAAATGAACTGCTTTATAATATATAAATAGTGATAACCTTTTTAAAAAATGCAAGTAGAGGTATAAGGGAACCTATAACTTTTATTGAATATGTAACAGAGCAGAGGATCCCAAACTTTCCTAATCATTGTAACTCTTTACATATATTAAACTTTCCTATACTTTTCATTCATTAAGAAAGAAATCCGAGAATTTACTAGTGAATTACAAGCAAATTATAAGAAATACTATGAAGGCATTAATTATATTTCTAAAGAAAATTTTTAAGTAAATAACATTCTTAAATGTTTATCAGCTAAGTCTGAATTAGTGTAAATAATTAATCCCCTGAAACAGTTGTATTAATCAAATTAGCACTGTATATTTTCATGGGGTTTGAACCAATTACTATAGATTTGCATATTTATACCTTTAAATATAGTACATTTGAATATGTATTCCACTTTAGGGAATTTGTTATTCACACTAATAGGGACCAAACTAAATTACTGAGAATCTTGATCTTTTTCCTTGTGAAACAACAGCATTATTCTCAGCATAGTTTTTGAAAGGTACCTACATGTCCTGTCTCAACTTTTTTCTTGCTTGGATATAGTTGAAAGAAGGCAGAAAATCCTGATTCAAAGACATGCGTTTTTACGTGTATAATTAAACCCTTCTGAAGAATCAAGAGTTGGATATGCTTTTACAAGATGAAACCTTTTTTAATTTCTAAATTAGTTAGAGATTGTTCTGATTGACACAGAGTTCAATTGGCTCTTCCTTCACTGGGCTTTATTTATTTTCAGCACACTATTAAAAGGGTTTCATATCTAAACCTCATCTATTTAATTATCATCAGTAAAAAAGTTGTCTTCAACAAATTTTTCAGAATCATTATAATGCTCCTTGTCCTTCCAACTCTGACAACCTCCACAGCCTCTTCATTGTTTTTACTCTAATCCACAAGTACTAATAACATTATTACTATTTCAAAGATTTTTATAGGAATATGTAGTTCTTCCCCAAACATTCTGTGTATTCTTTTGTTTTTGTTGGAAAAGAGCCTACAATACAAAATAGTTTAAAAATAAATATGCTAAGTCATTTGTTAGAGACTGAGCTGGAAAGAGGATGCACATCCCTCTTGTCCAGGCTCTAGAACAGTGATGGTGAACCTTTTTGAGACTGAGGGTCATGCCCCACCCCCAGAGACCAAGTGCTGAGCCCTGACTCCTCCCTACCTTGCATCTGTCCCTCCTTACCCCAGACAGGGGAGAAAGAAAACACTCCCAGTGGGTTGCTGGGCAGAGGGGCTGGTGATGTGAGGAATATCTTCAGCACAGGTGAAGAGAGGAAGGAGTGTGGCCTGAGCTCTCTGCTCTCCTCCAGTTCTGCCATCTGTGAGGCCCCTGCCTTACCCTCTGGGTGCTTCCATTGGACTGCTGGGCAGTGGGGTGAATGATATGAAAGAATGTCATCAGGCATGGTGGAGAGGGGAAAGGGAGCTGTTGCACCCATGTCCCTCTAACTTTCTAGTAACAAAATGGGGCATGGGGGAGAGGGTGGCCCACATGCCCAGAGACACTGCCTTCCATGCCATCTTTGGCATGCATGTCATAGGTTCACCATTACTGTTCTAGAAGGTTTATATAGATTTTGACAAAAGTTTCCCACATAGGAATTCCCCAAAGCCAGTCAGCCCATATATACAGTTAAACAATTTTGTCAATGGGGCAGTCTGAAGCTCTTTAGATTAAGATAGATATGAGTAACTGTAACCCAAAGCAGAAACTAGGGATGGATCCTTTAGGATTTCCTGCATGTGGCGTTATAATCCAGAACAAGAAGGCTTGAGGTAGCTATGAAGCCTGGGGGGATTGGAAATGCTATGTGTGGCATTTCTGAGGAGTTAGTGGGGTTCAGCAATATTCTGGTTATGAACAATTTTAATGACAAAGGATTGGATTAAAAATGCATAAAATTTTTTCCTGTTTGATTTAATGTCATTTTCCTGCACTCTTAACAAGTTTCTTTTATACCCTTATGCATGTCGTTTGTCGCTTGTTTTTGAAGATCAATGATATCATCACCAATATGTTGTTGACTTGAGTTTGAGTTAGATTTAGTTGAGGCAGAGTTGTACAAAGTCTCTAGTACTTCCTCTTCTAGAACCATGAAAGTCTAGTAGTAGGACAAATACCAAAATGATGGATCATGGCCTGGGCTGCAATGACCTTGTTGTCTTTAATGTCTGATCAAGCTCAAAGTCAAAGCACTCCATGGTTCCAGCTTTAGCCCCCTTCATGGCCATTGAAACAATTTATTTTCATCAACCTACTCCATTGAGGGAAATCTTCACATCCTTAACATAGACACTGCTGTCCCCAAAATTCATTGATGGTTTTGAAGCTTGTTGCTTACCCTCAAACTAGGTTTATTCTATCTGCCAAGATAATTTTACTTGGATGTGGCCACTGCACACACTACAGATCAGGGAGACACAGGTAAAAAGTTAGATGAAAGATGGACACCAAAGACAGATGAGTATCCCTGAAAATGACCTATAAGCCCTCACATCAGAGTTGCTAGTCCTTCTAAACTACATACCTCCTTGATTGAAAATGTATCCAAATTTGGGAGCCCTAAAGTAGAATAATAATAGCATAGTGTTACAAAATATTACCAATTTTGTGAAGTTATATTTCAAATATTTCAGACAGACAACATGTAGTACATTTTAGTTTAAAATTTTTATTGAAGAAATCAGGCCAAGATGGATGGAAAGGTATCAAAAATGAAATTCTAAAAATGTAAACAAAAACATTTCCAGCAAGGAAGGGAAGGAATATCTATTGTGTACTCTCATTCCTTCCTCATTGAATTCAGGCCTGGTTCAAAATCTTTCCTCCTGAACATCCACACTAATAATAGGATACTTGAACATAAATCTCTTAAACACCCTAACCTCCAAACTCCTCAACTTATTAATTCCCTTTTACTTACTTTTCTACCTTATCTCAACTATACACAGTGAAGTTCGTATCGTGAATCTTGCCATCACCCACAAATGTTCTACTTCAAAACTCATGAATTTTAAACTTTCATCTTTCCTCAAACTTCAATTCCTCACTTCATTACTAGACCATGACTCTTACACTGACTTTTTTCTCTTCATTTCTTCATTTTAATGCTTTGATGAATCAGATCAACCCTATTATCTTAGCTTTGAACTATTCATAGCATTCATTGCCTTTCATCCTATTCCTATCTTGTAGAAGAATGCAGAAGAAAATCATTAAAATATACACTTGGATTCCCTACAAACTTAGGTTAATTCACTCTTATCTTTGTTGTTTACCCTCCGTATCTTTGATCTCCTTGGGATATAGAATGAGTAGTGCCATTGCTACTCAAAGAATGCACATTTTTTTCTCTTTTGGTCATGGTTCCAGATTGCCCTCCAGAATGGTGATATCAGTTCACAGTTCAACAAAAAGTGTATTAGTGTCCTAGTTTTATTACATCCCCTCCATCATATACCATTTCCCTTTTTTTGTCAAATTAGCCATTTTAATAGATATAAGGTGGTAGTTCAGAATTTTCTTAAATTGACATTTCTCTAATTAAGAGTGATTTTGAACATCTTTTCATATGACTAAATATAATTTTAATTTCTTTATCTGAGAATTGCCTGCCCAAATACTTTGATCACATGAAGTTTGAGGAATACCTTGTTTTTATGAATTTGACTCAATTCTCTATATATTTGAGATGTATGACTTTTGTCAAAGATATTTGCTATAATGATTTCCCCACTTTATTGTTTCCTTCTATTCTTGGTTGTATTGGTTTTGTTTGTGCAAAAAAACATTTTAACAATAAATTTTTCTATCATATATCTTAATGCTTTCTATGTCTTGTTTAGACATAAATTCGTCCCTTATCCATATAGCTGACAAGCAAACTCTTTTGTGCTCCTCTAATTTGTTTATGATATCATCCCTTACTTCTAAATCATGTATCCACTTTGACTTTATTTACCTTGCTATATACAGTATGAGGTGTTGGTTTGTGCCTAGTTTTTGTCATACTATTTTCTGGCTTTCCTAGCAGTTTTTGGTAGTAATGTATTTCAAAATCTTGGATTCTTGGATCTGTCAAACACTAGGTTACTGTGGTCATTTACTACTGTATATTGAGTGCCTAATGTTTTTCTTTGATCCACTATCTTGTTTCTTAGCCAGTACCAGATTGTTTTGATGGTTGGTTGCTCCTTTATAATACTGTTCAAAATCCAGTACAGCTAAGCCGCCTTCCTTCCTATCTTTGGCTTTTTCTTCTTCCAAATGAATTTTATTATTATTTTTATAACTATGAAATATTTTTGGATATTTTGATTTGGCATGATTTACAAGTTAATTTGATTAGTATGGCACTGAATATGTAAATTACTTTATTCTCCATGACTGTTGAAGGGACCAGGATTGTAACTTGGGTGTCATCTACTCTTTAATCTCACTCCATAGTTAGTTTATTGCCAAGTTCTGTTAATCTACCTTCATAACATAAATCCTCTCTTTTGACACCACCACCACTTTGGAGCTGATTTTTATCATCTCCTGCCTACACTTTTGCAATGTCCCACCTATAAAGCTCCATATCTTGACTCTGTTCTCATTCAAGTCTAGGTTCCACTTAATTTCAAATTGAACTTCCTTAAGCACAAGTCTAACCATCTCATTCTCCTACTAAATAAACTCCAGTAGTTACCTATTATGCCTAGGAACAAATATAAAATATTTTTAGATTTTAAAGCCACAAATAATATATAGCCTTGTTATCTTCTACCTGTGTAGTCTTCAACACTTTATTCCCTTTCATATATTCTTTGATCTAATGCAACCTAACTTCTTGTTATTCCTAATTCACCACATTCCATTTCTTTTTGTTTCATTGTTTTATTTTTTATTTATTTAAACCCTTACCTTCCATCTTGGAGTCAATACTGTGTATTGGCTCCAAGGCAGAAGAGTGGTAAGGGCTAGGCAATGGGGGGGTCAAGTGACTTGCCCAGGGTCACACAGCTAGGAAGTGTCTGAGGCCAGATTTGAACCTACTACCTCCTGTCTCTAGACCTGACTCTCAATCCACTGAGCTACCCAGCTGCCCCCTCCATTTCTTAACTGTGTCCATTTTCACTCACTCTTCCATGTAACTTGAATCACCTGCCTTTTCTCCATTTCCTTGCTTTTATGATATTCTCAAATACTTAGTTAAATTTCTCTCTTAGAAAGAAGCTTATTCTCAAACTCTTTTGTCCTAGTTCCTTCTTTCTGAGATAATCTTCAATGTGTCAAATATATATTTTGCTAGTATATATGTATTTGCATTTTTTCTTCTACATTAGATTTTAAGGTTCATGAGGTCAGGCATTTTGGCTTCTTGCCTTTATTTATTTCCCCAGTGCTTAACATAGTCTTTGGTTCTTAGTAGGCGCTTAATAAATGGGTGCTCAAATGATTTTACTTGTCTTTAAATCATCCTTCCTTCTTTCATCTTATTGTTCTCATTGTAACATTTTACATTTTGAAAATCTCTTTTTTGGCATGCCATCTTCCACTATATTTCCTTCATTGGATTTATACTGTATGTGTCTTCTATCATGACATGAGCAATATGGAAATATATGTTGCATAAAAGTACGGGTATAACATCTATCTTACTATTCACCACCTTATAGAGGACAAGGAGGAGGAGGAGTCGTAGGGAGAAAATTAATTTTAAAATATTAAAAAATAATTTTCAAAATTTGTTCCTACATGTAACTGAAAAAAATATTTTAATTAAAAATAAATTAGTTTGATTCTCCTCTTTGTGTGATTATACTTTTTCTGTTTTCTTTTCCCTATTTCCCATGATGCTTTTATTGTTGTTATTGTCATCATCTTTGTTGTTATTGTTTGTTATGTTTTGTTTTGGACTCTTTCTTCTTTTTTTGTATTTTCCTGCAGAGATTTTTACTCTTGACTTATAACATGACTTTTTAAAAAGTCAACTAAAGTTAGATATCACAAGAAATATAAAAAATTAGATTCTTAATAAATCAGGTTCAAAATTCTGGAGTGATCTTTAAGCCTTGTCTTTCATTTACATACTAAACATAATCATTTTAATTTATTGTCAGTTTTTAAAAATTAGATATAGATATATTTATCTGTATGTGTGTATATATATATATATACGTATGTGTATCTACATACACACACATATACGTTTTTAAATTATTTTTTTACTTTCTTGTGTGAAACACAATAATCTTTCCTCCATGCCTTTTTTTTCTGTCTTTCTCTTCTAATTCTTCATTCCCAAGATCGCCAAACTGGTCTTTATGAAATACTATTAGTATTTTAATTACATATTTACAAACCTTCATGATTCCCCACTACCACATAATAAAGTCTAAAGTCCACATCCGTCATTCATGACCTTTCCCTCTTTGGACTTTAAATGCCTTCTAATCTTATTTTCCATTACTGCTAAGAAAAACACTTCATTATAACTAAAGGGGCCTACTCTGTCCTTAAATACTCCTCATAATTTTCTACTTCTTTGTCTATGCTCATGTCCTCTGCCTCTAGTACTAAATCTATCTTTCACAACCTAGCAAAATCCTACTGGTCTTCAAATCTCAATTTAAGCCTTTCTAGTGATACTCTCCTGATTACTAGCCTAGCTACATGTTAATGCTAATATTGTTAATCATTGCCTGCAATTTCCTGTAGGACTTATTACTTCTAGCTCTCACGTGACTTTTCACACATACATTTGGTTGAATGGTCCTTATGTATGTACCTTATCTCTCCTACTAGATTGCAAGATCCTAGAAAAGAAAGAGATTCCGTACCTTTTTATCACTCACTATACCTTGAAGATCTAATAACCAAGTTCTCATAACTTTTACATGTTTCACAAAATTTCTTTCAACTTGTTTTTATTTTTCTTGCCTCTGAAGATTAAAATACAGCAAAGTTTGAAAGCTATTGATTCAAATAATTTTGAGTTGTCAGTGAGTGCACAGGTAACACTCAGAGGTTCCCTGGAGGAGAAAAAGTTAATTTTACTTCACCATTTCTACTAAATGTAATCTGTTAAGTGTCCCTTGAGATCAGAATCTATTATTGCAAAAAGTTCCAGCACTCAGAGGCCTGGGCCTATAAACAGAAAGATCATCAGGATTTAGTATTTTAGCTTATTACATTGCTTTAACTCCTAATTTTCTCAGGATTTGAGTTAGAAAAAAAATCAAAGCAGAAATAAGGTTGATTCTGGGGTAGAGTATTTTAACGTCATCACTTCTTACCAAAAATTATATCACAACATTCCTGTACTTAAATGGGGAAAAAATAAGATTGTGTTTCTCAAAGTTGGTAGTAGCATATTTTCTTTCACTTCTACTAGCTGGTATTGGTAAACTATTATTTCTTTTTGAGTATATGTCATCAGGAACATTTGAAATTAAATACCTCTTATTTGACTTTTAATATTGCAAGAACTTATTCTACCCATAAAATATTACATGTATCTGTGGATAAAAAAAGATGTTGCATTTTGAGTTGATTAGGAGGATTAAGGTAACTCAACAAACATATCCTACTAATCATTCAAGCAAATAGCTAGACTGTAAGTGTTTATCCAGGAATAACAAGAGCTAGTGAGGTTTGCAAAGCACATTGCAAATGTTTTCTCATTTAATTTCATAACAATGAGAGATAGTTGATATTAATATCCTCATTCAGAAGATGGGAAAACAGAGGCAAATTGAGGTTAAATGACTATAGTTAGTAAGGTTTTTTGTTTGTTTGTTTGTTTTCCTAAAACCCTTACCTTCTTTCTGAGAATCAATACTAAGTATTGGTTCCAAGGCAAAATAGTGGTAACGGCTAAAAAATTGGGGTTAAGTGACTTCCCCAGAGCCATAAAGCTAGGAAGTACCTATGATCAGATTTTAATCCAGGACCTCCTATCTCTGCTGCCTCCAGCTATTAAGTTTTTGTAGCAGTATATGAATTCATGTATTCTTTACTTTGTCCAGTTCTCTAACCAGTACTGCCCCCAGCTAACTCTGTGCTTTCTTGCTGCTAGACATAGTGTCAAGTGCTATAGATAAAAAGAAAGAGAAAGCAATTTCTACCCTTGGGGGGTATCCATTTTTAAAAGGAAAAATCAATAATTAATATAGTCAAATAACTGATATTTCATCATATTCATGTCATGATTAGTATGCCAATAACACTAATTCTTTCAGGTAATATATCTAATCTTATACCATCATTTTAAAACCATATTATTTTTGACTTTCAAATATATATATATATATATATATATTCCCATTTTGTATAGAATGTAATCTTCTATTCCCATACTTTAAAAATTTCTATGCTTCTTTAGCAGATTGATAACCCAAAAACCTCACATTAAAAGCCAAGATCACTTAGTCTCCTTGTATAGGAACCAAAATAGTTTTATTAGTTGAAATAATTTGAATGATTTGTGATAAACTTCTTATAACTACTCTAATCCATTATGTTTCCTCAGAGCTACAATTCTATATTTCAATTACTTTTCAATATGGAAAATATAGACAAATTTTATGTTGAAATTCAGAGAGAAGATTTGTTCTACAATTGCAATTATAAATTTTATATAATTTTAGAAAATACCAAACAAATGAATGAAAACTTTCATACTAACTAAATTATCCCAGGTTAATCATTATTATCTCTGGGTCTCAGTTTCCTTATCTGTAAGATGAAGAATATGAATTATAAGACCTCCAAGTTTTAGTTTTTCATGATGCTAAGATTTAACTTTAATACAATATAGACAAACACAATCTAATTAAAACTTAGATGAATAGGAGAAAAATATTTGCATTAGATTTTGCTTCAGCTTTTCCAACAGTCTTTAGTTTTCACAGTTGGCAAGATCTTGCTATTCTCTGCTACAATTTATCAATATTCTCATTTGTCTGTGACTACTTCTCTGCTCCAAATCAACTGGATCTGAGTTCCCAAAGCACAGTAAGTAATACAAAGTTGACCACCTTTTTCCACCTTCAGAGTTTACTAATAGAGAAAATCAGAATAAATGTAAGCTAATCAGGCACTGATATATTCATAGAAAGCTATTGTAAACTGAGGCATAAACTCGAAATAACTTTGTTCACCAATGGGGAACAAACATTTTGGGGCACTGAGACCCCTAGAGACTTCTGTCTTACTTTTCCAGAGCTGAGAAGTAACTGAGAGATCAGAAGCTTTATTAATTTTTATTTATCAAAGATTTTCATGTACATTGGAGCAAATTTGGTCTAGTACCAAAAAACACAGAAAGTATATTTAACCAGCAGCTACTTTTATAATTCTTAACAAAGGGAGATGGGAAAGTGGCTAATGGGGCTGATACAGGGAGTATTTGGGGTGGTATGGGTAAAGAGTTCCCAGGAATGGGGTGACAGATTCTCAGGTGCAAGAAGGAACAAAATTATCTCCAGCACATGTGCTTAGCATAGGAGAACAAGATAAGAATATGAAGAGACAAAGCCTCAAGGTTTCAGCAATACAATGAGCCACTAAGCCTTGGGGCCAGATATTCCATAGTTCAAGTCAATCAATAAATTCAATCAGAGTTAGAGAGTCTGGGTCCAGAAACCAGAGATATCAAATCTAAAATGAGGCAAAGCACAGTGATGTTGGTCTCAGAGAGAAGCTGTGAAAGCTAGCTAATGGTGGCTATCCAGACAAGCTGTAATTTTCAGAGGTAAATTGGTTTCCTCAAATCACTCCGAGTCCCATGTAAGAGGATTAGTTTTTGGCATTCTCATCACCATCCTAGTAGACAACTCTAGTTTACCAAGATAGTTATCAAGATAATATTCATACATTTTAAACAATTATATGTAGCAACATTGGTTGAACAAATATTTAATATACATTTATTAAACCCAAGGCAATGTTTAAATAGATAACAACATGCATACATGCAAACATACACAAACATATATACACACATGTGTACACATTCATACATGCATGTATGTGTTTTAATAGCATAATCTCAAAACTAATGGATGTTACATTCCGAAGTGAAGGTTTTTGTGAACTCCAAGAAGAGTCTACAGAACAATATAGTTCTGGGAGTTGCTTTCAAGTGCTAACTTCAGGGGTATCATAATTATTGCAAGAAGAAGTAAGATCTTGAATTCATAAAACTTTTGCTACATCAGTTTAAAAAACTGGTGATATTTAGCCAGGAGAAGAGAAGACTTATGGAAGACAGAAAAGCTTTCTTTAATTATTTGAAGGAATGGCATTTAGAAGATGAATTAGGCTTGCTCTCTGTGGTCTCAATAAGAAGAAAAAGCAACGAATGAAAGTGACAGAGAATTAGATTTAAACTTTGAGGAAAATATAATGAAATTTCACTATACTTGCAGTAGGCCAAATGTAGATTGGGCTATGTTTCTGATGGTGGTATGTTTTTGTTTCATTTAAAGTCTTCAAACCTATGTGGTGAATGAGCAAGTGTTGGGTATATTGAAGTGGACATTCTTTTTCAGAAATGGGTTGCATTATATTAAAACTGAGCATCCTCAAATTTAAAAAAAATGATACTGATGTCTATGGTAGTATCATGTCTGTTTCAGTGTTTTAAAGAAGTTTGTGTGATTTTTGTGTTTATGAAGGAAAGATTTTTAGAGTATTCAAGACAAAAATAAGCAATTTACCGAGATTGTTTATTATTATTTTAATAGATTTTAATAAAACACCTAAGAAACCATCTTATGATTTTTTGAGATAAGATGCAGAGAAGTGTCCTAGGCAACAGTATTATCATATGGATCAATGGATTCTAAGTAGTCAAAATAGTTGGACCCAAAATGAGTTCGTGGGTTCAATGAAGAATTAGAAGGTCTCCAGTGGATGACCTACATGATCTGTGCTAATCTCTGTTCTCTTTTCCATCATTTTCTAGTAACTCACCTTAAGCAAGAAAATATTCATTGGAATTATCAAATGTCAAGATTAGACATAGTTGAGAGAGTGTTAATAGTATTAATTATATTTAGACTTTAAGAAAAATTCTTGACAGACTAGAACAAAACAAATGTAATTAGAAACTTGATAAGGGCATTTTCTCATGAATCCATTCTTCCAATGTGTTGGATAAAATTATAGATTGGGTAGGTAACAGAAAAAATGTTATTAAGTTAGGCTTTGAGTCAGTTAAAAAAGCATTTATTAAAAACTAGAAAGCGAGCAAATTAAAATTCCCCAGATGAAAACTAAATTAGAAATTCTAAAAATTAAGGGAGAAATTAATAAAATGGAAAGTAAAAGAACTATTAAATTAATAAATAAGACTAGAAGCTGGTATTTTGAAAAAACAGATAAAATAGACAAAGTACTGGTCAATCTAATAAGAAAAAGGAAAGAAGAAAACCAATTTGAGAGTATAAAAGATGAAAAGGGAGACCTCACGTCTAATGAAGTGGAAATTAAGGCAATCATTAAAACTATTTCTCCCAATTATATGGCAACAAATATAACAATTTAGGAGATATTGATGAATATTTACAAAAATATAAATTGATTAGATTAACAGCAGAAGAAATAGAATACCTAAATAATCCCATATCAGAAAGAAAAATTGAACAAGCCATCAAAGAACTCCCTAAGAAAAAATCACCAGGACATGATGGATTCACAAGTGAATTCTATCAGACATTCAAAGAGCAACTAATCCCAATACTATACAAATAATTTGATATGATAAGCAAAGAAGGAGTCCTACCAAATTCCTTTTATGACACAAATATGGTACTGATTCAAAGCCAGGGAGATCAAAAACAGAGAAAGAAAACTATAGACGAATCTCCCTAATGGACATAGATGCAAAAATCCTAAATAGAATACAAGCAAAGGGATTCCAGCAAGTAATTAAGAAGAACATCCACCATGATCAGGTGGGATTTATACCAGGAATGCAAGGATGGTTCAACATTAGGAAAAACATCCACATAATTGACCATATCAACAGTCTAACAAACAAAAATCACAAGATTATCTCAATAGATGCTGAAAAAGCCTTTGACAAAATACAGCATCCATTCCTATTGAAAACACTGAAAAGTATAGGAATAGAAGGACCTTTCCTAAAAATAATAAACAGTATATACTTAAAACAATCAACAAGCATCATATGCAATTGGGATAAATTAGAAGCCTTCCCAATAAGATCAGGAGTGAAACAAGGATGCCCATTATCACCTCTATTATTCAACATAGTACTAGAAACACTAGCAGTAGCAATTAGAGAAGAAAAAGAAATTGAAGGTATCAAAATAGGCAAGGAGGAGACTAAGCTATCACTCTTTGCAGATGATATGATGGTCTACTTAAAAAATCCTAGATAATCAACTAAGAAGCTTGTAGAAATAATCAACAACTTTAGCAAAGTTGCAGGATACAAAATAATTGAACATAAACCATCAGCATTTCTATATATTTCCAACACATTAGAGCAGCAAGAGGTAGAAAGAGAAACACCATTTAAAATCACCCTAGACAATATAAAATACTTGGGAATCTATCTACCAAAACAAACACAGCAATTATATGAAAACAACTACAAAACACTTTCCAAATAAATAAAACTGGATCTCAACAATTGGAAAGCCATTAATTATTCAGGGGTAGGATGAGCTAAAATAACAAAAATGATCATTATACCCAAACTAATTTACATATTTAGCGCCATAACTATCATATTACCAAAAAACTTCTTTACTGAATTAGGAAAAACTAAAAATTTCATTTGGAATAACAAAAGATCAAGACTATTAAGAGAAATAATGAAAAAAATGTGAAGGAAGGGGGCCTAGCAGTACCAGATATTAAACTATATTATAAAGCAGCAGTCATCAAAAAAATATGGTACTGGCTAAGAGACAGAAGGGAGATCAGTGGAATAGACTTGGGGTTAATGACATCAGCATGACAGTGTATGATAAACCCAAAGAGCCCAACTTTTGGGACATGAATCCACTATTTGACAAAAACTGCTGGGAAATTTGGAAAACAATATGGGAGAGATTAGGTTTAGATCAACATCTCACACCCTACACCAAGATAAATTCAGAATGCATGAATGACTTGAATATAAAGAGGGAAACTATAAATAAGTTACATGAACACAGAATAGTATACTTGTCAGATCTCTGGGAAAGGAAAGATTTTAAAACCAAGCAAGAGTTAGAGAAAATTACAAAATGTAAATTAAATGGTTTTGATTATATTAAGCTAAAAAGCTTTTGTACAAACAAAAACAATGTAGTCAAAATCAGAAGGGAAACAACAAATTGGGAAAAAATCTTTACAACAAAAAACTCTGGCAGGGGTCTAATTACTCAAATATACAAGGAGTTAAATCAATTGTATAAAAAAATCAAGCCATTCCCCAATTGATAAATGGGCAAGAGACATGAATAGGCAATTTTCAGGCAAAGAAATCAAAAGTATCAATAAGCATATGAGAAAGTGTTCTAAATCACTAATTAGAGAAATCCAAATTAAAACAACTCTGTGGTATCACCTCACACCTAGCAGATTGGCTAAAATGAAAGAAGGGGAGAGTAATGAATGTTGGAGGAGATGTGGCAAAATTGGGACATTAATGCATTGCTGGTGGAGTTGTGAACTGATCCAACCATTCTGGCTGGCAATTTGGAACTATGCTCAAAGGGCTATAAAAGAATGCCTGCCCTTTGATCCAGCTATATCATTGTTGGGTTTGTACCCCAAAGAGATCATAGATAAACAGACTTGTATGAAAATATTTACAGCTGCGCTTTTTGTGGTGGCAACAAATTGGAAAATGAGAGTATGTCTTTCAATTGGGGAATGGCTGAACAAATTGTGGTATATGCTGGTGATGGATTAGTATTGTGCTTAAAGGAATAATAAACTGGAGGAATTCCATGTGAACTGGAAAGACCTCCAGGAACTGATGCAGAGTGAAAGGAGCAGAGCCAGAAGAACATTGTACACAGAGACTGATATACTATGGTAAAATCAAATATAATGGACTTCTGTACCAGCAGCAATGCAATGACCCAGGACAATTCTGAGGGATTTATGGTAAAGAATGCTACCCACATTCAGAGGAAGAACTGCAGGAGAGGAAACACATAAGAAAAACAACTGCTTGAACGCATGGGTAGGGGTGGACATGATTGAAGATGTAGACTTGAAACTACCACACCAATGCAACTATCAACAATTTGGAAATAGGTCTTGATCAATGACACATGCTAAAACCAGTGGAAATGGGCGTTGGCCATGGGTGGGGGGTTAGCGGGGGGTGAAGAAGAAAGTAGGAGCATAAATCATGTAACCATGTTAAAAATGAATATTAATAAATGTTTAAAAATTTTTTTAAAAAAGCGTTTATTAAGCTCCCGTTCAGTGCTTCTCTGTGTTCAACATTAAGGATACAAAGAAAGTAAAAAAAAAAAGTCTTTGCTTTCAAGGAATTCACAGCCTAATGGGGAGACATTGCTAACAAAGATGAACGAATTTCATAGAAAGGCTAAATTTGAGATAATCTTAGAGGGAAAGCATTCACATCAAGGAAGACTTGGAAATTATTTCTTACAGAGGATAGAGTTTAACTGAGAAATGAATGAAATGAGAGAAGCCAGGAAGCAGAGAGGTAAAGGGAAGAGTTCCATGAATGGCAGACAGCAAGTGATAATGCAGATTTGGGAAATCAAGTTTAATGTGAGAGAAAGACCAAGGTTGCCAATGTCACTAGATCACAGAGTGAGTGAAAATGAATAAGATTTAAGAAAACTGAAAATACAGGAAGGAGCCAGAATATGAAGGGCTTTAAAAGCTAAACAGAAGATTTTATATTTGATCCTTGTCATTGGATCCAAAGGATTTCTGGAAATATTTCAGAGAATTGATAATAATGGCAACTTTTAAATGAAATATAATATTTTCTTCAATTATTTAAAAATGTTCTCCTGAGGACTCCATATTATTAGCCAGACTGCTAAAGAGTCTATCACAGTCCATCAGTTGATTGTGAGCTCTTTAAAAGAAGTCTTTCTTTGTATTGCTGTTACTTAGCATAGTGTCTAGCATAGAGTAGGTTCTCAATGAATGTTTAATGACTGTCTCAAAAATATAATGGAATACCTTGGAAAGTAGTAGATTCTTCCTCAAAAGAAGTTTCCAGCCAAATTCTAGATGCTCACTTTTCAGGCAGGTATATTACAGAATTAATATTTAATAGTGGTCAAGAATATCACATTTTGAATCAAGAATAACTGGATTTGAATGCTTCCTCAGGAAATGAAGTTATAAATTTAATCAATTTAATTTTCCTTTACCCAATTGTATTCACAATATATATAGGTACCTTATATGATTGTCACTAAAATTTTGTACTATAAAAATTGTTTTTCTGGGGACATTGTTTTTGTTTTTAATCAAGTTATTAATTATTCAGATAGGAGTGGAACTAGATGGCACCTGAAGTCCTTACCAACTGGGAGATTTTGTGATGCAGTGATTACATTATATAATATATATGCCAGCAAAATACCTCTCCCAAACTTCAGTCTCTTTGGGTACTCTCTCCATCAAACTCACAACGTATTCCCATTATGCTTTAACAAATGATTCACTTAAAGGATCAAGTATAGAATTCATTTTGTAGAAATTAATAGCAAGGAATGGAAGGTTTTTAGTGGAGGTTTAGGTCAGAGAAAGTGGGATGGAAAGGGTTTAGTTTCCTAAAAAAAACAAAAAGAGACAGCAGGTGTGTCTGCAGGTGCAGGTGTGATTGAGAGTAGCTCCCCTGAATCATTCACACCATGGTATTAAAGATGGCTCGGGTTCCCAAGCTTTCTCCAAGCTCAGAAACATGGACTTTGTGATTCAGCCTTGCCAAAAAGCACTGTCTGCTTTCCTTTAAGCCTAAAATAAATTCTTCCCAGCCTAACAGATCTCAGTGTTTTTGGCTTACCCGTTTACATATTTTTATTGCCTCACTAACCCTGCAGCTATTGAGAATTGTAGGCAAGCTGCCAATTATCAGATGCCTTGCTGTTAGCATCTTACTCAAAATAGCACATATGAGGGATTTGGGTATTTAAAATACTCTAAAAATAATATGTTTAAATAACATTAAGCCAATGATAAAAGCTGGCAAAACAAAGAGCTTCAGAATCATTGTTAATATTTTTATTCATGTCCATATTAATTCTTCAGCCTAATAGGTTTGAAAGTTAGCTTAGCTCATATTTAATTACTAGAATGATGACTTTCAGCTTACTTTGAAACTTGGACAAGACTTTCTGGAGAAATGGGATTCAAGTGAAAGTCTTCCAAGAACAAACCCTTTTTAACATGGTTTCCTCAGCTATTACCCTTACTCTTCTATACAAATTTTATCTTGACAGCAGAGTTTCCACACAGAAAAATTCTAATCTAATTTCGCTTGAAATAGATTTGCTTTCAGAGGGAGAAGATATCTTATTTAAATGATTCTTTTTGTAATAATTACTTAAATATGATATGCTATCATAAATTCTTTTGATTACTAGAAAGCATTTTAATATTTGATTCAAACATGTAAATTATCTAAATAAAGTCTTTTTCAAAGCTCAGATTGCTTGCGCTATGAAATCTTTCTATGTTTGGCCTTCAAGCACTTAACTTAAAATGGTAGAAAAGCTTAATTAATGCACTGAACTCTCAAAATATGTCTTTAGGGGGTTCATTTGGGAATCAGAATCCTGTGGAAGATTTTTTCTTTCCAAAAAATCCTCACAGCATTTTTCCTTCTTGTAGTTATAGCCCTGAATTCTCTTTGTCTTCCTCACTACCTCCCAAAATATTGAAAAAGAAAATTTAGGATAGCTTGAATTCCTACTCCCATGTTTTCTCCCTAACTGCCCTACCTATAATTCTGCATACCACTTATTTTTACAATATTGAGATCAGTAGCTATTGTAATAGTTACAGAATTTACAATAATAATAATGATCAACACAGAGTGCTTACTATGTGTCAAGTACTGTGCTAAATACTTTTCAATTAAAATATCATTTGTTCTTCACAAAAACAACAGAAAAAGATGCTGTTTCAATCCACGTTTTATAGATGAAGTAATTGAGGCAAACTGAGATTAAATTATCTGCATAGTCAAATAATTAGTAAGTTTCTGTGACAGTATTTGGATAGGTCCTGACTATAAGCTAAGCATTAAACCCAGTACACCTCCTACTACTATGCTGGCATTTTTTGTGCTACTATTATACATGCAATCAGTTACATGACAGCATCTGTCAAATATAGTCATAAGGTTATTGTCAACTAACAATATTCATGGCAAACCACCCAACCAAACATTGTGCTCCCTAAAGAATATGAAACCTGACAAATTGTTGTCTTAGCTTGGAAATTTTGAAGGGAAAATGGGAATTAATTAAAAAAAGAATCCATTATATTTTATTACAGACAAATGCTACTGGGGTTTTTGAGATATTTCAGAAGTGGCATCACTGTTAAGAAATATGCTGATAACAATAAAAAAGCCTTACTTTTTGTTGTTTTCTTAAACACATCCTTTGTTTCCCTTCTGTTTAAAAAAAGTACTTTTTACCATATCCTTCCTTCTTTGCCAATGCTATGCCAAACTATATCTGATGTTGAGGTATATTTCATAAGAAAAGGAGAAAAAGTTGCATAATTAGAAATCATTGATGTCACATTTTGAAATGTTTTTGGATCATTTGCTTAATAAATGGTCTGGATGCATATGCAACTGTGATTTAAAATGACAGGCGAAGAGGCATGCTATATTATTTACTTAGCAGGATTTTAGGACAGATGTGCAGAAGAACTTGAAAATTGCCCAGTAATAATCAACCATGAAGAATGGAAAAGATTATTATTGCTCACGACAGAGATACAGGAAGGGAAAAGTCAGGGAAGGTCAAAGTGACATTGATGGATTTTCTGAATTAAAGTACTATGAAAATAATATAACAGGATTTTTGAATGAAATATCATGGAAAATTTAAAATACTATTCAGTATTTTAAATGTGTAAGGCCATATCTTCTAAGGAAATTTATATAAAAGGTTTTGTAACACACCTAAGTTTGATGCTAAATTATATACTGTGAATAAGTGACTTCCTTCTATGTGTCAGCATTGAAATATCTTCAGATCTTGCAATCAATATGGAATGTATAGATAAATGCAAGTAGCCCTAAGTATTGCTCTTAGAAGTACTTTTCTTGTTTTGCATTCCTTACCTAGAAGTGGAATCCACCAAAGAACAAAAATTGATCTCTCTTATTCATTGCAGACTATGTTCCTGGTAAATATGAAGAAATATTTAAACCTAGTACAAATTTCCAGCACCTTTTTACTTTTTTAAAGAGACTCCAGACTGCCCTCCTCTGTATTTTACCATCATGCCCCAGAAAGGTTCTTTTCAGCCCTGAATTTCATACCTTGACACATCAATATGATGAGACCAGAGGATTTCTCCTTTAGCAAGACTCAGATGAAATATGGTACAAGAAAAAAAAAGAATATCTGGTTCAGACCAACCACAGAAGGGTAAAAGTGGTGGAAACCAATGCAATAGAGAATAAGAAGTAGTAGGAGGAAAGTGACCCTGCCCAATCTATCCAGAACAGAAGCCCCAGAGCAACCCAACATAGATGGCAGTGAGAGGAACTCACCCTAGAAAGGTTCAGCTTTGGAGGGATGGGGCAAAACACAACTCCAAATAGCTGAATTTTTACACTTGCAAAGCTCCACACAGTTGGCTGACCAGGTTGCCTTGGTAGAGTGCTCAGTCTGTGATGGAGGTAGCTGAGCTGACCTCAGGCACAGTACAGTCTTTGGATAACACTCCCTCTACCCCAGGAATAGAGATAAGCTGTAGCATATAGATAAAATCAAGAAAAAAAATAACCCCCAAATCAGCAAAAAGACAGAGGAAAAACCTGACACTAGAAAACTCTATCTAAAAGAAAGATAACCAAAATACAACCTCACAAATACAGAAATGAATATATGTGAAGCCTTAAAGGAAAATTTAACGAGATATCAAGCCCAACATGAATGCCTAGAAGAACTCTAAGAAAAGGATAGAAAACAAATAATATGAAATGTAGTAGAAAAATGAAAAAAGAGAATGATATAAAGAGTCAACAGCTTTTTTTCATTTTTTTGTTTGTTTTTCCCTCCCCTCCAGGTTTTAGTCTCAGGGCAAATAAAGCAGTAAGATTAATCCAATCAATAGAGGATTAATCACAACAATTGGTCAGACAAGAAGTCTTCAGAGGGCAGAGAAAGTAACTACAATCCTCCATTACCAGCTGGATCTCTCATCAAAGATCATTAAATACATCTGCTCAAATTAGCAGAACAAGGAAGGGAAAAATATGAGTAAGCAAAAGAAAAAGAAAAAAGAAAAGACAATTGGCAGCTTCTTTCAAGAAAGTGAAAAGAGAGCAAAGGAAACAGAAACAGAAGAAGAAGTAAGTCCAGCAAACTGGACACAGGCTTTCAAAGATCTCAAAATTCAATTAGCTTAAGAATTTAAAACTCAATTAACTCAAGAACTTCAGGGACTCAAAAAGCAATCAAGAGACGCTGAAGACAATTTGAAAAAGGAAATACATGAGCTAAAACAAGAAAATAAAGTACTAAAAGCCAGAATTGGCCAGCTTGAAAATGAAGTAAAGAAGGCAAAAGATGATCTACAAAGAAAATCAGACCAGAAAGAGAAGGAGACCAAAAATCAAGGAATGAAATTCTGTCTTTAAAAAACAGAACTCAACAAATAGAAGGAAATGACTTCACAAGGCAGGAAGAATATATTAAACAAAATTTAAAAAAATGAAAAACTTGAGGAGAATATGAAACACCTCAATGATTCAACCAAAGATCTAGAGAACAGAGCTAGAAGAGACAACTTAAGAATTATTGGTTTACCAGAACATCATGATAAAAGAAAAATTTTAGATAGCATTTTACAAGAAATTATCAGAGAAAATTGTCCAGAAATTCTTGAACAAGTGGGAAAAGTAGAAATCTACAGCATCCAAAGATCACCTTCTACATTTAATACATAGCTGACAACTTCCAGGAATATTATAGCCACATTTAAAAACTACCAGACTGAGGAAAAAATGTTACAAGCTGCTAAAAAGAAGTCATTCAGATATCAGGGAACCACAGTTAGGATGACACAGGATCTGGCTGCATCTACATTGAAGGACCGGAAGGCATGGAACACAATATTCTGGAAAGCAAGAAAACTAAGTCTACAACCAAGAATCAACTATCCAGCAAGACCATATTATTGCAGGGGAAGTCTGCTCGTTCAATAAAATCGAGGACTTTTAAACATTCATCAAGAAAAAACTGGGCTTAAACAGAGAGTTTGCTGCCCAAACCCAGAACTCAAGAGAATCAACATAAGGTAAATAAGAGAATGGGGGGAGGAGAAAAAATTATTTCTTTTAAGGGACACAATAAGTTCAATCAATTTACATCCCAAGAAGAAAAGAAGGCATATATATATACATATATATGCAGGTAGGTAGGTATAAATATACACAAAAATGGGGGGAAGAAGATAATAATAACAAAAATAGGAAAACAAACAAAAAAGGAATAAATTTATATTTCATAAAGAAGCCCATGGGACTAACAAGGAAAAATAACAATACACTGTAAGGGTAAAGAGGTTAGAGAGAGGAAATATTCAATACTTAAGTGCATTAAAATCATCTTAGAGAAGAACAATGAGATCCATAGGGGCAGATAATTGATTCAAGCCCTATAGAGAAGTAGAAGAGTAACAAACAGACTGGAGGGGAGGGAAGCAATACTAGGGAGGGAGAGGGCTTGGGGGGAGCTCTGCATGGCTTTAAAGAACTAGAAGAGGAGAATAAGAAGGGAGGGAGGAGAAAGGGAAGTACAACAAGGGAGGGGATTATAGGAACTGATTAAAAAAAACACTGGTATAGAAGGAAACAATGAAAGAAGAAAGAACAGGACTAGAAGAGAGAATCAAAATGTCTGGGAATGCACAGTCGATAATTATAAGTCTAAATGTGAATGGGAGGAACTCACCAATAAAACGGAAGCAAATAGCAGAGTGGATTAGAAACCCAAATCCAGCCATATGTTGTCTACAAGAAGCACACATGAGACAGACAGACAGACAGACATAGAGTGAAAATGAGAGGATGGAGCAAAATCTTTTGGGCTTTACATGAGAAAAAGAAGGCAGGGATGGCTATCATGATCTCTGACAGAGCCAAAGTAAAAATAGAAAAGGTTAAAAGAGATAGGGAAGGTAACTACATCCTAATAAAAGACAGTATAAATAATGAAGAAATATCAATACTCAATGTGCATGCACCAAACCGTATAGCTTCCAAATTTCTAAAGGAGAAGGTAGTGGAGCTCAAGGAGGAAATAGATAGCAAAACCATACTAGTGGGGGACCTGAAAGTTCCCCTATCATACCTAGATAAATCAAACTAAAAAATAAATAAAAAAGATGAGAGAGGTGAATGAAACCCAAGAAAAATTAGAGTTAATAGATATATGGAGAAAAATAGAGACAAAAAGGAATATACCTTCTTTTCAGCAGCACATGGAATATTCAAAGATAGACCATGTAAAAGGACGCAGAAAAATGGCAAACAAATGCAAAAAAAGAAGAAATAATAAATGTAACATTCTCAGATCATAATGCAATAAAAATAGTTATTAGTAAGAATACACAGAGAGGCAAATCAAAAACTAATTGGAAATTAAATAATATTATTCTACAAAATAATTTAGTGAAAGAACAAATCACAGAAGCAATTAATAATTTAATTGAAGACAATGACAATGATGAGACATCTTAACCAAACCTATGGGATGGAGCCAAAGCAGTTCTAAGGGGAAAATGTACATCACTAAGTGCATATATTAACAAATTAGGGAGGGCAGAAGTTAATGAATTGGCCATGCAACTTAAAAAAATAGAAAATGAAGAAATTAAAAATCCTCAGATGAAAACTAAATTAGAAACACTAAAAATCAAAGGAGAAATTAATAAAATCTAAAGTAAAAGAAACTATTGAATGAATAAATAAGACTAGAAACTAGTATTTTGAAAAAAAAAGATAAAATAGACAAAGTACTGGTTAATCTAATTAAAAAAAGCAAAGAAGAAAACCAAATTAATAATATCAAAGATGAAAAGGAAGACCTCACCTCTAATGAAGGGGAAATTAAGGCAATCATTAAAAAACTATTTTGCCCAATTATATGGCAATAAATTTAAAAATCTAGGTGATACGGATTAATATTTGCAAAAATATAAATTGCCTAGATTAACAGCAGGAGAAATAGAATACTTAAATAATCCAATATCATAAAAAGAAATTGAACAGGACATCAAAGAATTCCCTAAATAAAAATAGCCAGTGCCTGATGGATTCACAAGTGAACTCTATCAAACATTCAAAGAACAATTAATCCCAATATTATACAAATTATTTGATATAATAAGCAAAGAAAGAGTCTTACCAAAATCCTTTTATGACACAAATATGGTACTGATTCCAAAGCTAGGTAGATCAAAAACAGAGAAAGAAAATTCTACACCAATCTCCTTAATGAACATAGATGCAAAAATTTTAAATAGAATACTAGCAAAAAGACTCCAGCAAATGATCAAGAGGGTTATTCATCATCATCAGGTAGGATTTATATGAGGAATGCAGGGATGGTTCAAGATTAGGAAAACCATCCACATAATTGACCATATCAACAAGCAAACCAACAAAAACCACAAGATTATCTCAATAGATGCTGAAAAAGCCTTTGACAAAATACAACACCCATTCCTACTGAAAACACTAGAAAGTATAGGAATAGAAGGTCCTTTCCTAGAAATAATAAATAGTATATACCTAAAACCATCAACAAGCATAATATGCAAGAGGATAAATAAGAAGCCTTTCCAATAAGATCAGGAGTGAAACAAGGATGCCCATTATTACCTCTATTATTTGACATTGTACTAGAAACACTAGCAATAGCAATTAGAGAAGAAAAAGAAATTGAAGGTATTAAAATAGACAATGAGGAGACTAAGCTATCACTTTTTGCAGATGATATGATGGTCTACTTAAAAAATACTAGAGAATCAACTAAAAAGCTAGTAAAAATAATAAAAAACTTTAGCAACATTGCAGGATACAAAATAAATGCACATAAATCATCAGCATTTCTATATATTTCCAACACATTAGAGCAGCAAGAGGTAGAAAGAGAAACACCATTTAAAATCACAGACAATATAAAATACTTAGGAATCTATCTACCAAAACACACACAGGAATTATATGAACACAACTACAAAACACTTTCCAAACAATTAAAACTAGATCTAAACAATTGGAAAAACAATGATTGCTCATGGGTAGGAAGAGCTAGCATAATAAGAATGACCATTCTACCCAAATTAATTTAGCTATTTAGCACCATCCCTATCAAACACCCAAAAAACTTTTTTACTGAATTAGAAAAAACTATAACAAAGTTTATTTGGAAGAACAAAAGATCAAGAATATCAAGGGAAATAATGAAATAAAACGTGAAGGAAGGTGGCTTAGCAGTACCAGATATTAAGCTATACTATAAAGCAGCAGTCATCAAAACAATATGGTACTGGCTAAGATACAGAAGGGAGGATCAGTGGAATAGGCTTTTCTTTATACAAAAACTTTTTAATTTAATATAATCAAAATTATTTATTTTACATATTGTAATTTTCTCTCATTGCTTGGTTTTAAAAAATTTTCCTTTCCCAGAGATCTGACAAGTTTACTATTCTGTGTTCACCTAATTTACTTACAGTTTCCTTCTTTATATTTAAGTCTTTCACCCATTCTGAATTTATCTTGGTGTAGGGGGTGAGATGTTGATCTAAACCTAATCTCTCCCACATTGTTTTCCAATTTTCCCCACAGTTATTGTCAAATAGTGGATTTTTGTCCCAAAAGTTGGGCTCTTTGGGTTTACACTGTTTTGCTGACGTCACTTACTCATAGTCTAGACAATAAAGGCATTTAAAAAGACATTGGTAGTACAGTGTCATTCTATATAAACCTAGGTAATTTAAAGTTATTAATGATTTTTTTTCTTCCCTTGAGGTAATGACTTTGGCAAGCTTATTTAATCTGACCCTTTTCATTTTCTTACATGTTAAATTAAACTCATGTATGTTTTGGTAAAGATAATCTTATTATTTATAATTTATTATTTCATTGTATATCAAATATAGTTAATTATATTATATATGTCAAATATAATTTATTATAATTTATTATTTCATTAATATAATTTTATCTAATTATGACAATTTTTATTTCAGAATTTAAAAATTCTCTAAGGATATGCTATATTAGAAGTACTATTTCACATATACACATATGTTTATATGTGTATACATACACACACATATAGATATATCCCCATATGTGTATACACATATAAACATTTAGCTGTAGAAAATCATTATATTTAAGGTATTGAAATGATTTTTTTTCTTTTTAAAGTTATATCTTGAATAGACATTCTATTTAGGTATCCAATGTTCTGTCCATTCATAAAAATAATTTTCCTGTACTCCCTGAAGTCTGCAGAAGAGAAATCATTCAAATGTAGATGACCTCTTTAGAGGCACTAAATGATTTTTCCACTAGAAATCAGTAGTAAAATTAAAATATTCAATAGCACATAGAAAATGCTAGTATATTTCTCATGTGAGCTCTATTTTAGGGCCATGATACATTTCTTAGGTCTACTTAAAATAATATATTTTCCTACACATAAGTCTACTCTAAATCAAGCCCTGCACCTAAGAGTAATTGCAACTTCTGCCTTCATTATAAGCTAAAGAAATGTAAAGGTTGGCTTGTTGTGCCTATTATGAACAGTAAAAAATAATAAACAAAGAGATATGACATAATATCTCCAATTATTAACCCAAGCCAAAAAGTTAAGGTAAAATTTAGCTGAAAGACACTAAGAGACAATTTCAATGTTCATTTTCAGTGTGGGATGGTTTTGGTGAGAAAAGTTTGGCATATACTACATCTATAATTAGTTAGGTGACAGAGTGAATGGAGTGCTGGGGCTGGAATCAGGAAGACTCCTCTTCCTGAGTTTAAATCTGTTATCAAAAAAGTAAATATGATAATCTGAGTGAATCAATGAGGCAATTTGGGTGTGAGGAAGGATAAAAGGGGTATAGGTGATTATATGGTGATTATAGGAGGAAAGAAGGTAAGGGAAAGTATATAGGAGATAAAGGAAATGGGGTATATAGGAGAGGGCAGTGCAAATAGGTTTATTCTCAGAGGCTTGAGACAGAGGACACAGGGAGGAAATTAGGGCCAGTAAGAAATATTTAGGTTTTGCATGGAGGGTTTTTCTCTTTAGTTTCAAAGTCTCTTGAGGGAGGAGTCAAGAGGGCCCCTCCCTGCCAGGCAAACTGATGGCTGGAGGAAGTCTCAGGTAGGTACTTCCTGCCAAGATGGATGCCCCTAGGTCTTTCAAGAAATAAAAGAAAAATGATTCCTTCCCCTTGAGCCTTTGTCTTAATTTTCGACACAATCATTCGCCAAAGGGTTTAAATAGGTAACAAGGGGATTTATTAATAGCAAGGTCAGTCAGAAGGGGAGAGGGGTTCAGGGTTTTCTAATTGCTGCTAGGGAGAGGGGTGATGGTGGGGGATGGGTCACAGAGAGGTTTAAACAGAGAGAGTCTGGCTCTCCCAGTCAGGAAGATTTGACTGCTTTTTAAATAAAGTCTCTATCAAATCATTAAAACTAGGGGTAACTTATTTGAGAATACTCTACTTAATTATAGAAACTAAACCCACAATGTCTAATCACCAAGCCCTCCCTTCCACCCAGGACCCAAAGGAAATTCAGGGAAGGGGAGGGATGCAGATGGGAGATCAGGGAGAGGTCCAGAGAAATGAGATAGGTCCAAATTTCCCCAAGACAAAATAAGCACAGGCCAAGGCTGAAGCAATTAGGCCAAAGCCAACAGGTTAAGCCAAAGCAAAAGCCTCCAGCCACAGTGAAAGCCAGAAGGCAAAAGCCCCATCAGTTGGAACTTCACCTCTATTTATAGCTTTAAGTTCTAACTGACTTTCTGAAGATTCAAAGATGTTTAACTGACTTTTTGTGACCGTTAGAAATTACAGAAGCAAAAAGTTTGTTAGCCACCTTGCATTACAAATCCAAGCTTGGACACTTGCTACCTCTGTGAACACAAGACACTAAACTTGACATGTCAGTTTCCTCAACTGTAAAAAATTGAGCTGGAGAAGGAAATGGAAAATCACTCCAGTATCTTTCCCAAAAAATTCCAGAAAGAGCTAAACAAGCAAACAACATTTTCTTTGTGGTGCTGCAAAATTTGCTACATGCAAGATAGTCAGAAGGTATATGTTATCTGTCTTTCTTGGTAAACTTCAAAAAAACATCTACTGGGGTGTTAGAAGAGTTGAAAAAATTTTTTTCTCATTTCTAAGGGATAATGTCTGGCATTCAGAGGTGGGTGCTCACACTACCAACCATTCTAGGAATAACATGTCAAAGGAGCTATGAAAATGACCATAAGCTTTTGAGTTGAAGACTTGAAAGAAATAATGACAGAATGGAAGGTGTAAGATCCAGAGACCTTGAATATAATGAAATTCAGTAGTCGGCTGAAAGGCATGGGATATACTCTATCTTTTCATTTTGATTATGTTTGGTTTTTATGATATGTTTATTGAAAAAATACCTGTTCCAGTGGTGAGAAAATCTCCTAGGACAAAATAAATTAATTAAATGCTTTGCTTATGTAATAAATCTTATAAAATATTTAAATATTTTAAGTATTTTAGAATACGTTCTGTCTATTTGTTATAATCCATTTTCCCGTACAGTTTGATATTGACTTTGTCACATTTTGCTACAAAATTTTTTAATTCATCATTAAATTAAACCACCTGCTGCATATTATGAAAACCATGAATGTCAATACACCCGATTTTTCTTATATTCCATTGGTTCTTAATGGGGTTTCAATAACTTGGGTACTGAGGCTTTTTGGAAGTCTCTTTACTTTCAAGAGATTTGATATGACATATAGGTATTTTCCACTTTCCACCTTTTTAAAAGAATTATATAAACTTATAATAATTCTTTTTTTCAATATTAACAATGTATTTGAAAAATTTCAACTTTTACTGGTGATGCAATTTACAGGGTACTTGAATAATTTTTTTTTAAATCATGAGAATAACTTGGCGTGATTTTTTGAGACTAATAAAGATGGTTAATTTTTTTTCAGTTCTCTGATTGTGTTTTTGGTTTTGGATGAAAAAATGAATGTCAATTAAACAATATACCTTATTCTAATCAGAATCTTTGTACTGTCTTCCTAGTGAAGTGTTTTTTTCACATCAACACTTAATAGCTTTAATTTTTTCCCTTAGTACCATTGTTTTCCCTTTTCAAAACCCTGCATCGTATTCCAATAAAAACTAAAATTTAAAAAAAAATGAAAAATGGGGTGTTTAGTCCATGATTTTCATAATATAAAGTATGCTGTTTAGTTTAATGATAAAGAATTAAACTACTTGTGTCAAAATTCCAAAACATCAAAGTCCACTAGCTGCTCAGACCTTCTGAAGATCTTTAATTGTTACCTGCAGCTGAATTAACTTGTTTCACAACAAAAATTTTTCCTTTTTTGTTATTGCTATTATTTGCACTTTTGTCTATATCTTCTATTGTACACAAATGTAACTAATGTTGTTTCATTATAAGTTTAAGTGATCTTTGAAATTCATGACTTCTTCACAACAGATGTAATAATAATTCTCAGAGTAATTGAAGTGCGTTTTTAAGAACTACAGAGTAATATATATTTTTAAAGCATAGAATTACAAATACAACAAAAGAAAGAAAAAAAGAAAGATTTATAACACACAATTCAGTAGCCTACTAAAAGAAAACTAGCTAAAGCTAGGCAAACCAGGTCAATCTCATTTCAAATAGTTAAGATGCATGTTCTGGGTTAGCCTGGTGTCAAGAGAGGACCATACACATAATTACTCTTGCCACAAAATGAAACTCTAATCAAAATGATTATTTGTCCTTTGCAATTCACATAGAAATATATACATTATGTCTTAGTAGCTAGCTCTTTGAGATAAGGGCTAATGACAATAAGAAATTGAGAAATTAGAAACAAAAGGTTTAGAATTTCAGAAAAACAAAAAGAATTTCAGATAATTTAGTATTACCTAAATTTTAGAAGCACACATTCATGATCACATAATGAAATATTAAAAAAATAATAGGAGTAAATACTAAAATCCAGTCAATAGTAAAACATCTAAACAGATCTCTATCTTTTTTAGAAAGACCAATGTTATCCTCAGAAAACATTTTGTAACAAGACCCTTGAAGAGCTTCTCCTAAACCAAATTCTTCCTGGAAATTGCTTCTATTTTCATTGCAGTTTTAGCTGCCCTTATGGAAGTCCTTAATCTCTGGCTATTCATAGGTTCTACTCTCATATCTTCCCTTCTGAAAGATCTTAGTCTCCCTTGTTGTTCATATCTATTGTGAGAGACATTATGGCCAACTGACACTTCTTATGTTAATTCATTGATAAAGCTACAGAGAAGGAAGTTTATAGAGGTTTTTTTTTTCCCTCTTTCATCCCATACCTCAAATGGTGCCTGGAGAAATCTAATAAGAATTTTTCTAGACTAATTAACAAATTAACAAATTCTCCTGATCATAAGATAATTTCTTTAGAGCTATAAGGAAGTTCAAAAGTCATAAATTATTATGATACTGTTATGTGCAGTAAAAGGGGCTCAGGAAATGCTAGTGATGGTTGCTCAAATAGGAGAGAGAGACCCTAGCCACAGCAAGATGTGAGTATAGGTTTTGTTCCCACACTGGCTGGGCTAAGCCTTCTTTAAAACTGAAGATTCTTTGCTAAACCACAAGCCTTAGAAACCAATCCAGCCAGGCAGCTGGTAGAAGTTTTCAGGAAGTAGAATGTAGGTTCCTGAAACCTTAGGTTGAAATGAAGGATCACCACTGGCTTGGAGATGACCATAGCCAGTTAGAGACATTACCCAGATCGGACTGCTTGAAACTAGTTACTGTTACTAAGGTAAAAAGTTGGCTTTCAAAGACTATTAGGCTGTAGGATCAAACTGGGTTTATTTGTTATCAAACTGAGGGTAGGTAAGAGAGGGAAGGTAAATGAATGATGATGAAGGTAAATGATCTTGCCTAATTATTAAGACTAAAATAAATATTGAAGCACAAGTTGTTCCGTAAGGTGCAGAGTATGGGAAGACCTTGGGGACCTCTCCCAACTCTGTTGCTATTTGTTGCTGAGCCCAGAGGCTATCAAGCCCCTGGGTCAGATGCCCTTGTTTCCTTGAAATTAGCTATTCACTCTTGCTTGATTTTAAGGTTGTTGGCTATGCCAATAAGGTATTGATTTTGGCTTGATAACTACTGGAGAAAAATGTGATTAGCTCCAAGATTCTACCAAGAGTTCATAGAGACCCTTCTTTAGATCCTTAAGACTAACATTCATTGCCAGATTGCTCAGAAAACCTGCAAGAAAAATCTCAGTCTTGAAGCCAAAAGAAATGTGGTTGGATCTTATTTCAATAAAGAATTTAGGCAACATTATTTAACACCCGTTTTATTTTTCCAGAAATTGGGCTAGATACTATGTTTGAGGTGGCAAACCAGTGCTACTTCTAGACCAAGAGGCATTTATAGACCTAATTAATGTGTTCATATCAGAAAGCTATGATTTCAAGGACCTGATGTTCTTTGCTATGAGTGAATAGTGAGAGGTGATTCGGAGATTTCCATAACTTGCAAGGCATTAGAAACTCCCTAGGTGGTATTAGGAATCTTAAGACTTCTTCACTAGGTGCATCCATTATTATGACTAGAAATAAGCACATCTTTTAGCTAGTTTTAAACTTCCTTGTAAATATTGATTCTTTTAAACATAAAAATATGAGACAATTATAATCATTCCAATGTTATAAAACATTTCTACATACATATATAATAAGCTTAAAAATTTCTCTACAAGATGAAGCTCAAAAAAGCTTGTAATGTTTTGATCTCATTTCTGTGTAAATAGAAATTGTTCTCCCTTCATAAATACTTCCCTGATAGTTCTTATTAGAATTGTTTCCTTGTCTATCTGGCTTCATAGCCTTCATTATGTTAATGAAATATTTTGACACTAAATGATTAGCAACTCCAAAAAACGTAAAGTTTTCATTCTTGCATGTATGTAAGTCAAATCTCTCTAGTACAACTTTAGGATCATTTTTAGGAGAATTCATGTTATTCTTTAAATTCATTTCATATCCTAGACAACATATAGCAAACTATGATCCAGGAGGTCAATGATTATCTAATGAAAAGATCATTGAAGTGAGAACATGGAAACTTTGGAAAAAGAAGTCCTGGCTCATTCACTAGCTACTTATATTTTATTATTTGTGAAAGGAGAGGATCAGACTGAAATCTCAGGTTTTTACTAACCAAAAGAACAATGGTTTGATTTTTTCTCAAAATATGATATGAAAGAAGTATTCTCACCTTAGATTTACTTGGATAATTTCAGAATCTAAATCACTCCTGGGGGTACTACAGAAGGAGCTAAGGTAATTAATTGTAGTTTTTAATTATTATTACATATTCTTCTACATAATCTTTAACAAGGAATAGAATGACATGTGAGAATGATATGAGAATCTCAAGGTCTACTATGCATTTTTCCCATTTTTTCCAAATAAATTTATTTATTTAATTTAGACTATTTTTCCATGTTTACAGGATTCATGTTCTTTCCCTCACCTCCTCCCCCACCCCCACCATAGCCAATAAGCAATTCCACTAGGTTTACATGTATCATTGTTCAAAATCTATTTCCATATTATTAATAATTGCAACAGAGTTATTGATTCGAGTCTACAATCCTCAGTCATGTCCCCATTGAACGATGTGATCAAACAAATGTTTTCCTTCTGTGTTTCTACTCTCATAGTTCTTTCTCTGAATAGCATTCTTTTTCATAACTCCCTCAGAATTGTACTAGATCATTGCATTGCTGCTAGTAGAGAAGTCCATTATGTTCAATTGTGTCACAGTCTATCAGTCTGTGTACAATGTTCTCTTGGTTCTGCTCCTTTCACTCTGCATCATTTCCTGGAGGTCATTCCAGTTCACATGGAATTCCTACAGTTCTTTGTTCCTTTGAGCAAAATAGTATTCCATCACCAGCAGATACCACAATTTGTTCAGCCATTCCCCAGTTGAAGGACATCTCCTCATTTTCCAATTTTTTGCCAACACAAAGAAAACAGCTATAAATATTTTGTACAAGTCTTTTTCCTTATTATCTCTTTGGGGTACAAACCCAGAAGTGGTATGGCTGGATCAAAGGGCAAGCAATCTTTTAAAGCCCTCTGGGGCTATCATAGTTCCAAATTGCTTAGCAAAATGGATGGATAAATTCACAACTCTACCAGCAATACATTAGTGCCCTAATATTGCCACATCCCCTCCAACATTTATTACTTCCCTTTGTTATCATATTAGCCAATCTGCTAGGTGTGTGGTGGTACCTCAGAGTTGTTTTGATTTGCATTTCTCTAATTATAAAAGATTTAGAACTCTTTTTCATGAGTTTATTGATAGATTTGATTTCTTTATCTGAAAATTGCCTATTCATACCCCTTGCCCATTTATCAATTGGGGAATGGCTTGATTTTTTTTTTGTACAATTGATTTAGTTCCTTATAATTCTGAGAAATTAGACCTTTGTCAGAGTTTTTTGTTATAAAGATTTTTTCCCTCGATTTGTTGCTTCCCTTCTAATTTTGGTTATATTGGTTTTGTTTGTACAAAATCTTTTCCATTTAATGTAATCAAAATTATTAATTTTACATTTTGTAATATGTCCTATCTCTTACTTGATCTTAAATTCTTTCCTTTCCCATAGATCTGAGAGATACACTATTCCTTATTACTTAATCACAAGAGGGATGTGGTCTTTCTGGGACCCAAAAGACACTAGCACATTGTGCCATGTGATTATACCTCTGTATTTTAAGTCAGATTAACATGACTGTTCAGCCTAATATCTAGAGCTTGCCAACTTCCCTTATCTAAGAGAGTTCTTGTTTACAGGTAAACAAGGAGCAAGTCTGTAACAAAAACCAGCCCAGTGTGATGCCTGGAAATAAACTACTTTAGCATGGAAGCTTGCTGACTAGAAATTATTACAAATCAAGAATAATTTTCCTCACACTAATATTTCATAATTCTTTTTACTTCTTCCAAATGATAGTCATGCACTTCTTTTCTCATCCTTCTGAGAAAGAGAGAGAGAGAGAGAAAGAGAGAGAGAGAGAGAGAGAGAGAGTGAGAGAGAGAGAGAGAGAGACAGAGACAGAGACAGAGACAGAGACAGAGACAGAGAGATCAATTTTGCCTACAATCTTTAGGATACTGATTTTATGTGTAAAGTACAAAATCACTTTCCAGAGATACTTTCAAATTGTTTTTTACTCATTACAATTCCCTAAATAAATGTTTTACCCCAAAGACCATCAATACTAAATAACTTTAGGGTATCCTAATAATATATAATTCAATTCAGCTGTATCCTCCTAGTTCAAAAATCTGCTGTATCTCCCGATTGCCTCTAGAATAAAGCACAAACTTTTTAGTCTCATATTTAAGATCCTATGCAATCTGCTTCTAATCTATTTTATCAAATTTCACATTATAGTAATTCTCACATTTTATGTTCCACCTAAAGTGGAAAGAATATCCTCTCTATATTCAATAGCTCTTCTTTCATCTCTATGTAATTTCATAGATCATCTCCATATGGCTCCATCTTTCCTTATTTCTGCCTCTTAGAATTATCCAGAATGAAAACGTGAATAAAATCCTCTCTCACCATGAAAATCAATACTTTCTCTTCAGCAAACTGACTTGGAAAATTGGTTAGATCAGTGAAAATTTGTGACTTTTCAAGAACTACATAGCTTTTTGTTACAGAGGCAGGATTTGAGCTCAGGTCTTCCTGTATCTGAGTCCAATTACTTATACACTAAACTCTCTACCCAATCACTCAATACATCTTTTACTACATTAAACTGAATTGAATTGGTAAGACATGAAATTTATCCACTGGCCTCTAGAAAGTTAATCTCCGAGCAGAGAAAGACCTTGGGTAAAATTATCAATAGAACATTTTATAGTTGCACCCCATCTATCCTTTTCCCAAGGCTCTCTTTCAATCTCTATTGGCCTCATTCTGGTCCCACTACACTGTGTCATGGCCTTTGTATGAACCCCATACTTGAATCCTTTCAAAGTTTCCTCTTCCAACCCTTTCCCATTCTGAAATGTATTTTTCCTCCTCTCCATTGCAGTGATGTGGATATTTGCTTCATTGATGCTTGCTGCATCCAATGCATAACAATTTGATTCAATTAGCTACTGCTAATGCTAAATTGATACACTGATTCTAATGAAGGTATTAACTGGTGATAATGACTTAATTTCCCTCTCTTCCCAGATAAGAACAGCCTACATTGCCTTAAACCAAAGAGTGAATAATGTGGGGATTTTTTCAGGGGAGGGGGCAGGAGTTGTGCAGAGAATTGTAATAGGACAAGGAAACAAAATTACTCCTAAGGAGAAATGTCTTATCCAGCACTTTAGCACTATATCACCCTGGTAGATGCCTTACTATCCATTTATAAGGATGATTCTTCTACTGAGCCACTCAAATTTTCTTCCAAAGTCTGATGTAGAGGAAATGGTAATCTTTCATTTTCACCAACTGGGAAGATACCTACTTAAAAGTGGCCCAAATTCTGGAGGAGATGCGAATGTGCAAACCATGGGAAAATGTCAAAGTTTGTATGAACTTGGCAGAAAGACACACATTGTTCTATTGCCTAAGGAAGGTACAAATACTCTTGGTTCTTTAATTAAGACAAGACCAAGAGAAGAAATATTGAACTCAAAGGGCATATAGCAAAAATTTGGAATGTGAAAATGGTCTCACCCTCTTAGCTAATGAATAAGGCATATTCCTTTCATTTTATTATATCAAAGTGAAGGACTTTGTAGGACTTCTCCCTAGAGATGCTGGACAATGAAGATGTGAAATTTACACTGATCTGCAGGGAAGAATGTATAATGATTTAGCTAACACTAAGGCATAGTACAATCCAATTATCATAACTTGGACTCTCTTCTTTTGAACAATTCAAAGCCCTTACACAGCTGCTATCTTATATATATATATATATATATATATATATATATATATAT
>NC_058130.1:568231288-568264092 GCF_016433145.1 Gracilinanus agilis | reverse complement strand
TAGTCAAAATCAGAAGGGAAACAACAAATTGGGAAAAAATCTTTATAACGAAAAACTCTGACAGGGGTCTAATCACTCAAATATACAAGGAGTTAAAGCAATTGTAGAAAACATCAAGCCATTCCCCAATTGATAAATGGGCAAGAGACATGAATAGGCAATTTTCAGGTAAAGAAATCAAAAGTATCAATAAGCACATGAGAAAGTGTTCCAAATCTCTAATAATTAGAGAAATGCAAATCAAAACAACTCTGAGGTATCACCTCACACTTAGCAGATTGGCTAAAATGAAAGAAGGGGAGAGTAATGAATGTTGGAGGGGATGTGGCAAAATTGGGACATTAATGCATTGCTGGTGGAGCTGTGAACTGATCCAGCCATTCTGGCTGGCAATTTGGAGTCATGCTCAAAGGGCTATAAAATTATGCCTGCCCTTTGATCCAGCCATACCATTGCTGGGTTTGTACCCCAAAGAGATCATAGATAAACAGACTTGTATGAAAATATTCATAGCTGCGCTTTTTGTGGTGGCAACAAATTGGAAAAGGAGGGTATGTCCTTCAATTGGGGAATGGCTGAACAAACTGTGGTATATGCGGGCTATGGAATACTATTGTGCTAAAAGGAATAATAAACTGGAGAAGTTCCAGGCGAACTGGAGAGACCTCCGGGAACAGATGTAGAGCGAAAGGAGCAGAGCCAGAAGAACTCTATACACAGAGACTGATATACTGTGGTAAAATTGAATGTAATGGACCTCTGTACCAGCAGCAATACAATGACCCAGGACAATTC
This sequence comes from Gracilinanus agilis, assembly GCF_016433145.1. NCBI lineage: Eukaryota > Metazoa > Chordata > Mammalia > Didelphimorphia > Didelphidae > Gracilinanus > Gracilinanus agilis. Next base: position 568,263,297 of record NC_058130.1, on the reverse strand, counting down.
TGAGGGATTATGGTAAAGAATGCTACCCACATTCAGAGGAAGGACTGCAGGAGAGGAAACATATAAGAAAAAGAACTGCTTGAACGCATGGGATGAGGTGGACATGATTGGGGATGTAGACTGGGAACTACCACACCAATGCAACTACCAACAATTTGGAAATTGGTCTTGATCAAGGACACATGACAAAACTAGTGGAAATGCGCATCGGCTGTGGGTGGGGGGGTGAGGGGGTGGTTGAAGGGGAAAGGTGGAGCATGAATCATGTAACCATGTTAAAAATGAATATTAATAAATGTTAAAAAAAAGAATAGCCATTTTATTTTATTTCTATATGCCCAGTCTTGGTCAGAGTCATTTTACATAGTAGAAAATGTTCTACTGAGTAGAATGAGGCTTGGAAAGGCAGAGTGGCATAAAGGATAGAAATCCAGCTTTGAAGTCAGGAAGAACTGTGTTCAAGTCTGACACATACTGACTTTGTAACCCTTAACAAATCACTTAACCTCTCCATTGTCCCAGATAATTTTCTATGACTATGAGTAGAAAATAAACTTATTAGTGGAAGATTTCAATTACTACTAGGGATTCCTTTACCATGAGTTTTCTACTTTGATGTAAATGATAAAAAACAAAATTTTGGGAAGATTATTCTAGGGAAGACAGTTTATACACTGATAAAAAACCAAAAGTAATTGAATAATATTTATCAATCAATTAAATAAAAATATAACAAAATATTTACATATTATATATAGTTATAAGTAACAAATAAGACAAAATAAACAAATCAAATAAATTAAACAAATGCACACGGAAGCAGGAGGATTGGCTATGAATGTATGTATATATATTTTTTCTTTTAGAATTTCAATGGATAAAAATATAGGAAAAATCAAAACCATATAGTAAAAGTGAGGGACCCAGAAACTCATCCTCCAATTAGCCAATAAAATTATATATATATATATGCATATATATATATATTAAGCGGGATAATACTAAGCGGGATAGTCCTTTCAGAAACTTTAACAAGAAACTGAAAGCACTTTCTTTGGACTAATACAGCAAACTACTTTTATTAATAAAATCCAAATGCCAGTACCTCAGGAATATCTACTTTGATTTTTTTATGCCTTTTCAATAGTTGTCTCTGTTCTATAATCCTTAGAAATGGCATGTAGAATTAAAAATTTCAGATGAAACATTTGTTTTTCCATTATGAGAGTCATCATTGGAGTACAATTCCAAGGGTCAATCAGTCAGTATAGTCAATTAGCTTTTATGAAATATTTGCTACGTACTCAAAATTATCTAAGCATTAGGAATTAAAAGAAAATTCAATTAATTTTAAAGACCCTGTTCTCAAGGGACTCATTATCTAAAGGAGGAAACAGTGGGTATATAAAATATAATACTCAAGAGAATATGTTACTAGCCTTATAGACAAGGCTCTAAAATTAAAGAGGATTGGGAAAGGTTTAATTATAGTAGGTGGGGCATAAATTGAGACTCAAAGGAGATGAAGGAAGGTGAGAGGAAGAGAGAAGGAGGGAAAGTAATATGATCATGGAAGGGAGCAAGTAAACAGAGTTGGTAATTGAAGCATTGTGTGTGTATAATAGCAAGGAGGTCAGGCATGGTATCACAGAGTACATGGAGTGGAGGAAGGTGTAAGAAGATTGGAAATGTCAGAAGGGATTAAATTAAAAATGGATTTGAAAGTGTAACAGTTTTATATTTGATGTTGGAGGAAGTCAGTAGAGTTTATTGAATGGGTATATATTGAATAATATGGTCAGATTTGCATTTCTGAGAGCTGATTAGAAGATAGATTGGAATGAGGAAACTTGAAGCAGTGAGAATAACAGCTATTAGAATACTATATAGGCATAAGGACTTGCACCAAGTTAGTGACAATGCCATAGGGGAGAAGGTGGAACAATTAGAGATATCATGATAGTAGAAATGACAAGACTTCATAGCTTGTAGATTTTATTATACAACTAGAAATTTAAGAGTGGATTAAAGAAGAGTGGTTAGGGCTTTTCAAGTAGGTCTGAGAGTGAGCTTCATAGAAATGATAATTAAATCTCTAGGAGCTGATGAGATCACTATATGAAAGGGAGGAAAAAAATCCCCAGGACAGCTCTCAGAGTCCTCCCTGTTAATAGGAACAAAATAGATGTAGATACAAAGAAGACAGAGAAGAAGTGCTCAGAATGCTAAGAGGTTAATGAGCATAGAATAGTGTCTTGAAAAAATAGATATGAGAATATCATATAATAGGGAAAAAATTGATCAAGAGGGTCAAAGACTACAGAGAGGTCAAGAGGAATGAAGATAGAGAACAGTTCTTTAGATTTGAAAATGTAGATGCCATTAACTATTGTGGAAAAAAGTTGAGTTTTTTGAGGGCAGAAATATTTATATTTTTGTCTTAATTCTTATGCCTCCATAGTTTTCCCAATTACTTTTAGATACAATTTTAATTACTTTCTGACATTTTGGCAACCATGTCTCCTTCTCACCTTTTCCTGAGATGGCAGATAAAAGGATATGGGTTATACATGAGCTATCAAACAATCAATATTTCCATTTTCCTCAAGAGAAAGAAGACACATTCAGTTTTTGGAAGAAAAAATACTCATGAAGAAATGAAGTAAAGAATGTATTGTTTTAATCTATATTCATGCTTTATCAGTTCTATTGGAATGGATACCATTTTTCAGATTAAGTGTATTGGATTTTTCTTAGATTCTTGCATTGATAGTAAAAGTTAAGTCATTCACAGTGGATCATTGTATTTAATAATGTACACTGTTTATTGCACATAGAGAAAGATGTTATTTTCTGAATGATATGACTGGAAACCAGACATCAAAGACTTAGGAAGAGATCAACAGGAAACATTAAAAAAAAGAAACAGAAACACCTATTTTAGATGGCTTTTCAAATCAAGTGAGTGTTTTTTACAAAAGGTGAAGACATGGACCTACTTATAATCCCTAGGAAAGTAGCCAGTAGAAAAAAAGTGGCTAAAGAAAAGTGAGAAAGTAGCTATGATAGAGGGGATGGTATTCAAGATAAGAGAGGATAGAATGAGATCACATGCATAAAAATGGATTTGCCTGGACAAGGGGTAGGATGATCTCTTCATGGAAGATTAAGAAGAAGTTAATAGAAAACATCTGAGGTGAAGAGCAAAGGGGAAGAGAGGATTTTTTTTTGCAAATATACTCAAATTTTTGACTGAAATATGAAGCAAGGATCTCAGATGAGAGGACATAGAAGAGAAACCTTGAAAATTTGGGGGGAAAACAAAAATATTTGTCAGGGTCACTATAGTGAATGTTATAAGGATTTGAATTATAGATGTCTAAAGGGATTTTTTTTGCTGCAGAGAAGGGTCCAGTTGAAATTATGTGCAATAAATTTACAATGGACCTGGTCAGCAAAAAATTATATCCATTTTCATTCAGCAGCATGTGAAAAAGAGAAAAAGATGATTTGATTAATTCAGTGCTAAGGACTCACAGGACAAGATCTTCAACAATAAAGATACAAGGGACTCAGGAAGAGGACAGTGTAAAGCCAGCTAGTTCCTCAAGTGTTCAAGTTAATTAGGGGAAGAGTGTAGAGCTAGAGCTGGAGTAATGATCTGGAAAAGAACTGATGGGTGGAAGGATTGGATGTAATGATATGAGGGAAGAAAAGGCTTTGTAGTTAAAGGCAGATAAAAGATGGAATGTGATTAGATAAGGGAATTTCAGATTTCCTAAACATGATTATAGAATATTTGTAGGTAATGATTGGATCAAATGTAGGATCATCTATGTGTGTAACTGTAGTGGAGTGGATTATTAGGTCATCATGAAATTAATAAGTAGAGGAATTGGGAACTTCAAATGTTTTAGTTAGCATGAAATATGTTTTGGGAGTCTATAAAAAAGAGAAAAATATATGACCAAAGAAAAGGTAGAGAGTCCTAGAGAATGTAAAACAGATAATTTTAATTATGCTATCCTAAAAGGTTTTTTCACAATGATAATCAATGCATCAAAGATTAGCAGGAAAGCAGGAAACTGGAGAGGGAAGACTACAAGTCTTTCTCATAAAGTCCCTATTTCTCATATACATAGAGAACTGAGTCAAACCTATAATAATTCAAGTTATTCTCCAATTAATAAAATGCCAAATGATATGGACATCCAGTAATCAGATGAAGAAATTAAAGCTAACCGTAGTCTTATGGAAATACACTCTAAATCACCATTGACTAGGTAAATGCAAATTGAAACAACTCTGAGGTACCATTTCACAACTATCACTCTGGATAATATGACATAAGAAGAAAATTATGAATGTTGAAGGGGATGTCGTAAATTGGGAAACTAATGCAATGTTGTTGGAGTTGTGAACTGATAATATTCTGGAGAACAATTTTCAACTATGCCTAAAAACTGTAAAATTGTGCATATTCTTTGACCGAGAAATATCACTATTAGGTCTGTAAGCCAAAGAAATTAAAGAAAAGAAAAGAAAAGAACCTATATGTACCAAAATATTTATAGCAGTCCTTTTTGTGATGGTGAAGAATTGGAATGGAGAGATTCCCATCAATTAGGGAATGAATGAACAAGTTTTAGAATATTATAGTGGTAAAATACTATTGTAGGGGCAGCTGGGTAGCTCAGTGGAGTGAGAGTCAGGCCTAGAGACAGGAGGTCCTAGGTTCAAACCTGGCCTCAGCCACTTCCCAGCTGTGTGACCCTGGGCAAGTCACTTGACCCCCATTGCCCACCCTTACCAATCTTCCACCTATGAGACAATACACTGAAGTACAAGGGTTTAAAAAAATACTATTGTACTGTAAGAAATGACAAGCACAATGTTTTTAAAAAAAAAACTTGGGATGCCCTAGATAAATTGATGCAAACTGAAGTAAGTAGAATAAGGCAGAAATTTTCCACAGTAACAGCAATATTATATGATGATCAGTTATGCCTAACAGCTATTCTTAGTGATATAGGCATTTTATTGTACTTCACTTTGTTATACTACACAGATATCACATTTTACTTTTATAAATCATAGATTTGCTGCATTGAGCAAGTCTATCAGCACCATTTCCCCAAAAAACATATGCTCACATTGTGACTGTCACATTTTGGTGATTTTCACAATATTTTAAACATTTTAATATTATTATATCTTTTATGGTGATCTGTGATATTTGATATTGCTATTGTTAATTTTATGAGGTGCCATGAACCAGGCCTATTTAAGACTGTAAACTTAATGGATAAATGTTGTTTGTGCTCTTACTACTCAAATGAATGACCATCCCCATCTCTTGCTCTTTCATTCAATCTTCTTTGTTCCCTGAGACACAATAATATTAAAATTAGTTCATAAATAACATTACAATGGCTTATAAGAGTTCAGGTAAAAGAAGAGTCAACCAACAATGTTATCATACTTTAAGAATTTATTGCAATCACCACCCTTTTTATTCAGTATCCATCAACATTGAGGCAAGAACCTACATTAGTATAAAGATTATGAACCACTGAAGTCTAAGATGATGGTTAGACTTTTTTAGCAATAGTATTTAAATATAGTCATGTATATTTTAAAAGGCACACAACTATTGCACAATTAATAGACTACAATGTAGAGGAAACGTAAATTTTATATGTACTAGAAAACAAAAAAAATTAGTGTGACTCATTTCATTAAAATTTTTTTTATTGCAATCCCCTAGAACTGAACCCAAAATATCTCCAAAAGATGCCTGTACTGAATAATCCAAGAAAATTCTGAAAGATGAATGATGAAAATTGTTATCCACCTCCAGTGAAATAATTGATGGTATCTGAATACGGATTGAAGTAAACTTATTTTTACATATTTATTTTTTGTTTTATATTGTTTTCTTTTCAAGAAAGTTAATGTGGAAATCTTTTGAATAATTACATATGTATAATCTATATCAAGTTGCTTGCCTTTTCAAAGACTAGATGAGTAAAAGTAGGGAGTAAAAAATTTACAACTCAAAATTTTAAAACAGAATGTTTTTCATTTTTTACATATAATTCAGAAGAAGAAAAAATAGGGATGGCTGAAGTTGGGGAAATGAGAAAGACTGTGAACAAGGTATCAAAATCATTTAGGAAGGAAGTAGAACAGATTAGGGGTATATAGACAAAAATTACCAGTATTTTGATTGAGTGATGAATGTAAATTGAATGAACCTGAAAAAGGAATTATGTTGTAGAGGGAAAACCTGAATGTGGCTGTGGGGAACAAGGCAAAATCAAATTCAGTCATCATGACCAGTAAGAATGGATGATGGAGCAGAAGTAGACTCAGTGCTGGTAATAGTAGCCAAGGAAGCTGAATCAGAACAAGAATATATTTCACAAACATTTCCAATAAGCACTGGAGTGATTTAAAGGAATAGTGGTCCACAATACTTAGCCTCAGCCATAAAGTAAATTATAAAAGAAAAACAATGGCACTATAATGTGGTGCATTTTTTAATGGCTCAACTCTTCTATCAAGTTAGTTGAAAAGATTAACAATTTACATTTATATATTTCACTGAAATTTGGAAAATGCTTTATATGATATTATTGTCCATTTCAAAAATCATATCATATTTATTTTGGTTTATTTTCTAAAAAGGGTAATCATGTAACTAGCTCTCCTCTACAAAGTAATTATTCATATCTTTTGATAAGTAATACAAAATTGATGAAAGACTAGTGGAGATTTAAGTGAAATTATAGCTTTAGCTAGTTATTAAAGTAAATGGTTTTGAAATATGGACCACTTGACCTATCAGGTTTAATGTTTGTTTAGCATTCATCAGATTGTAGGTGTAGAGGAGGTGAAAGGGATATATTTCAAAATAAAGGCTATATAAAAGAAAAATATATAGAGAAAAATAATATTAAAATGTGTTGTGACCAGAAGTGCATTAAAATTATACAATTAAATAGTGTGAAGGAAATGATTAAGGAGACTTTGATCAGGAGGATAGAATCAAAACTCTCATGCCCCCTGTAGTCAGTAGGAAAGCCAGCAATTAAAGGAGGGGACAATGAGGCAAAAGGCAGGCTGGATGCTCCTTAGGTGGCCTCCTAGGTGACCCAGGCAAAGGAGAAAGGGGATAGTTGGCTCAAGACGCTTGACGTGTGTGAGAGTCAGTGGGTGGAGAGGAAAATTGATAAACTGAGGCCAGACTGGATTTCAGTGTCTTGACTTCTGTGTTGTCATTGATCGGAGGGCCCAAATGACTGCTGTGGAACAGCAATTTAAATGGAGAAGCTCGATTTGGAAGTTTTCACTAAAAGTAATATATCTCTTCTCTCTCTTTTATCCTCCTCTTCTCCTCTCCAATTAACAAATATTATTGCATAATAAGTCAATGAAATTTTTGAGATCATTATCTGAGAAGTAAATTGCTTATAAGAAAAAAAAAATTTTCCCTGAGTTCTTTGGGAAGTACATTAGCTATGCCAGTGTATGGGATATGCACAGAGGACTATCATCTATTACAGTGGTTCCCAAACTTTTTTGGCCTAAAATCCCCTTTCCAGAAAAAATATTACTTAGCTCCCTGGAAATTATTTTTTTTATTTTAATAGCAATTAATAGGAAAGATAAATGCGCCTGTGGCCATCACCACTCCCCTGGATTGCTGCAGCACCCATCAAGGGGGTGGTAGTGCCCACTTTGGGAATCACTGTTCTATTAGGAGGGCTTGCAGAATACTTTTCAGGACTGCTCATCCATGGTGGGTGCCTACCTTTCATCCAACTCTCATCTTTGGCTTCAAGAATCTGTGGCACGTGCAGAAGCCACACTCTGAAACTCTCCTGACGGATAGGTTAAACCAGGCTGTGGTCTCAGACTTGTTGGTAAATAAGGGGAATGTCCAGCCCAAGCAAAGGGTTCTCCTGGCTTAACAATTTGTTCCAACATCCATGAAGACAGCTGAAGCAGGCACTGTGGAGAGCTTAGAGTTTGATCAGACATCAAAGAATCCAATGTCAACAATGTCACTTACTGCAGTCTGGGTCATTGCCAGTCATATTGACTTTTACCTTGCCTCTGGACTTTGATTACTATGGAAGAGAAAGTAAGGTTATTAGCTTTGAGAAACTCTGTCTCACTTAAATCCAATTCATGGTCAAGTCAAGACATGACCTCTGTCTCGGTACCTTTGATCTACTGGAGGAAAATAGAGATAGAACTTTACTTGGTGATTTGGAGGTTTTCAGGGAATTCTTGAAGAGAAGATTGTCTAGGGAACCATTCTCTCTGAAAACTGAATATTTTAGAAATCTGACTGTCAGAACATGGAAGTTAATGGCCTTATCTAGGTTCATAATACTAATGTTAATAATACTATTAATACCAATACCAATACCAATGATGATGGTTATGGTAGCTGTGGTGATAGTAAAGAAAATGATGATGGTGATAATTAGATAAATAGCATTAAAGTTTGTAAATTGCTCCATCAATATTATACCAATACATACAACCAGGAATCAGAAGAGATAGATCTGAATACATAAATATAAGAAAAGAAAATGGTCAAGGACCCTCTCAAGGACATTGCATTCTACTAGTGGAACAGAAATCACAAATGTAGCTAGAGTAAGGTTGAGGTGAAAGTGTTGGGGAAAGAGAAACTGAGAGGGATATGGAACAAAATATATAATTAATTTAACTGAGGGAATTTAAATTATAAAATTTGAATCCAGATATTTTTGAAACCTCTGGGTCAGCTCTTTGTCTACAAAATTACCATTCCTTCTACAGAAAGAAGCATTTATTAAATAGCACCTTCAAAGAATTAATACCTCGAGTGGGAGATTTTATAAGATTATAAACCGTTTAATTAATATTATACAAAATATTTATTGTTTTAGCACTTATATATAACATTTTACTTTACATGATGTAAAAAGTAGAATATTGTAGAAAAAAGAGCTCATGATTTTGAATTCAAAGAGTTGATTGTGAGATTTCGACAACCACTGGTTTCTTTGTTATCTCAAGAAAGTCATTTTACCTTAGAAAATGTCAATTTTCTGCCCTGTAAAAAGGGGATAACAATAGTTTTATAACCTTCTTAACATTCAGAAAGCAGGAATGTTGTAAAGATAAAATGAAATTACATAGGCAAAGCATTTTGTAATCCTACATTGTTATGCACATGCCTGTTATACTTATCCTACCTAGCTCACTATGTATTAGAGTTATAGAGAAATATAGAAATCTAGGTATTTGACATGGAGCAGGAAAGGGCATGTTCCTTCCCATTATTTAATCAGTACATTTACTATTAATTTAAGAATAAGGAGTTCAATTCTAGAAAGTAAATTTATATAGAAGATATTGTATAATTAATAACTTATTCTTTTCCACTTTCTTATGTTAAACATAAAAATTTCAACAATATACATGACATATAGATATGCAAGAATGGTTTAACTTTGCTTTATTCCTTTGAATTCTTAAGTTGAAATGTGCTTGCCCAATGATTATAGTGGTTATGTGCTAGCATACAGAATATTTATAAGTGAATTGAAGCTTTTAATTCTTTGCTCAGACATAAAGTGTTGTTGAAGAAATGTTCTGAGTATATGTGGAAAAACATTTGGTTTCTTTTTGTGACTCATTTAATGGGAGAATATTCATTCATTCTTAAAGTTCTGGCCACCTGAGGGCCCAGGGGGAAAATTCTTATCTGGATTCTTTTAAATGCTATCTGATGTTTGTGAATAACTCACCAAGGGTACTGTCCATTGATTCTAATTTCCTTTTTGGCTAGCACAGAATTTTAACTGCATCTTTGTGTATTTTGACACTATCCTGAGTTTATACCAAGACAGAGAACTGACTTTGTTTTGTTCTTTCTTTCTGATTGCACAAATTTTCTCCACACCCTTTCACTTCTGAACTTCTCATTCATGTCCTGATTTCCCATTTATTTTTCAAATTAGCTACCTCAAATTTTCTTGTTTTATTTATTATTGAAACAAATTTCCTTATTTACCATATGGTTTCCAATTCATTCTAAAGAAATTTTTGAAACAAGGCATTTGCCTAGATTAATTAGATTTTATGCTTGTGAACTCCAGGGTGACACAATTTAAAATAATTAACTTTAGTCAGAAGGACATCTTAATGCACCATGCAGGACATTTAATTATTTGGGTAATGGTTGGATAGAATTAATACATATATATATATATACACACACACACACACACACACACATATATATATATGTATATATATATATATCAGTTTATCATATGGTATTCTCTCAGGATAATTGAATTGTTAGAGGGTTATTAGAATTTGGTGTCAGAAGCTCAGAAATATACATCTAACTCAAGCTATCCTCATTGTACATGACCCCTCTGGAGCAGAACAAGTAGATATGGTTCTTATTGGTGATTTGTGTGTGTGTGTGTGTGTGTGTGTGTTTGTGTGTGTATTTAAATCCTTACTTTCTGTCTTAATAACAACTCTAAGATAAAAGAGCAAGGATCAGGCAAATGGAGTTTAAAGACTTCTCCAGGATCACACAGAAAGGACATAACTGAAGGATTTGAGTTAAGATCCTCTGGATTCCATGCCTGTTACTATATTCCCTGAGCCACCTAGCTGCCCTAATATAATTACAGGTTTCAAGTGCCATATTTCAGGTTTAATACCTTTATGCAACTTCCAAATTAATTATAATTTTTAGGTGATGACATAGAAAGTTTCTTTTATGAAGCAAGAATTATCCAAGACTTAAGAAAATAGAATTATAATGATTATTGATTAAAAGATGTATCCCACCTAAGGCCTATTAAAAATATCTTGACACGGTTCAAGCCAAAATATACATTCTAATCTTAAATTTGTGGAGATAGAGTTAACTTTCCCTTTGTCAATTTTTAGCTAATCAAATCAGGAACCTAAAATACCCCTACTTACCATTAAGTATGAGGGTTCACAAGTCACTTATTATGAAAGTGAAACCCCATATCCCCCATGATTCAATTCTGTAATAATTTAAAATATTTTGTTCTGATACTGCCCGCCATATTTTTAATTTCTGACCTTATTGATATTAGACCAACAAACTTGTATATACCTCATATGTTCTTCTGTTATGGTTCTATGTCTTTCTCATCAAGGCCACACCCTGGGTAAATACACAAGATGAATGTCCTTTTTTTTATTCTTTTTTTTTCTTTTAGAAAAATTTTCCATGGTTACATAATTCATGTTCTTACTTTCCCCTTCATGTCCCCCAAACCCCACCATAGCCGGGGCATTGTTTTTATTTGTACAAAAACTTTTTAATATAATAAAAATTATTTATTTTACATTTTGTAATTTTTTCTTTCGACTTAGTGCTAAAATTAGATTAGACTGTATTCACAATGTGTACAAGGCTGATGCACACCCTGAATGCGTGACTGGGCTATACACCCTGTACAGATGACAGCCATTGTATTTCTGACACCACTACTGTATCTCTAGCTCAAATTGCCTACATAAAGGCTAGTGGTCTTCCGGTGCTAACTGGAGATTGGCTTTACTGTGAAATTGAATACGTCTCTCAATAAACCTATTTCTTTTTGCCTTGGAGGCTTGGTTTTTATTTTTCATGTCTTTGCTAATAAATTTTTGCCACACAATTGATGGTAGGTACAGAATAATTTTGTGTCATAGAAATTTCCTTTCCTTTATATTCAAAGTGGACTCTTCTAGTTGCTACAAAATTTGTTGTTCGTCATTGAAATAGTTAAATTTAATCAGTATTTACCATGGAATTTAAAACTATGTTTTGTTTGTTTCTAGATGCAATTTGGAGATTCTTTCCATTAGAAATTTGTTTTTTCTATTCAGTTCTTGGCAATTTTATTGACATTTTTCTTGAATTATATTATTATTTTACGCTCTATATTCTTCTGAGAGCCTTAAGATTTTTTAACTGTTTCTAGCACCTTTTTTTTAAATAGATCAAAGGGTATGGGTTGTATAGACACAATGCATTCTTTACTATTATTGTTTTATGTTTTTCATCTTCAAAATTATCTTTCACAACATTATATATGAATTGTCAAATTACTCGTCTTTTCTTTTATATCTATAGAAAGATTTACTATCATGGATTCAAAATTTTCAGTTCTAATATTATTTTTCTGTGTGGACCATTCTGACATTTGTTATCATATAAATACTTTTTTCAAGCTTCATATTTGCATCTTGAATAATTTTTGAATAAAGTATGGAATCTCATGTTACTTTGGAATAAATAGGATTTAGTATTTCATAAATTCTAGTAAAATTTGATTTGCTTTGAATATTTATTTAAAGATGGTGTTATAGTTCTACTTGTTTTTAACACCCTTTCCCTCCTTTCCTTTTAGTACTTTTAATGATTTTCAATCTGATTGTAATGTAGGTTTTGAATAGTTGGGTTTTTTTTGTTCTCCTGAGATCACTCAAACAGATATCTCCATTGTTTATGACCCACCAGTGCATTAGGGATTAATCTTTTTCAGTGTTATTTCATGAAGCTATTATTTGGTTGTGTTTTTGTTTTATTGTTTAATAAAGACCCTTTTAATTGCTCTACCTCTGGTATATAATTCCTTTTTAGAATTTTGTGTTTGCCTGTTGGTTGATTGTTTTGCAAAAAGTTAGTAGAGAACAGTGAAAGTATTTAACCTGCCTACTTATTGATCAAATGGCCCTCTGTAAGCTTGTCAAGCTTGTTGGCTCTCCACCACACTGAAATCAATCTAGCTGAAGTAGCCTTCTCTCTCATCCTCACCAGAGACATTCCATCTTCTCTCTCTATGCCTTTGCACTGGCTGTCTTCCATGCCTAAAATATATTTGACACTTACTTTTACGTTGTAAAAGCTCTTTTTTTTTCTTGACAATGTAGATCAAGCTCCATCTTTTGCCTTAAACCTTTTCTTCTTCCTTCAGTGCCAGTATCCTTTCTCACAAGCAATCTTGTATTTAATTACTTCATCTTTATTTATACATAGTAATATGTTTATAGTCATTTACTATTTATTTGTCACTACTTATCTATCTTATAGCTTTAGTTATATCTGAACACTTTTTATATGGTCTGGTTATCTTTTTATAAATATTTTCTGCCTCCCTCATTTTAATGTAAGTTAAATTGTATGTGGGGATTGTTTTCATTTATTGAACTTATGTCTCTGGTGTACAAGATGTTCAGGGAAGAATAACAACTCTAGTACTAGGGTTTGTCACACTCTTTTCAGAGCTGCTTATCTACATTTGGATTCTACCTTTTACCCAACACTCACCTGTGGCTCCAAGAAGCTATATAGCATGTGCAGTATTTACACTCAGGTAAAACTGTTTTTTGGTAGGTAAGTTAACCATGTTGAGGGTAGCTGATAGGCCTCAAATTCATTAGTGAGTTAGAAAGTTATCTACCTTAAGATTCCCCTATTTGTAATTAGCATATAAGAACAATTTGTTCAAATGACCATGAAGGTGGCTGAAAATTTTTCTATTAAAGTGTTTAGAGCTCGATCAAACATTAGAGAGGGCAAGGTCATCCATTTCATCCCAGGCTACTGACAATCATTCTGAGTTTTGTCTTACCACTGAATTTTAAAGATTATGGAAGAGTCAGTGAGGCTAACAACTTTGTGCACCTCTGCCTCACTTAAATCTGATTCATGCAAGAATCAGAATGTCCCCCCGATGACATCATTGGTCCTCTTCAAAATGAAGGACAAAGGAAAGTCCCTGCCATCTAATGAAATGCCTGTCACCAAGAAGGAACATGGCATATCCTTAAGGATTGATTAAAATCTTAGGAAGTTAATTGGCACCCTGAGAATGTAAGAAATTTGTCCATGGTCCTATAACTGTTGGTTATCAGAAGTAGATTTTGATCTTAGGTTTTCCTAATTCTGAGGCCAACGTTCTAGACATTATACTACAGTGTTATGCAAGTATTATATAAACTTTACTTTTAAAAGAGCAGTTGTTACAAAACATATATCCACAAAGATTTGATTTTAAACTTTTCAGAATTTTTGAGTGGTTAAAAATAAAATTATTTAGGTTTAAGAATAGTCAAATAATGTTTATGCACTGAAAGAGGGGAAGTTATCCATACTAAAATTATCTCATAGAATCTCACTGTTTTGACCAAAAATCCTGACAAAAAGTGCATTTTCCTGCCAAGCAGCTCTGAGATATAATTTCCATTTACTGAATCTCCTGGAAATTCACTCTAATGCCAATATTTTAATAACTATCTTGCTAAATGACTGTAGAAGTGAGTATGATATCAGATACCATTCAAAAGATCAACTTAAGAATACAGAGACCATAGAATAATAGTGCTACAAGAACCATATGGATCAGCTAGTACCTTCCTTTTAATAATCAGCTGATAAAATATTCTGGTTACAATCTGGTAAATGCCAGTTATTTCTCATTCATTAACAAGTGAAAAAAAGTGGAAAAAAGTAGAAAATTTTTTATGTAATGATGAGTGTTTCATATAGCCAACATTGGTTAAAAGTATATATATTTCATAATAATATTAATTTCTTAGCTAGGAATACAAAATTATTCCTTACTTATAATATGAATTATAGGGTTAGCACTAGAAAAAATTTTATAGACATATTTTCCCCTAAGATTGCCTTGTATATCATTAAACTTATGACACAAAATATCCTCTGGTTTAAATTAATTTTATTTATTTTTGTTCAAGACCTTTCTTGAATCCTCAGTTAGAGGTAATATAATACTCAACATTCAACAATGAGAGAATCATTGAGTTTCTAAGAAAGTATAGCTATTATATAAAAAAAAACAATATGCCACAAATTAAATTAAGTTGTTTGGATCTTTTCAAACATAGCTAATAATAGTCACCATAATGGGTTTTTTTCTGAGGGAGGGAGAAACAACATTAATATTTAACATGTTATATTCATTCCCTCCTTCTCTAGCCAACCTGATACATTCCCAAAGTTTAAACAAATAAAAAAGGCAGATTCCCCACATGTACATATTTCTCTCTACACGAAAATCTACTACCTTAAATAAGGTCCTTAACACCTCTCATACCAATAGCCCTTTTTTTGACCACCCTACTTCAAAAATATTCCTATTGCTAACTGCCTTCATTACAACTATCAAAGTGATTTTTCTTCAGTACAAATATCTTCCTCCAGCCCAACTCACTACTACTCACCACACTAGCTCAAACTCTAAGGATTCCCCTAACTTAAAAAATCAAATTTAAACTTGTCTTTGGATTTTAAAGTTCATGAATGCAGGCTACCTTTTCCAACTATATTATACATTATTCTTAAGTCCTCCAAATTCTAAGCATTCTAAGACCCAAACATACAGGCCTTCTTGAAATTTTCTTCTTGAAATCTGACACTCTTACTCCATTTCCTTGGCTGTAAAATAGCTGTACTTCATGCTTGAAATGAACTTTCTCCTAATCACCCTGACTTAGAATTCCTGCTTTTCCTAGACACTAAGTTTAAGCTCTACCTTATCCTCAAGAACTTTACTAGTATCTCTAGATGTTAATTACTTTGTGGAATATTCCTTGAATGTTTCTGTATTTAATTATATATTTATCTTTCTACTTAGAACATAAAGTTCTTATACTTGCTGAATTTCTTTTCTATTTTTAATGTCATACTTAACTAAACCTTCTTTTGTTAACTATTATTATTATTCAAAGGTGTTATAAATAAAAATTAATGTGGCAGCTATTTACTAGATTTATAAGCATTTATTAGTAAATGGAAAGAGAGAAACAGGTTTCAGCCTATCTAATTTTATTTAAAAATCTAATTCCCCATTGTAGCTGGTGCTGTGAGCCAAGGCTTGTCAGAGATCACCAGATAAGAAAAGAAAAAGCAAGTCCAGAGAGACTTGGTTCAGAGGAACCCCTGGAGAAAGAGTGAGCTCCTCAGCTTCTTGAACTGACTTTTCAAATCTATTCTCCTCCCAACCCCAGATCATAGGCCAATGGCTTTCAAAAGTCTTGTTATGTTATGCCAGGGATGCTGAAGCTGGGATGCTGGGACACTGGAATGCTGGCTATGACTGGATGCTGACTCTGTGACTCCAATGGTGAATCTTGAGCCTTTCCACGATTGACAAAGTTAGAGGTCCCCTAAACATTTATCTCACACAAGGGTCATACTCCATTTCAATACTGTGCCTGGCTGGCCTAAATCAACCCACCTCACAACAATAAGCACATTATTAAACCTCTCTAAGTCTCATTTTCCTCACGTATAAAATGGTGATAATAAGGACTATTCTTTGTCTCCAATGAGATAATCCACATAAGATAAATACTTTGTAAATTTTGAAGCACTAAAATAGTCTAGAATATTAATATCCCTCTCTCTTCTGCCAAAACAATGGAATAAGGAAAAGAATATTTCTTGAAAATCCATAACAACCCATTTGTATAAGAAAACATATTTAGTTAATTACCTCATTAAATGGATATCTCTTCAATTGAATCAATTGGAAATCCATCCATACCTTTTCCTTTCATTTCATAAATCAACGATAAATACATCTTCCACAAATATATAATAGACATATCCATAATATTGGAGTTTTTCTGTGGGCCTGGCTGTTGAATATGATGCATATCTGAAATCATAAAGAACTAAATAAGAAAATTTATACTATTAGTACATGTCCTTTTTGCTAATTCCATTGATAAAGACAAGTATATTATTATCTCATTTTTTAATGTAATAAAACATACAAACCTTATTGGAAACTTAGATTGAATACTATATGTTAGCACAGTACTACTTTTGTCAGGTATCATTTTCAATTTGCATTTCAATTACAAATTATAGGGGCCGTGAAGCCTTACAATTGATAGCATATATATTTTATGAGTTCGATACTACAACATTATCTCACACTGATATTGAATCATAATATCCTCCTAAGGAGGAATGAATTGGAATTGGATTTAGAGAAAGAGAAAGATGAATGAAGAAGATTATAAAATTAATTTTAAACCATTCCCTTTTGTTTTTTAATTGATACAGAACACTGGTTTTAAGGAAGAAGAGTGGTAAAACAATTGGGGTTAAAGCCCAGGGTCACACAACTAGGAAGTGTCTGAGTCCAAATTTGAACCCAGGACTTTCTATTTCCTGGTGTGGATATCTATCTAATGAGCCATTTAAATGCCCTTTAAGAATCTTTAAATTAAATGGAACCCAGAATTTTAGGAATACACAGTTTTTTGTGGTTACACTATTGGTTCTCAAATACAAATGACTTTTGTGGAATATGTACTGGTCTACTGTTCTGTTTTCTGATTTGAAAGATTTTCTATTTTATTCTTTTATCAATTTTAATTCAGAAATAAAGACTGAAACATTTATGGTCATTTTACAAGTAATGCCCTCATACATTTCTTTTAAAATTGATAGTAGTGTTCATATAAAGTATAAAGTTTGTATTTAAAAATAGACAGAGTCAGGTAGGACTTAAGTTTTCTGTAGTTTGATGTATGGTTTACTAATTTGATACTCTATAGTTTAAGACTTCGACTAGTTACTAAATTGCATTGAGATCATTTTTGTAAAGGTTTTAACAGGAACACGTAGGGAATGGTGGCAAGTGATCCTAAATCAAACAAACAACCCTTCTAAAGAAAGACACCTTCAGAGCTGCCATCAGCTGAGACCATACTACAGAATGAGACTATACAAAGCTGTTTCCAGGGACTATATAGATACTTGAGGCATCTGAAACAACTAGAGATTAAGTGGAAATTGAAAGTGGGTCAGTAGGATAGAAAGACATTTTTGTAATTTTTTTGAGAAAATAAACTGAAATTTTATTTCATACATACATAGTAATGGTTTGAAATTTCTCATTTAAATAAAACTTGTAGAATGTTTCAAGAAGCAAAATCTTTTTGATTTTGATTTTAAAAAATCATTGAACGTAAATCACACAGAAAAATCCAGATTTAAAGAAACAATTATTCTAAAGAGAATATCCTATTGAAATTTCATTGTTAGTATTTGGGTAAAGTGACATTCAAAGTAAAAAACATTACTATTACCTAGGTCAGTAGGATAGAAAGACACATTTTTAAAAAGTGCCAACTTTTCTTAAGATATTTAATTTTTCCTATTTATTAATTATTGATTGAATAATGATTAAGAATTTTAGTTGATTATTGAATTTGTTGGATCCAGTATTGTAACTAATTGGATCATATTTGTATTTAATTGTATAGGCTTCAGTAGTAGAGTATGTAAGAGTTTGATTTCCTTAGTTTTATGAGCTACAATATGATCCTGCCTCAAGGAGATAAGGAAAATGAGTAGAAGATGACTCCAGAGATATTTTACCTCCCAATAGATCTTTCCAAAATTAAGTGGTATTTCGCAAGTGATTTTCCAGAGGATGTTGTTCATTCTATGTTTTCTCATTACAATAATTCTGTGGATTCACTTTTGCAAGTCATTGTGTCTTCTATAAGCCAATCACAATCTTGGTTTATATTGATTGCATTATTGACCTTATATAATCAACTATATAAAAAGCTGTTCTGTTTGTCAGATTCAACTTTGGCTACAGAGGAATATTTTATTTGCAGTTGCTAACTTTGTTAAAAAAATTGATCAACCCCAGACATTTGTGCTTCAGTTCTTCTTTATCATATATTTTATTCCAATAATTACTTACTAGTTTATAACTCTCTATGCTACTTTTTCTCTCTCCAAAATGAGAGTGCCTTAAAAGTGGACTTGAGGGTTTCCACAGATTCTTTCAGTTTCAAATCAATGATTCTTTCATCTTCTGAATTCAGAGTCCAGTATATATTTGGAAGTAATTATTCTCACAATTTAGCATATTGAACCCCAAAGTTCTTGCCCCAAGATTTGGAAAGTGATGGGATCCATCCACTGAGGGAAGTATGACTAAAATATAGTATATAATTGTAGTGGAATGCTGTTGTGCTTTAAGAAAAGATGAGCAGGAGGATCTTAGAAAATTCTGAAAAGACTTACACAAACTGAAACAGAGTGAAATAAGCAGAACCAAAAGAACATTATACCTGGTGACAGGAATACTGTATAATGAACAAATGCGAATAACTTAGCAAATCTCAGAAATGTAATGATCCAAAAAAAAAAAACCCAAAGGACTCATTACAAAAAAAATGCTATCTGCTTCCAGAGAAACAACTGATAGAGTTTGAACCCAGACTGAAGCAAACTTTTTTCACTTTCTTTGAGGTTTTTTGTTTGAGTTCCCTTATGAAAAAAAAAAAAAAAAGATTACTAGGGAAAAAATGTTTTACATGATTGCACTTGTAAAATCTATGTGAGAATGGCAAATCATCTCAGAGAGAGTTAAGGATCGAGGGAGGAGAAAGAATTTGAGGCTCAAAATTCTTTTAAAAATGTTAGAAGCCATTTTTTCATATAATCAGGGAAAATAAAATTAAATAAAAGAGAAAAATAAAACAAAAAGCTTGCCTCTGGATGGTTGGGAATTCTGTGGTCTTTTTCTTCAACAAACTAGAAAAACACTGAGAAACTTAAGGGTTTTATAATAAGGGATCCAGGTAAGTTCAAGTATATACAATTGGTATACCATTTCTGATGTCATGTGCCATGAATGTAAAACATTTGAAATTTCCCTTTTTGAATTTTCTGGGTTTTTTTAGGAATAAGAGTTTTAATATATCAAAGGTTCAATAAAAGGAGGAGGGTAGGGGAGAAACATGCTCAGTAGAAGAAAAAGAACATCTTGGGAAAAGAAAGTCTCAAGTCAGAAAGGCTTTATTACCTGAAAAAATTAAAAGTTCTGTCTATAGAAATATCAATTAATAAAAGTATATTCCTCATGTCAGAGGGCATGCTAATAGGCCATGAACTTTTACTTATCCAATAATCCATTGAATTGTTCTATCTGTGAATTATAGAAAGGTAAAATCTTTTATGGTCATTATATCCAAAGGAAGTGAGATTAAAGATGAATTATTTTGTTTTATAAACTACTTGAAGATTAAAATTTCATGCAAATGCAAAGATAAATCTAAAATATTATTTCATAGTAAAAATTAATTATTAATCCTCTGGGTACTTAGAATGCATATAAGCAGACATGTTCTCCCACATTAATTTAGCTAGCAACATAAATATTTCTAGCAACTGAAAGGTAGAATTAAAATAATTGAAGTTTCAAATTTAAAGCATCCACCAAGAAAATAGATGAGATAGGCTCACTGTGTTATTTTGGAACCTGTCCATAAAGCTCTTGTAATTACCGTTCTGCCACATCCATCCGTCTACTTTATCTATCTTAGAATCTTAGAATAAATACACATAATAAATATGTATTGCTTATATAATACTATGCCTAGTCCCCCTCTTTCTTCTCTCCTGTCTTCTCTTCTTCTCTCCTCTCCGTTCTTCCTCCTCCTTCTTTCCTTCTCTTTTTCCCCTTCTTTCAAAAATGGTGGGTTTTGATTATATATAACACACAATTATCATATAAGTACATATTCATGCATATTGTAGAAACTTGTTAGGGTTCCTAAATAGAGATTTGTTTTCTTTTGTTCAAATGATATCATAAAGGAAGTACATAATTGACACTGGTGTGGATTGTTTGAGAGCAAGATAAAAAGAAATACACTGAGTATGTACTAATATTAGTGGTATGTTCTATGACCTGGGGTAATTTATCTATCATATGATATTGGATATGTATGTACACATATGTTACACACATATATAAGTGCACATACGTGCATATAAACATTTAACATACACATATAGAGATACATATGTACATACATATACATACATATATAATTATATTCAGGAAAACTCTTTTAGGAAGAAGGAATTATTTGCAATATTGAATACAGAGCAGTTACAATGAGATCACAGATTTATTTAAGCACTTTAAAAAATCAATTCATGATTTTCGATCATAAGTATGGAATTTAAAGAATTTTTTGTATGTTTTCTTAGGTTACTAATAATATTTCTATAAAAGTAATTTTATAAATATTTCTATCTTCTATGTTTGCTCTTCTATCTTCCAGTATCAGCTTTTATAGAATTAGGTATGGTATTATAACATTTTTAATGTCAAAAAAAGAAATTTTAAAGGAATATTCTGAACTACTGTAATAAACTTTTCTATTTCATTTTCAATACTAAAAGCACTTGATATTACAAGTAGATATTTTTTAAAATCTGGGAGAAATGCATTCATTTTTAATTATTCCTGGTTCACAAAAAAATTTTGTTTAAAGAAAATAAAAATTTATGATTTCTATGAGTTTTTTAAAGATTGAAAATTATTCATTCATTGCATTTTCATGGTAGGTAAACTATAAGTACAGTATGGTGATTTGTCATTTGTATTTAATGGCTAGAGGATGGCAGAACTCACTTATGTGGTTCATCAATTTTAAAAGTTTATTTTATGTATAAACTCATGTATTTGATGTGATCGTCTACTGTAGTTCTAACTAAATGCATTTCACTTTTATAATAGTTTCTCAAGGAGAATCAGTAAGGAATTTTCTAGCATATATATACTTGATAATAAAAAATGCCTACTTTTTAGAAATCAAAATGCTCTCTACCCTTGAGAGGACTAGTATTTTATTTTTATCAACAATTGAAATTATTTTCAGTGACCCTGATCAAGTTCTTGGTATTGGTTTTTTTCTTCACTTGCATATTTGAGTTTCCTCTTTAGATATTTTCTTCCTTTCCCTAGCCTAAGAAAGTATACTTAAAAATTATATTAAATTAAAAAAATAAAAGCCTCTAACTGGTCAGCTTACTTTTATTATAGGTGGTTCAAGGATAAATTTAAATATTTGATTCTGCTAAAAAGAGTCATTCTTATATCAAAATTTCATCCGCACAAAGACCTCTGGGAGTTTTAACAAGCATTATTGAAAAAACTAAAAAGTCAAGGCAAAAATCAACTTGAGTCACTGCTGGTGCTAGTATAAACAATGTGTAGGATTTTCTTTAAAGAAAAAAGGAATGACCCAGGACAATTCTGAGGGATTTATGGAAAAGAACGCTACCCACATTAAGAACTACAGAGAGGAAACACAGAAGAAAACAACTGCTTGAATGCATGGGTTGAGGCAGACATGATTGGGGATGTAGACTCGAAACTATCACACCAATGCAACTATCAATAATATGGAAATAGATCTTGATCAGTGACACATGTTAAAACCAGTGGAAATGCGCATCGGCTATAGGGGTGGGGGACTGGTTGAGAGGTGAAGAGGAAAGTAAGAACATGAATCATGTAACCATGGAAATTTTTTCTAAAAAATAAAAAAAGAAAGAAAGAAGGAAGGAAGGAAAGAAAGAAGGAAAAAAAAAGGAATTAAGATGAAAAGAGATTCCATTTATCAAATTGAATACCACAGCATTTTTCATAAATCAGAACTCCTTTCCTCTAATAATTCCTTGTTTTCCTTTAAATTTTATCACCTAAGAATAGAAACTTTGATGACTTTAAAATGAGATAAGTATATGAAATTATTTTTATTGTATGTTACTCTTTAAGACATAATGTTGGTGGTATTATTTTTAAAGTTGGGAGTGGAACTTGATCAAAACTGTATCAACTGAGGAACAATTTGAAAGTTTGTTGTCCTTAGAAACCTCTTCTTACAAGCTATTTATCTTACTTTAGTTGTTAAAAGATACTTTCTGAAGCTTTTGCAATGCTAACAAGAAAAGGAAAGAGCATTTCCTTGGTGAAGGACTCATAATTAATTAATTGGGCCAGTGATTCAGGACTGATTATCTTATTTCACCTAAGGCACTGATTTACTCAAAAAAGTGCTGTCCTTGTCCTTTAGCACAAAGTTAAGTAATGTAGCTAGCTAGGGCTGCCTTAAGAGCATAGGGCTATAGAGACTTCATAATTAGAGAGACTGGTTCTTTTTTCTTTTTTTTTTTAAAGAAAATAGTGTGCAATGTTTTCACTTAAGAATTACTAATGAGCATAATTTAATAGCAGTGATAAATACTATTTAGTATCCTAAGCACTCAATTCACAAAATATGCATTTAAAAATTATTATGTTTGTGTTATAATTTTAGAACCTAATGATTTGAGAATCACTATACACTATACTGTTTAATTATTGCAAGTATTCAACCCTGTAGAAATAAATGAGAAGAAAAATATTTTTTTCAATCAGTCATGCAGAAGGTTGTGATAATATTCTGAAGAGAAGTCTTTAATACTAAAGAGTTTAGAATTTAAAGTTCTAAGGGATCTTGATTGCACTTTATTTGCTTTTTTGAATCTCATCTCTTCCATTCATCATCTCTGTGTCTTGGGACAAGTCACTTTACCTCCATTGACCTCAGTTTCTTTCTCTGTAAACTAAGAATAATGAATTCAATGATTCTAAAGACCCTTATATCTAAAATAATTTAGTATTCTAAGATGATCTTTTCTAACCAACTCAGGTGAGGAAACTGAAGTCCAAAGACCATCTTTCCAGAATTTAATGGTCGCAGGTAAAAGTGTTAATATGCATGTTCTCCATTTTGGGGAGCCATAGAGTTTCATAATTGTTTGTCATATTTTTATGTATTTTTTTCCTTACAAATTGAAAAGATACCTCTTTTTGTGACTTGTACTAAACTTCTTTGTAACTTCATACAGCTTCAGATAAGGAGCCAGTTTAATTGCTATCAGGCTAAGTTGAAAAGGTTATAAAAGTGTGTAGCACATAAATTTCTTTGTGTAGTCATCAACATTGGTGGAATAGGTTATTAAACTTAGTACTGGCTGCTGCCCCCTGATTGATACTTGGTGTCACATTTTAAATTCCTTCCAATTCAGGCTTGAAATGCATGCACTTCCCAGCCAGTGGTTTGTGGGGCTTAGATAAATTATATTATTCTAGCTTTATTTTATCATTTCTCAGAGGTTACTTTGTTCTCTTTCTCCCACTCTCCCTTCTCTGTCTTTCACTCTCCTTTTCTCTGTTTTTGTCTTTTTTCTATCTCTATTTCTATGTCTCTCTCTCTCTTGTTCTCTTTAACAGTTTGAAGTTTGAAAACATAGTTGAATATTGATTAAAAAACTTTATCAGAGATTCTAATTGAATGGAAGAAGTTTTTTTTTAATTTTCTTTTAAACCCTTACCTTCCATCTTGGAGTCAATACCGTGTATTGGCTCCAAGGCAGAAGAATGGCAAGGGTAGGCAATGGGGGTTAAGTGATTTGCCCAGGGTCACACAGCTAGGAAGTGTCTGAGGTCAGATTTGAATCTAGGATCTCCCATCTGTAAGCCTGGCTCTCAATCCATTGAGGTACCCAGCTTCCCCGGAAGAAATGTTCAAAATATATTACTCAAATAAAAATAAATCTGCCCCATTGGAAAGAGATATGCTAACACATTTCTTATCACATTTACAAAATTCCTGTAGACTTTACCAAGGGTAAAATGAGTAATGCAGTGTGTAAGAAATTCCTAATTATATTTAATTTAGGACATATGTGTTTCTTTGATAGTCCCACCTGTAGATGGATATTGGAAGATGCAAGTTCCATAGGAGATAATTCTTAGCCTAGAAGAAAAAAAGGAAAAGTTCCTTGTCAAATAGAGTGAAATAAGGTCTTATTCAGTTACAAACTCATACATTTGAAAAGAAAGGCCAAATTCCTAAGAGTATGTTGTATTAGAAACAGAGGTTCTGAATGAAGAAAATAGGTGCTCAATATTTCTTTCCATTTTTATCTCACACTCACGCCTGATATTTCTCTTAGATAAGAGTACTGAGTACTTGCCATATGTATTTTTGGGATACAAATCTCTTATAGAGAGACAGACAGACAGAGAGAGAGGGACAGAGAGACAGAATGAGAGACAAAGGCAGAGAAACATATATAGAGATAGATATATAGTATGTTCTATACCAGAAATCTTGCAGTTACTAATTGAGAGATGTGTGGACACCAGTGGGCATATGAAGTAATATGCCATCTGACTCCATTAGATAAGAGTCAAATTCATTTTATGATACTTATTCAATAGCAATTAGAGAACAGATATAAGAACAAAGAAGAATTGAATTCAAACCCTAGCTCTGACACATACTGGCTGGACCGCAGTGGGCAAATCATTTGAAATCTCAGTGATCTAGGCAATTCTTTGATATTTTAAATTGCAGATAAAAATCAGACAGACATTAGTACCTAATTCCTTCATCAAGGAGTTTCCTCTATCAATGAAACCTCAAGTCCAGTCTCTATGCATTTTCAAAAATATTTTCACTCCTTGCCCATTAATCATTATTTATGGCATCTTTTGTGAGATGGACCTTTATTATTATCCCATGATTAAATGAAAATATTAAATCCTCAAATGATTCTCCAGAAAAAATGTTCTCTAGGTAATGCCTTTAAGCCTTTAAGGCTTTTCTTATTTTTCTCAGAAAACAAAAACAACAACAAAAACTTTTGCTTCTTGATTTCTACAGCACCAAAATGTGAACATTAAGTATGAATATGGTTGTCTGCCCTCTAGCTATACATTTTCAATGACTGTCTCCCATTCCTGAAATGATCTTTCTTTTTAACTTCACCTTCTGGTTTCTCTGACTTCCTTCAAGTCATAGATAAAATTTGATCTTCTTTAGTAAGTTTTTAGGGATCTCGTTTTATTCTAATGTCATCTGTCCTTTAATTATTGCAATGTATCCTGTATCTCTTTATTTGTACATAAGTTTGCTTATGTTTTTCTCAGAAAGACTATGAGATCTTTAAGAGCAAGGACTCTCTTTTGTCTTTATACTTGAATTGCTTAGCATAGTGACTGGTATATAGCAAATACTCAACAAATGTTTACTAATTGACAAATTGTTTTCCTTTTTGGGTAAGGAAAGTGGTTTAGATATTAGTTTTAAACAGATACGATTCTTTATTTAGCAAAAAAAAAAAGCTGCGCGAGTATGTAATCATACTTCCTATATTCAATATTATCTGAATTGAGAAACTGTTTTACTTAAAAAAATAAGTGGTCCTTTCAGCAAAATCTGATGGACTTAAATTCAACATTTGGTGTTGCTGGAGCTGACAGAGGGGATAATGTTCACCTAAGAGAAAACTTTATAAAGTAGAGAAGTGGGTGGTCACATAATCTTGGAAACATTTTCACATTAAACCTCAGTTTAGCTCTCAATGACCCCAGCTCCCTTCTAGATATTTTCTCATACTCCTTTGCTCTTTTTTCCATAATTATCCTTTATTCACAGGAATCCTGTTTGTGCTCATCTCTTGCACAGTCCTCATTCTTCAACACAGGCTGTTTCATTTCATGTAACTGCCATACATTTCACTATTTTGTGTGTTTCTTGAGTCATTTTAATTCAGCCTAGTAAAATTTCCCTGTAGTACACTATGATAAGTGTCTTTAAAAAAATAAAATTCATCAAAATGAAAGGCAAAGGAAGCTATCAAGTAAGCAGTAAAATGTAATTTCTCATAAAAATAACTAAGTTTAGTGAACATTTTATTTTCTCATAGACAGGAGAGAGAGAAAAAGAGAGTTTAAATGTCAACTATGGAATGGACTGTGAGGAGATAAAGAGCTTAATGCACTGTCAGGGAAAAATCAGAGGTGTAAAACCTGGCAAGTTTTTGAATCCCAAATGGTATAGTATTAAATAGTGTTTTCTTGCACTTAAGCTTTTATGAACTAAGGTAAAATATATCTAAATTTATTTAGATTCATCAACTAAATTACACAGATTTGACACAAATGACCAAGGACAAAAGGATGGTTTTTCTCTCTAGGTTTTCAAGAGGAAAGTGATGAGATTTTTTTAGAAGTATTACAAGGAAGAATGAGTTAAATGCCAATCACTGTGTCCATTTGATCTTGACAGTTTTTGCAGAATCTCAGGTTTTTATAAGATGGGGTTTCTTAAAGTCCTTGAATTGGAATGTGCAAATGAAATGTTATACCAGTCATGACCTAAAGAAAGCTAGGGATTTTTAAGTTTCTGCTCTTGGGTGGCAATAGAAAAAAAAGAAAGAGAAAAAGAAAAACATGGTAAATTCTAGCAGTCTTCTTAATGAATGCCTTAAAAAAGCATACAAATTTAGTTTTAAGTTTAAAACAATTTCCAAAAGGTCCTATAAATCATATCTCAGACATTTCCTCTCCTTTTTTTCCTACCTGTCCTTAATCAAAGATTGTTTACAAAAAATAAGTCTGCTTTTATTCACTCCATGTTTTAAAACTATGTTTGAGGTCATAGAAAGTCTCAGAAGCTAGTATTAAAATGCATTTCTGAAAATCTAAAGAAAAAAAAAGTGGCCACATGGACCCCTGATATAACAAATCCTGGAAACAGTCACTCACTGGCTGCTGAGTGATTGCAACTGAAAAAAGCATATGCTCAAGTATACATGACATTCAATTTTTGTTTTTTAAAATATTAAATATGTAATAAATCAATCAGTTTCTAGACTAAGGGGGGAAAAGACTTTTCCATAGCCCAAGAATCTCTTCATGTTAAAAGTTATCACTGAAAGTTAAAAGCCTAGGCAGAAGACTATCTAGTGGAAGTCCAATGTATATTTTTAAGCATTACAGAAGAGACTAGTGAAGAATCAAAGCTCTCTTCAATAACCATACATTAATTTACACAACATCAAAATTTTATATAACAAGCACGAATTGATTGTAGAAGTCCTAGTTTCTTTCAAGAATCATATTTAACTCCTTTAGTCTTTCCTGATTATTCCAGCATCTCGTACTTTCCTTCAAAATTAGCTTTTATTCATTTTACATAGACCTATATATGTATTAACTGTCCTTTTTAGAATAATGTTTAAGGGATGGAGTTTTTCATTCTGTCTTTATATTTCAAGTAGCTAGGGAACTGTCTGGTATATAGAAGGTGCTTAATAAATGTGTATTCATTCATTGATCAAGTATTTGGAGGAAGAAGCAATGAGACAAGAAAAGAAACACTGGATATTTTCTAGGGGGCTCAGACTTCAAATTCTGCTTCTGACTACGATGCTTACCATCAGTGCAATCTTGGGCAAATCATTTAGTCTTCATGAGCTGTAGATTCCTCATTTGTAAAAGACAGGTTTGGACTAGATAAATTATGAGAACCTTTAAAGCTATAGATACATGTTTTGACTTCTTATCTCTTCAGAGTATTTTACCTCAGTTCTTTGTTTCTTGCTTGGTGCTTATGCTTGCTTTAAGGTACCATTTTCTGTTTACTTTTCTCTTTCATTATTTTCTTGGCATTTCATAAATTACAAAATTCAAATACACACCCTGTCTATGTATTTACCATCCATCTATGTATCTATGTATCTATGTATCTATGTATCTATGTATCTATCTATCTATCTATCTATCTATGTATCTATATCTATCTATCTATTTATCTTTCTTTCTTTCTTTTTTCTTTCTTTCTAATAAATTCATCTAATCTATTTGTTTATGCAAAAGAGATAGAGAGAAAAAGAGAGAGGGATCTTTTGTTTTCAAATGTCTTTAAGCATAATGATAGACAAAAAAATTCTAAAAAAGTTGGAGAAGCACAGAAATCGAGAAAGATGGTAGATAAAAGTTTCTGTTTATTCTATCGTCCCTTTGCCTTCACCACCTCAAGACAAAATAGCATTAAAGAACAACTATTTACGAAGATGAAAGGAAGGAGCTCCTGCAAGATGATTCATAGAGAAAATCAAAAAACTACAATTGGTTTGCTCCTACATATTTTTCCACTCTTAATCCAGGGCCCTGGTGGAGCTGTGCATGACAGTAGATATAATAGCTCCAGAAATAACTGCAGCGAATTTGGTTCATCTTTCATTTTGAAGAGGACAAATGACATAACCAGGAGATGTCTTAACTTGTGCATGAATCAGATTTAAGTGAGGCAGAGTTGCAAAATCATCAGGCTCATTCTATTTTCCAGAGTCACTGAAGTCCATTGATAAGACAAAAGTCAGGATGATTGGTAATGGTCTAAATGCAGTAACAGAGCAGATAGCCTTGGTGTCTTCATTGTCTAGCCAAACTTTAAGTGATCCTCAGCATATGTTTTAAGTGCCTTGTAGCTATTGGAATAAATTGTTCTCATCCATCCAAGTCACCTGAAGAAGTCTTCATATGCTTGGGATAGATATTTCCTTAATTTACCCAGAGATTTGTGATTCGAGACTAGTTACCTTGAATCTGATTTTAATCTGTCAAGATGGTTTTCCAGGGCTTGCCTGATGCAAATGTACCAGCTTCTTGGAACCAGAGATGAGTTGGTTAAAAGATGACCACCCAACGTAGATGAGAAGTCCTCAAAAGGACTCAGCAAACGCTCACACCAGAGATACTGGTGTTTCCTGTTCATCCCATACAACTACCAAGATCCTTTACCGAGCACTTAGCATGTGATAGAACAGTTTGAATTAGACTAATCATTATTTCACTGACAATCTTTGACCTGAAACTGTACCTTATTTAAACCTGCCTTCTGACTTCTGTCTTATGTCCTCTAATTTTGGTGCTCCTATGAAATCCTGTTGCCTTACCTAGTTTCAGCTTTGATTACTGATCCAAAACTTCCTCTATGTTCTGAAGGCAGATAATGATAATAATAATTATTACTATTTTCCTTAGTGACTTCTCTAATCAGAGGCAATAATATTATGGGGCAGCCCCAATCCATACTGCCCCTCCAATCACACACAAATACACATCCAGGATCATAAGCCTTCTCCTTAGGGTTAGGTATTTCTTCCCCACTGTGGCCACTATTACTATGCCTCACCTAGTGGTCCTCTACTGGTCTCTGATGTCAGAACTGCCATTACTCCTTGGTCCCAATTTTCCATCCTCACACGCCTCTCTCTCTTCTAGTGTACTTCCTACCCATATTACCAAAAAATAAATGACTGAAGTGAGAGTGAAACACTTTGTGATATGGTTTGACTCCTTGGAGGGTAGACATGGAATTTACCTTAAATCAGGATGCATGTCCTAATTCCCTCTGTCACTACAAAACACACTCCTTGAAATAGGTCAGGCTTGGATCAAATGAAATGGACCTACAGACCTGGAACTAATGAAAAAAGCACATGACAACTTTCCTCCCACAATTCTCCCTTCTTGACATATAATAAAAATTGAACTTTATAAAGAGTTAAAAGACTTTTTCTTTGCTTACCTTAATAAAATTATTTTCCTTCCATAATCAAATAAACTAATAATAAGACAATGAAAATACTTAAAAAGAATTATTTCAACAAAAACAATATATATTTAAATTTGTACTCCTATTTGAATTTTTTCCAAACATTTATTAATATTCATTTTTAACATGGTTACATGATTCATGCTCCTCCTTTCCCCTTTGCCCCCCGCACTCCCCCCACCCATGGCCGATGCACATTTCCACTAGTTTTGTCATGTGTCCTTGATCAAGACCAATTTCCTAATTGTTGGTAGTTGCAATGGTGTGGTGGTTTCAAGTCCATACCCTCAATCATGTCCACCCCGACCCATGCGTTCAAGCAGTTGTTTTTCTTATATGTTTCCTCTCCTGTTGTCCTTCCTCTGAATGTGGGTAGCGTTCTTTACCATAAATCCCTCAGAATTGTCCTGGGTCATTGTATTGCTGCTGGTACAGAGGTCCATTACATTCAATTTTACCACAGTATATCAGTCTCTGTGTACAATGTTCCTCTGGCTCTGCTCCTTTCGCTCTACATCTGTTCCCGGAGGCCTCTCCAGTTCGCCTGGAACTCCTCCAGTTTATTATTCCTTTTAGCACAATAGTATTCCATCACCCGCATATACCACAGTTTGTTCAGCCATTCCCCAATTGAAGGACATACCCTCCTTTTCCAATTTGTTGCCACCACAAAAAACGCAGCTATAAATATTTTCGTACAAGTCTGTTTATCTATGATCTCTTTGGGGTACAAACCCAGCAATGGTATGGCTGGATCAAAGGGCAAGCATTCTTTTATAGCCCTTTGAGCATGATTCCAAATTGCCAGCCATAATGGCTGGATCAGTTCACAGCTCCACCAGCAATGCATTAATGTCCCAATTTTGCCACATCCCCTCCAACATTCATTACTCTCCCCTTCTTTCATTTTAACCAATCTGCTAGGTGTGAGGTGATACCTCAGAGTTGTTTTGATTTGCATTTCTCTAATTATTAGAGATTTGGAACACTTTCTCATGTGCTTATTGATACTTTTGATTTCTTTACCTGGAAATTGCCTATTCATGTCTCTTGCCCATTTATCAATTGGGGAATGGCTTGATTTTTTATACAATTGCTTTTACTCCTTGTATATTTGAGTAATTAGACCCCTGTCAGAGTTTTTCGTTATTAAGATTTTTCCCAATTATTGCTTTTTCCCTTCTGATTTTGACTACATTGTTTTTGTTTGTACAGAAACTTTTTAGTTTAATATAATCAAAACCATTTAATTTAGATTTTGTAATTTTCTCTAACTCTTGCTTGGTTTTAAAGTCTTTCCTTTCCCAGAGATCTGACAAGTAAACTATTCTGTGTTCACTTAACTTGTTTATAGTTTCCCTCTTTATATTCAAGTCCTTCACCCATTCTGAATTTATCTTGGTGTAGGGTGTGAGATGTTGATCTAGACCTAATCTCTCCCATATTGTTTTCCAAATTTCCCAGCAGTTTTTGTCAAATAGTGGATTCATGTCCCAAAAGTTGGGCTCTTTGGGTTTATCATACACTGTCTTGCTGATGTCATTTACCCCAAGTCTATTCCACTGATCCTCCTCTCTGTCTCTTAGCCAGTACCATATTGTTTTGATGACTGCTGCTTTATAGTATAGTTTAATATCTGG
>NC_058130.1:568196824-568226303 GCF_016433145.1 Gracilinanus agilis | reverse complement strand
CCCTCCGGTCTCCTTGTCCTCGGGGTCAGGCCTCCTGGTAGTTCCCGGTCTGCCCCTCTGCCTGAGGTTCCTTCAGCAGTCTTTGGGGCTGCTTCCACAGCCACCCTCAGGTCTGCACAGGGTCCTCACTGGAGGTCCAAGCCTGGGCTGGAGATCGTTATTCAAGCCTAGGGCACTGCCTTTGCCTGCTCTGCTGCTCTTAGGCCCTGCCTTCACCCCTGCAGAAGGTAGTGAAAGTCCGTGGGCTGGAGATCTTTATTCGCGCCTGAGGCGATGCCTTCAGTGCTTGGGAAAGGCAGAGTTTTAGGGGCCTTTGTCCCTGCCGGAGGCGGTGCCTTCACCCAAGTGGGCGCTCAGGGAGAGTCCCAGCCACCTGGGGTCCCTCGTCTTGCAGCGCACAGGTATGAGCTCAGGGGCTGCCAGTGATTTTCTGGTTGCCCCAGTCCTGTTTACCCGCTTGTGCAGGGTGGGGGGTGGGGGAGGGGCTTCTTCCTCTCGTGTTTTAGTGTGAACTGTTTCACCCCTTTAAAGTGTGGAAATGCCCCGATTCTGCATACCTTCAATGCTGCGCCCTGTTGTGGGGTTCCTTCGTTCCTCTGGACTCGTTTTTATTTCCCCTTGAGGGGTTCTGTGTGGTTCGGTCAGGAGAGATCGAGCAGCTGCTCCTTACTCTGCCGCCATCTTAACCGGAAGTCCTAACCAGTCTCGACAAATTAGTTTTGAAGAATCATATTATTTAATTTCCAATTAGTTTTTGATTTTCCTGTCCAGGGGCCTTACTAATTATTATTTTTATTGCATTATGATCTGAAAAGGTTACATTTATTATTTCTGCTCTTTTGCATTTGTTTGCAATGATTCTATGCCCTATAACATGGTCGATCTTTGTGAATGTGCCATGTGCAGCTGAGAAGAAGGTGTATTCCTTTTTGTCCCTATTTATTTACTGCCTTTAATCAGGATTTAATCACCTTCCCTGTCTTTTTAAATCATTTTTATTTTTACTTTGGCTTTTTCAGACATCATAATAGCCACTCCTGCCTCTTTTTCTCATTTGACGCCCAAAAGATTTTGCTCAAACCCTGAACCTAAACTTGTGTATGTCTCCTGCCTCTTATATGTTTCTTGTAGACAACATATGGTGGGATTTTGGTTTCTAATCCACTTTGCTATTTCCTTCTGTTTTATGAGCGAGTTGATCCCATTCACATTCAGAGTTATTATCATCAGTTGTGCATTTGCTGACATTTTCGAATCCTCCCCTCTTCCTACCCCCTTTTTCCTTATACTTTTTCCTTTTAAAACAGTGGTTTGCTATTGATCCGCTATCCCTTATCCCCTCCCTTGATTAACTTCCCTTTCTACCCCCTCCCTTATTTTCCCCCCCTCTTTTTGTTTTTAAAGGCCTTATGAATTCCCTTCCTCTTGTCCCCTCCCTTTTTTTGACCTCCCCACTCCTCTGCTCCCCTTGGTTTATCCCTTCTAACTTTCTCAGAAGGGTTAGATAAGAATTTTATGTCCTAATGGATAGTATAGCTACTCTTCCCTCTCTGGGTTGATTACACTAAGAGTAAGGTTTGATTATTACCTCTTAATGCTCTCTTCTTCTCCTTCTTATAATAGTATTTGTCCCCTCTCCCTCCCATGCCCTCTTTGTGTGTAATAGAATATCCTATTTTCTTATTCACTCAAGTTTCTCTTGGTGTCCCCTGCTATTCACCTCCTCTTTCCCATCCCCTATGTCATCTTAGATTATTTAGTGTTCCACCCTCACCCTGTGAATTATTCTTCTTATTGCTATAATAGTGAATATTATAATAGTGAATAGAGTTCACTACAGAGAATTATACATAACATTTCTCTACATAGGAATACAGATAATTAGATCTCACTGAGGCCCTTAAAAAGGCAAATTTAAAAATTATAAGTTTTCTTTCTTTCCCCTCTCTATCTTATTTATCTTTTCATGTTTCTCTCGATTTTTGTGGTTGGATATCAAACTTTCCATTTAACCCTGGTCTTTTCTGTGCAAATACCTGGAATTCTTCAATTTTGTTGAATGCCCATACTTTCCCCTGGAAATATATAGTCAATTTTGATGGGTAGTTGATCCGTGGTTGCAGGCCCAGCTCTCTTGCCTTTCTGATTATTGTATTCCAAGCCTTGCTATCTTTTAGTTTTTCTGTTGTTTTGAGAGATCATTAGCTTCTAATTGCTCAATTCTAGCCTTTAGGGACTGGTTTTCGGCTCTAAACTTTTCGTTTTCAGCTATGATCTTTTGGTTTTCTTTTTCAATCTGGTTCACTTTGCTTATCAGTTCATTTGATTTCTGAGCCTCACTTTCCAATTGCAAGATTCTACCTTTTAAACTGTTATTTTCTTGCCACATCTCTTCCATCTTCCTCAGAATCTCAGTTTTGAACTCTTCCATAGCTTGTGAGGAGTTTTCCTTATTTGAGGAGGGTCCAGATGCTTGTTTGTTCTCCTCCTCTGTTTGCCTGGTTATCTGGATATTCTCTGTGTAAAAGTTGTCCAGTGTTAAAGACTTCTTTTTCTTGTTCTTTATCTTTCTCTTCTGAACTTCCTGAGTCTGGATAGCCATCATTAGCCCAGCAGCTTCTCAGCTTTATCCTCGCGCTCGGGGTCTGTCCACGGTCTTTTGGCTCTTGAGGTCTGAGTTCTGGTTTTTTCCAAGGTCAAGCCCCCTGGTGGACCCCCTTGCTTGATCCTCTGCTGGAGGTTCCTTTACAAGTCTCAGGGCGCTGCTTCCACAGTCCTATACCAGCCTACGCTGGTTCCCCACTCAGGGTTTCAGAGCTTTAGTTCGTGGCTGTGTCTGCCTCCACCCACGCCTCTGCCCGCGCCTGCACTTTGAGCCATGTTCTGAGCCCTGTGTCCGCTCTCAGCAACCTGCTCCCTCACTCAGATTTTGTGTGCATTCGTTAGCTTTTGGGGGTCCTAAATCTTGCTGCTCTCAGGAACAGGCTCCGGAGCTGCCAATGACTCGATGGGTGCCCCAAACTTGCTCTATTTCTTTTTAGCTGGCTTCGGCGCTATAGGTGTTGTGTGTGGAGGGGGTGGGGGTGGGGTGGTTCCTCAGCCCGCAATTTAGTGAGAGCTGTTTCACCTCTTTAAAGCACGGAAATGCTTCGATTCCACATACCTTCCACGCTGTGCCCTGTTGTGGGGTTCCTCCATTCGTCTGGACTTGTTTTTATGTCCCCTTGAGGAGTTTTGTGTGTTTTGGTCAGGAGAGGTTAAGAGCTGCTTCTTACTCTGCCGCCATCTTAAACTGGAACCCTCCTCTTTGAATTTTTATTTTTTAATCACCCCTCTATTTAACTAAGAAATCTTTCTTAGAAATTAACATGTTCAGGGGGCACCTGGGTATCTCAGTGATTTGAGAGCCAGACCTAGAGATGGGAGGTCCCAGGTTCAAATTTGGTCTCAGACACTTCCCAGCCGTGTGATCCTGGGCAAGTCACTTGAACCCCATTGTCTACCCTTACCACTTTTCTGCCTTGGTGCCAATATACAGTATTGACTCAAAGATGGAAGGTAAGGGTTTTAAAAAAAGGAAATTAGACTTCCAGTTAAGATGGCGGCAGAGTAAGGAACAGCTGCTCGATCTCTCCTACCCGAAGCATACAGGACTCCTCAAGGGGACAGAAAAAAGAATCCAGACGAACAAAGGAACCCCACAACAGGGCTCAGCATTGAAGGTATGAGGAATCAGGGCATTTCAATGCTATAAAGGGGTGAAACAGCTCTCACTAAAATGCTAGAGGAAGAAGCTGGTCCACCCCCTCACACACACCACGCATGGTGCCAAGGCCAATGCACAAGAATGGGAGCAGGATTGGGGCAACCAGTAAATCACTAGCAGCCCCAGGGCATGTACCTGAGAGATGCAAGACATGGGACCCCAAGTGGCCAGGGGGAGTGCACAGACTTTCCGGAGCATCTGAGCAGGTGAAGACATTGCCCTGGGCGCGGACAAAGATTTCCATCGCAGGCTTGGAACCCGGTGCAGAAAGGAGCTCGGCTGTGGAAGCAGCCCTTGAGACTGCTGAAGGAGATTTGGGCAGAGGGGCAGACCAGGGACTACCAGGAGGCTTGACAAAAAAAGAGACGAGGACTAAATGGAAAGTTTGATATCCAACCACAAAAATCAAGAGAAACATGAAAAGGTAAATAAGAAACAGAGGGAAAAGAAAGAAAACTCATAATTTTTAAAATTTGACTCTTTAAAGGCTTAAATAAGATCTAATTACTGTAATTAGATATACTGTAATCTGTATTACTATGTGGAGAAATGCTATGTATAATTATCTGTAGTGAACTCTATTCACTATTATAATATTCACTATTACAGCAACCAGAAGAATAATTCATAGGGAGAGGACAGGATACTAAATGGTCTAAGACGACACGGGGGGTGGGAAAGAGGGGGGAAATAATAGGGGACACCAAGAAAAATCTGAGTAAGAAAAATAGGTTATTCTATTACACATAAAGAGGGCATGGGAAGGAGAGGGGATAAATACTATTATAAGAAGGAGAGGAAGAGAGCATTAAGAGGTAATAATCAAACCTTACTCTCAGTGTAATCAACCCGGAGAAGGAAGAGTAGCTTTAATATCCATTTGGACCAAAAACTCTATCCAACCCTACTGAGAAAGTCAGAAGGGATAAACCAAAGGGAGCATGGGAGTGGGGAGGTCAAAAAAGGGAGGGGAGAAGACGGGGGAGAGAATTCATTAGGGTTTTAAAAAACAAAAAAAGGGGAATAACAAGGGAGGGGGTAGAAAGGGAAGTCAATCAAGGGAGGGGATAAGGGATACTGGCTCAAAGCAAACCACTGGTTTAAAAGAAAATAGTGTAAGAAGAAGGGGTGGGTCTAGGGGAGGATACAAAAATGTCAGTGAATGCACAACTGATAAATGTAATTCTGAATGTGAATGGGATGAACTCGCTCATAAAACAGAAGCAAATAGCAGAGTGGATCAGAAACCAAAATCCTACCATAGGTTGTCTATAAGAAACACATATGAGGCAGGTAGACATACACAAGTTTAAAGTTAAGGGCTTGAGTAAAATCTTTTGGGCTTCAAATGAGAAAAAGAGGCAGGAGTGGCTATTATGATGTCTGAAAAAGCCAAAGTAAAAATAAAAATGATTTAAAAAGACAGGGAAGGACATTACATCCTGATTAAAGGTAGTATAAACAATGAGGAAATAACACTGCTCAGTATGTATGCACCAAGTGGTATAGCATTCAAATTCATAAAGGAGTAACTGGCAGAGCTCAAGAAAGAAATATATAGTAAAACCATAATAGAGGGAGATCTAATTATTCCTCTTTCAGATCTAGATAAATCAAATCAAAAAATAAATAAGAAAGAGAGAAGTGAGGTGAATGAAGTCCTAGAAAAATTAGATTTTATTGATATGTGGAGAAAAATAAATAAGGACAAAAAGGAATACACCTTCTTTTCAGCTGCACATGGTACATTCACAAAGATTGACCATGTAATAGGGCATAGAATCATTGCAAACAAATGCAAAAGAGCAGAAATAATAAATGTAACCTTCTCAGATCATAATGCAAAAAAATAATAATTAGTAAGGCACCTGGATAGGCAAATCAAAAACCATTTGGAAATTAAACAATATGATTCTTCAAAACCAATTTGTCAAGGAAGAAATCATAGAAACAATCAACAATTTCATTGAAGAGAATGACAATGATGAGACATCCTACCAAACTATGTGGGATGCAGCCAAGGCACTACTCAGGGGGAATTATATATCCTTGAGTGCATACATTAACAAATTAAGGAGGGCAGAGATTAATGAATTGGGTATGCAACTCAAAAAATTAGAAAATGAGAAAATTAAAAATCCCCAGATGAAAACTAAATTAGAAATACTAAAAACCAAGGGAGAAATTAATAAAATCGAAAGTAAAAGAACTATTGAATTAATAAATAAGACTAGAAGCTGGTATTTTGAAAAAAACAGATAAAATAGACAAAGTACTGGTCAATCTAATAAGAAAAAGGAAAGAAGAAAACCAAATTGACAATATTAAAGATGAAAAGGGAGACCTCACCTATAATGAAGGAGAAATTAAGGCAATCATTAAGAACTATTTAACCCAATTATATGGCAACAAATATAACAATTTAGGAGATATGGATGAATATTTACAAAAATATAAATTGCCTAGATTAACAGCAGAAAAAATAGAATACCTAAATAATCCCATATCAGAAATAGAAATTGAACAAGCCATCAAAGAACTCCCTAAGAAAAAATCACCAGGACTTCACAAATGAATTCTATCAGACATTCAAAGAACAACTAATCCCAATACTCTAAAAATTATTTGATATGATAAACAAAGAAGGAGTCCTACCAAATTCCTTTCATGACACAAATATGGTACTGATCTCAAAGCCAGGTAGACCAAAAACAGAGAAAGAAAACTATTGACCAATCTCCCTAATGAACATAGATGCAAAAATCTTAAATAGAATATTAGCAAAGAGACTCCAGCAAGTAATTATGATCATCCACCATGATCAGGTGGGATTTATACCAGGAATGCAAGGATGGTTCAACATTAGGAAAAACATCCACATAATTGACCATATCAACAGTCTAACAAACAAAAATCATAAGATTATCTCAATAGATGCTGAAAAAGCCTTTGACACAATACAGCATCCATTCCTATTGAAAACATTGAAAAGTATCGGAATAGAAGGAGCCTTCCTAAAAATAATTAACAGTATATATCTAAAACCATCAACAAGGATGATATGCAAAGGGGATAAATTAGAAGCCTTCCCAATACGATCAGGAGTGAAACAAGGATGCCCATTATCACCTCTATTATTCAACATAGTACTAGAAACACTAGCAATAGCAATTAGAGAAGAAAAAGAAATTGAAGGTATCAAAATAGGCAGTGAGGAGATTAAGCTATCACTCTTTGCAGATGATATGATGGTATACCTAAAAAATCCTAGATAATCAACTAAGAAGCTGGTAGAAATAATCAACAACTTTAGCAAATTTGCAGGATGCAAAATAATTGCACATAAATCATCAGCATTTCTATATATTTCCAAAACATTAGAGCAGCAAGAGGTAGAAAGAGAAACACCATTTAAAATCACTCTAGACAATATCAAATACTTGGGAATCTATCTACCAAAACAAACACAGCAATTATATGAAAACAACTACAAAACACTTTCCAAACAAATAAAACTGGATCTAAACAATTGGAAAGCCATTAATTGTTCATGGGCAGGACGAGCTAACATAATAAAAATGAACATTCTACCCAAATTAATACACCTATTTAGGGCCATACCTATCAAACTACCAAAAAACTTCTTTACTGAATTAGGAAAAACTATAACAAATTTCATTTGGAATAACAAAAGATCAAGAATATCAAGAGAAATAATGAAAAAAGTGTGAAGGAATGGGGCCTAGCAGTACCAGATATTAAACTATACTATAAAGTACCAGTCATCAAAACAATATGGTACTGGGTAAGAGATAGAAGGGAGGATCGGTGGAATAGACTTGGGGTTAATGACATCAGCAAGACAGTGTATGACAAACCCAAAGAGCCCAACTTTTGGGACATGAATCCACTATTTGACAAAAATTGCTGGGAAATTTGGAAAACAATATGGGAGAGATTAGGTGTAGATCAACATCTCACACCCTACACCAAGATAAATTCAGAATGGGTGAATGACTTGAATATAAAGAGGGAAACTACAAATAAGTTAAGTGAACACAGAATACTATACTTGTCAGATCTCTGGGAAAGAAAAGACTTTAAAACCAAGCAAG
Organism: Gracilinanus agilis; assembly: GCF_016433145.1. Lineage (NCBI taxonomy): Eukaryota > Metazoa > Chordata > Mammalia > Didelphimorphia > Didelphidae > Gracilinanus > Gracilinanus agilis. The sequence goes on along the minus strand of NC_058130.1, from coordinate 568,218,422 downwards.
AATTAGAGAAAATTACAAAATGTAAATTAAATGGTTTTGATTATATTAAGCTAAAAAGCTTTTGTACAAACAAAAACAATGTAGTCAAAATCAGAAGGGAAACAACAAATTGGGAAAAAATCTTTATAACAAAATACTCTGACAGGGGTCTAATTACTCAAATATACAAGGAGTTAAATCAATTAAATTAAAATCAAGCCATTCCCCAATTCGAAAATAGGCAAGAGACATGAATAGGCAATTTTCAGGTAAAGAAATCAAAAGTATCAATAAGCACATGAGAAAGTGTTCCAAATCTCTAATAATTAGAGAAATGCAAATCAAAATAACTCTGAGGTATCACCTCACACCTAGCAGATTGGCTAAAATGAAAGAAGGGGAGAGTAATGAATGCTGGAGGGGATGTGGCAAAATTGGGACATTAATGCATTGCTGGTGGAGCTGTGAACTGATCCAGCCATTATGGCTGGCAATTTGGAATCATGCTCAAAGGGCTATAAAAGAATGCCTGCCCTTTGATCCAGCCATACCATTGCTGCGTTTGTACCCCAAAGAGATCATAGATAAACAGACTTGTACGAAAATATTTATAGCTGTGCTTTTTGTATGGCAAAGAACTGGAAAAGGGGGGTATGTTCTTCAATTGGGGAATGGCTGAACAAATTGTGGTATATGCTGGTGATGGAATACTATTGTGCTAAAAGGAATAATAAATTGGAGGAATTCCATGTGAACTGGAAAGACCTCCAGGAACTGAGGCAGAGTGAAAGGAGCAGAGCCAGAAGAATACTGTACACAGAGATCAATAATCTGTGGTAAAATTGAATGTAACGGACTTCTGTAATAGCAGCACTGCAATGACACAAGACAGCTCTGAGGGATTTACGGTAAAGAATGCTGCCCACAGTCAGAGGAAGGAATACAGGAAAGGAAACACATAAGAAAAACAACTGCTTGAACGCATGGGTTGGGGTGGACATGATTGGGGATGTAGACTCGAAACTACCACACCAATGCAACTATCAATAATTTGGAAATAGGCCCTGAACAAGGACACATGTTACAACCAGTGGAACTCAGCGTTGGCCATGGGTGGAGGGAGAGCGGGGTGTGAAGGGGAAAGTAGGAGTGTGAATCATGTAACCATGTTAAAAATGAATATTGATAAATGTTTAAAAAAAGGAAATTAACATGTTCATTATTTATTTACTTTGCTTAAATAATTTTGCAATAATATATTTCTCACCATAACAATCTCTATGATTATTCAATGTACCTAGCACCAGGTTACCAGGCTTTCTCTTAACTAGAAACCCTTTCTTCATCCTGGTGACTTCCATACTCTTATTGATCACAGTTTCTAATTTGGTGTCCCATTTTATTAATCTCTATAACTCTTATAATGTCTCAAATTAGTATGCATCCACATCATATATCTCACCATCATCCAAAACTGTTCTACCTCCCATAGTTTGAGCACTAAAATTTCCCTCTTTAATTAGAGTTGCCTATCATTCTGTCTCTACATGCTCCATCAAGAGTAAATTCAACTACTTGTTAGGAATGTTGTACAAGGCATTGCTTTCCATTTCTGAATTGGTCTATCTGGCTTTTCTAGTTCTTTTTGACTTTACTCTGGTGTCTCTTTATGACACAAATTTGCATGAGCTGAGAATAGATGTCAATATTTGGAATATGACAGTAATGAAAACTTTCTTTCTCCCAAACTCCCTTGTTATATCGGGCCACGCAAAAATTCCTCTAAAATAAAGGGTATATGCACACATACATGCATGCACACACACACACATATATATAATATATGCACATGTATGTATGTATGTATACTTACATACACACATTTTTTTCTTGATGCATCTAATGGAGATACACTTGACCTTGGGGAAAACTGGCTTCCAACACAGTTTGGAATTAACATTATCAGCATACATCATATGATTAGATGGAAAAGATTAATGTCTATATCTGTAGCACAAGTATAAATCATGACTCATTTGTTGCTGTTCAGTCATTTAGTAATGTCTAACTCTTTGTGATCCCATTTGGGATTTTCTTGACAAAGATACTGGAATATTTTTCCATATTGTTCTCCCATTTGTGAATGAGAAAACAGAAAAATAGGGTGAAATGATTTGTCCAAGGTCGCACAGACATTAAGTGTTTGGGGCTCTTCCTGACTACAGATGGAGCCCTCTATCCACAGTGCTACCTAGCTGCCCCAGGACAGATACTTATCTGGAGTTGAACACATACTTGGTACTTAATAAGTGTTTATAGACTGATTGACTATTATTCCAAATAATTGTACTCTTTGAGTACAATTTACATAGGATAAGAACTTTGCTCTATATTTAATCCCAAAGTTATTGATTGGAGTATAAAGACATGTTTCCAATTTCTCTGTCATTATAAAATAGTAGCCATCAGCAGTGTTATCTATCACTTAAACAAAAAAACTTACAATAATTGACAAAATATATATTACAGAAAAAGTATGACTTTCATTATTTAGTTCATAGATATGTATCATGAATAATGACATGCAGGGTAATTCTTCTTACTTGTTATCTTCAGATGCATACTTCCCCTTGTCTTGATCTTTATTTATAATGTTGAAGCATAAATGGGTCCTAGCTCAGAGAAGCCTTTGGGGCATATAGAAGACCATGACATATTCAGATTCAATTATCTTGTAATAAATGGTTTTGAATAAAAGAATATGAAATGTAAATGGCTCTGTCACTTCCATGGAACAAGAACCATTAAGCCACCCACCACCTGAAAGACTAATTAGATCCTTTCTTTTAAATCATTTGAGATGTTGTGATTTTTAAAGTCTGCATATTATGAGGCATCAAGTGGGAAAATGCCTTTCTAAGTTCACATAGTTATTACCTATGAACTTTAAGTAAAATACAGTCTTCTGATGATCCACAAAGGTTACCGTCACCTTATCTATCTTTCTGGGCCAGTATGCAAGCCAATAACAGTTTTCTAAGTTAAATTCTCTGAAACCTTAAGGTTATTTATATGGTCAATTATTGAGATATAACAGAATTAGCAGCCAATTTAGTCATCATCCACCCCTTTCCTCTTTGTATACTAAATTCCATTCAGTGAAAGGATATGCAATTTCTTAACCACTAGGAACAACATATTATAACTGAACATTTAATTTTTCTTCCTTCTAGGATGTCAGGGCAAAATGTTCTTTATAACATTTTCTAGCCTTAGTCATAGCAGAAGTCAGTTTTCATTTAGTTCAAAAAGACTTTTGTTTTCTGAAGGATCAAACTTGAATTTAGTCTGAAGTAGCCTGATGAGATATTACCCTTCAAATCAGCAAATGCAGATTCTTCTCAACCATCACTGTGATGGTCAAATAATGAGTGAACATGAAAGAATAGAGAATAAACACATATTGAAGGAGGAAGAGACAGATTTGGCTGAAGACTATAGTGTGTAGAATAATACAATTTCTAGAGGTTCGTTTCCTTTTGCTTCCCAATACTCTGTCCAATATATTGATATTTTCCCAAGCTACGAAAGGGAAAAAAATGCATGGCTTTAATAAGACTGAGAGTAAGTAGTGAGTATCTATAATAAGTATCTTTATTTCCTTCTACTTGCTTTTTGATCTCTATAATATGTGTAAGATACCCTATAGTAGCAAAAAATGAACTAATTTTCTGAATAAATTCACTTAGCTGCAAAGCATTTAATATAAATTGGTAAGGAAAAGAAGATTCTAATCATTTTCTTGCCAATATTATTTGTCCCCTAAAATCCACAATTCAGAATCCTCCACCCTGAAATCTGACTGAATAATGTTTTTTCATAGGTTTTAAATCTTCTTTGTAGCCATGGTTCAAAAAATGTGTCCTCCAATTGTATTATACTTCTTGCTCCCATTTGGAAGTAGATATCTAAATAATTTTATGCACTGAGAAATATTGCTCTAAGAAAGCTCCTTAGGAGCATAATTGTTTTTATTATAATGATTTTTATTTGTGTTGATCTTTAGAGAATGACATATAATATTTAGAAGTGACAAGAACTTGAAAAGTATCTACCTCACTAATTGCTGCCCCCCCCAGCTTTTCACATGAGGAAAATAAGGTCAAATTTTGACTTTTCTAAGGTCAAAAAGTATATACTACACCCATAATCTGAAGCTTGCTCTAGAGACCAAAATCCTATGAACTCCAACCCATGTGCATTTCATTTTTCACTGTGTCAAATTAGATACAGATGCAAATTCTAGCAGATTATATTATACCAAGAGAAACTGTGTGGGAGTATAAAAATCTAGATGGGCCTAAAAATCAGAAAGCCTCAGTTTAAATTCTAACTTTTTTTGCTTTTTACTTGATACTTTCAGAGAAATAATTTAATAAAACTAAGACTAAAATTCTTCATCAATAAAATGAAAATAATTGGGTTGGATGACCTCTGAGATTTCTTTTAGCATAAATCAATAATCCCATGATCTCAAGTAAGAAAAGATTGGAATACAATGCCAATGATAGATTGGACCTATGACCCAAATGCCAGTATACCTTGAGCATGGATAACTAAGATCAATTTGATGAGTGTCCCCATTAAGTTTTTATATGAATAAGTAGAGTGAAGCAAAATCATTAGGTTTTGAATTCTTTAGCTTCAGAAACTGAAGAAACAAAGAACAAAACAATCATGTCTCAGTCCTTTTGATCTTCTGTTTCTCCAGGAACCGTGACAGAATAGTGAAAAGAGAAGAGAGACTATAAGAATCAATGTTTTTCAGAAATTTATAAATATTGATTTAACTAATCATGTTCTATCATTGCACAAAGTATTTCAAGGTTGGAAGTATACACTGAGGCCAATGGGTCAATCCTATAACTGAATAAAATTGTTTCTTTCAGATATTCTCCAGTTGTCTAAAGATCTCATAAGGAAACTCATTCATTCTACTTTTCAATAGTTCTAAGTTCCTGGATATTTTACCTTACATCATGCATAAGTGTTCATCTATAACTTTACCTTTTACCAAAACTAAAAGTTTGTCTTATAAGATTAATCAGATGATGTCTAATATTTTTTATTCATGAAAAACCTTCAAATAATTTTACAGATTTCTCATCCTCTCATCCTCACCACAATCTCTTTTCTAGGAGAGATATATTGATCTCCTTTAATTTATCAATTCTTATATGACATTATTAATTTTACTATCTTATTGGTTTTCTTCTATTTTCTTATCAATATATTTATTTTTAATATTGGTCTAGAATGAAATACTGCAATAGGTATGGTTTGACCAGGCAGAGTGTATCATGACTATATCTCTTTTGTCTTACATATTATATCTCTTTTAAGGCAACCCAAATTTTCATTATAATTTTTGGCATTTTTGGTTTTCATATCATTCTGATTCATGTTGAGTAGGACATTAAAACTCCTATGTGTTTTACAAATATACATTTCTCTGAGAAAAGTTACTCGTCCATTTTTATTTATTGAATATTTTTTTTTCAAATATAAGATTCTTAATGCTGTCAGAGACTGAATAAAGACCAAATTAGATATCATTTCATGGGAAATGGTTATCTTTCCATGAAAGATTTTTTCAAATCCCTTATTGTAGCATTCTTCCAGGCAGTTATTCTAGTAATTATGTTTATAAAAGAATTATTGTTTATCTGGAACAATCTGTTCTGGATGAAAGCTTTCAGTTTCTTTGAAAGTCCTGCTCTCTTTTCTAAGTGATCACAAAACAATCAAATTAATAATATGTTTTAGAGATTTCCCAGAAAAAAAAGTCATACTGATTGGATTTGTGTTTGGAAAATCCTTATCCAATCGCCAGTGAGTTTGCACAATGCTTGAGTAACTAAAATTTAAAAACAGTTACTTGTCTCTCCAAATTAAAATAAAAGTTCAGCTAAGTAGGAGACAAATAATAGATTCTCCTCAGAACATCAATTTAAATGTTGGCAGAATTTGTTTCTTCATATAAACAAAAACATAAAGAAACACGACTAGTTGGGAGACGTGGTTATCTTTCAGTTTAAAAATAATTTTACATAAAGAAGAGATAAGATTTTATAGTTACATGTTTAGATGAAAGATAAAAGTAAGAAATTACAGAGTGTTATTGTTTATAATGTTAAATTATTTGACTCAGAGACTTGAAGACTGTTTTCTAACAAGAAGCCTCTCATGTATATATTAAAATCATAAAATATTCGTGATGAAATTCTACAATAGAGACCATTCTGTTCAACAACCCTCCAATTATTAAAAAAAACTTATCTGATTAGCATTTAAAGCCCTTCACAACCTGACTTTAGCCTACAATTATATGCTTGTTATAAATTATTTCCCCTATCAATATTTTTACCTTACAGACCAACTAGGCTACTTGCTGTTTGTTACTGGTACATAATATTCAATCTCCTATCTTTTGGCCTCTTCATAAGTTCTCCTTTTTGCCCAGAAGGTATTCTCTCCTCAATTATAGTTGAGTATCTTTATACCACTTCAAAGTTCAAGTAGAGTGATAATTACTAAATGATCCCTTTATTAGTCATCTAACTTCCTGAATCTTCCTTCTCACATCAACTATAAATCTTCAATATTTCCTTTACCTTGTTATTTTACTTGGTCTTTTTCTAATATTGCATGTCTAGAGAGAGCTTTAATTATTTTGTCTGAGAATTGCCTGTTCATATACTTTGATCATATATCAATTGGTCAATGACTTGTATTCTTATATATTTGACTCATTAAACTATGTATTTGAGAAATGAGGCCTTTATTTGAGAAACTTATTTTTTGCACAGTTCTGATTACTCTCTTCATACTATTTCTGCCTTTTTAGTTTCTGATATCACATGTCCCAACTTGCCCTCTTTTCTCTCACCCCCCATATCCTTCTCATAACTCCTTCCTTTCCTACTTTCCTGTAGGGTAAGATACATTTTTGTACTCAACTGATTTTCATGTTTTTCCCTCATTCAATCAATTCAGATGAAATTAAGGTTCATATGCCCCCCCTGACTATTTCATGAGGAGAGGTCTCAATTAAAGTAAAGGATATTATTATGATTACAGAAGTGGGAAAATGTGTTTGTCATTCCCATAGTCTCTCCATTTTTAGTTTCTTTTATATATAATTTTTCTATATATTTTCCTATGGGACCAATATATTTTTACATGTTTGTAGCAATTCATAATGTCTTGCAGAGAGTAACAACTTATCAAATGACTATTGAGTTGTACTGAACTGAACTAAACTGAATTTGGTGATTATAGTAGTAAAATCCTAGAGGTAGTCAAGCAAGATAAGTCAACAAGAAGAAGATAGGGTCAAAGACAAAATAGTGGGATTGTCTAGGAAGTATTTGGATTACTTTTTCCTCTGAGATAAGAGGAAAAAATAGAAGACATTGTGTAAGGACACAAATGCAATGCCTTCTTTCACAGCCTCCTTCTGTATAGATGGCACTTCTTTTTCTTTGTTCTAATCATATCTTGAAGGTATCAAAGAAATTGGTAATATAAGGATAATTGTTTTTAGGAGAGTTATGGAAATATTGTATCAAAGTTATTCAAATATCTTATTATGAAGAAGAATTTTTTAAAGAAGAGTCACTGCATTATAGCATGAAATGTGTCAGAAAGCAGCCAGACTACTATGGATTATGAGAAAAGTGGGAGAAAGGACAAAGTGGCTTTCAGAATTCTTTACCTGCTATAACCATAATCCATTATTATTTGCACAGATGATAATAACTAGTGGGATAAGGCTAAACCATTGTTTTTCTCTTAACCTCAATATTTCCTTTTTTAAAGTTAAATTATGTCTAGCTATATCTTGGTCAGGTAATATAAGTGTTAAAAATTAAGTTTGTCTTCCCGCTGTAAGTAAGAAATGAACTGAGATAGTTGTCTACTTTCTAGGGTAGTTTCACTTTGAGAAAGAGCTTATTTCTTATTGGCTGAGAGAATTGATTAAAAAAAACACTACAGAGACCTTTATAGACATTGGCTTCAGAAATCTGGTATGGTGAATGCTATAACAGCTTCAGAGATACAGGTTAAGAATGCTGATTTAGAGCATCTATATGTAGTCTTCCCTTCAGGGGAAAAGTTTACTAATAAAAGCACCTCCAGTAAATGAAAGTCTGAATCCTTGGTGATCAAGGGTAAATAGGACCTCAGTTGAAGTCTATAGCTACAGAGACAAAGAAGGCAGCTGAAAGGGCAGATTGAGGTAGCAGATTAGAGAGTCATATCTTCTACTGCAGGGGAAAAGCCTATTATCCACAGGACCACTTCCCTATCTCTTCCCATAACTTAGTGTGAAAGTTAAAAGAGCTATAACCATAGTCTCCATGATAGAAGCCATGCAAGGTGTGTGACCCTGGGGAAGATAGAGTTAATGACTTTTTAGAACAGAAAGCAATGCATAAAAGAAAGCAGCAAGGAAGAATTCTAGAGGAGAGTAACAGGAAAATACTGGACAGAGCAGTAGAGATCAACACTGTCATGAAACATGATTGCACAGAGTAGCTTGAGGACAGTAGTAGATGTTTTAGTCACTTTAGCAGCTTTAGAAACATGAGTCATCTTTTCAAGAATGGATCTTAAAGCATAAATATTCTTCGCATGCTGGTCTCAGTAGGAGGCTTGGGATTGTTATTCTTTGTTCTTCATTTTTACCAGCTGATTTTTTCTCTTGCATTCCTTTTACTCAGATGTCCTGGCCACACAAAATCCCTATAAAACTTCACCTTTGCCAGTGAATGTATTTTTGGGTAAGAAAAAGTTTGAGTGTATAGGTTGTTAGGGAGAAATGATCTGTGGAAGATGCTCTTACCTTTTGCCATATGACTTAAAACTGTCTATTACAACCTATGGACTTCTTAAATAATGATTTCAACTTAACAAAATAAAATACTTAAGAAAAAGAAACCAGTTTCAGTGAAATAATTTAAAAATACAAAATAAGTCCTCAGACTTAAGAACTTATTGTGTATGGCTTCTTTATTTACATTACTACTTAACTAAACAATTTATTATAAACTGCATTCATAATATCTAGTTGACTGAAAAAGTAAATATCCATTAGTAGAGGCTAATTAGTTATTATTTTTTAAGATTATGCCTAATAAACTACCTAAAGTCTAGAGCCTTAAAATAACAGAGATGCCAGATAACAGTGGATATTTTTCTTTGCCTACACTAGCAAACTGAGACTTCTGAGAGTTTAACGTAGAGATTTCTGGAAGAAGGCATTAAAACAATACCTGGCCTGTGAACTTTTACTGACCAGCCTGTTGAACTATCAGACTACACATTTAAACTCATGATCAGCCAAGTAACAATTGTTCTAGCTATAGGAGTCAGGGGGATGACCATTAATACTAAGGGAACTTGGGTGAACGGCATAGTTAAGAGACAATGACTTCTACCTTCTACAAACTTTGGTTATTCTGGGGCCAATTCTGGCTTATAACCTTTTGAATGCACACATTTCAATTATGATAGCATTGTTCCAGACCATGTCAAACACAAAATGAGAAGGATTGATATTAAAAATTTTGAATAACATAAACAACCATGACTCATTGAAGTACTCACTTTGAGGAGGGTTTTAATGAATGTCTTTGACTTTTTAATTTCATTTAGCAAATTCATTGTAATCTATCTGGAGTGATGAGAAGTTGTAAAGTGAGTTTAATTCCTAGGGGAATGGGATGAAGAATATTATCAATTTTATGAGATTAAGTTGTTATGATATGTTAGCTGAGGTAGCATGGAAAGAGGAATGGCAGGTCATTTTCAAATTTGGGCAAGGGAATTGAAATAGTCTTATAACCTAAAGATGCTAAATCTCATTTCAGCCTTCTTGATTACTACATAAGGGCTTTAAAGCCATCTGATAATTTTCCTAATTTTAATATCAATTTAATGCAAGTTGCCCTGAGAGTACAACACGCATTATTTACACTTAGAAATATTAAAGATTAGAAGAAAGTTGAAGGAACCACTTTCACATTTTCTCCATCTTCTTAAGCCAAATAATTTGATATCAATGTGTTTGTGGGAGGTTAGGATGGTGGTCTCTTTAGGAGGTTTATGAGATTGTTATTTTTGGTTCTTCCTTTTTACCAAGTGATTTCCCCCCACTTTTTTATAACTGCTCTTGATTTTTCATTTATATATTTAATGACAGTATTTTATGCTATTCTTAGTAAAATCATGTAAGATTGTCAATGGTTAACTGGAAAAATTAGCCCTACTTCCTCATAATTGAGGACAATTTGTTGATGCAACCACAGTCTATATTTTTTATCCTCAAATTTGATCAGCATCATCACTTATTCTTTTCCTTCCCCCTCATAAAAATATCTTTATTCCAAATTAACACTAGAAGATGGAGGGAAAACTAGAGCAGCAGTCCCATGTCACCACGAGAATCCTCTCCAACCAAGATTAAAATATCACCACAAAAGGAATACAGCAGTGAAAGAACCAATAAGGAGACAGAGTGAAACAACTTTCAAGAAAAGAAAAACCAAAAACCCAGACATTATCTGGGGCACTGGAGTGAGAGTAAAGGAGAGCCAGCAAGAGGCTCTACCAAGAAGTGAAGAGCAACCCAAGAGCAAACCTCAATCCCCCCTCTTCCCTCACCCCACATATGCTGTCACAGGTTCCAAACTTAAGCCCAAGATAACTTTCAGACACTGAGATCCTGCCTGGGCAAATAGTGGTCCAAGTCAACCATACCCCTTGACATTTCAAACCTGTGGAGAAGTCTGGAGTCCCAGCCCAGGACAATCTGGGATAATGGGGCTAATCTTTGTGGACCCAGAGTAAAGCCAAGAATCCTACTCAGGGACTGGGATAAGAACATAATCCACAGTTTTGGTTGAGGACACAGTTCACAGGGGGAGCCCACCCCCATCTTTGTGCCCCAAACTAAGGTTGAAGCTCCAGGACAGGGCAATTAAGAGTGTGTCTGATTGGATCAAGAATACAGTGAAACCTAAAACATGAGCCTGATCCTGGGGCTAGAACTTGATAAGTCCCTGACCTGATCAAGTTCAAAGTGAGATCAAAAGCTTATACACAAACCTGAGGAATATCTTTAAGCTATAAGGCTGTAAAGTGTCAATTGAATCAGCAGAGGGAGAAGGCTCTCAGAGGCCTCAACCCTTGGACCATCTGGTAAACAACCCAGAGAATAACATCAAGGAGGGACTGAATTTTAAGTTTAAGAGGGTACCCCAACAGAAAGAGGCTACCTATAACTAGATAGGAAAAATGAACAACCAAAAAATTCACCTAAATCTAAAGAATTTTTATGGAGACAGAAAAGCAAAGAACAGACACAGAAAGTGATAGCAAATGCAAAGGAAATACATACAAAGTCCAAAAGAAAAATATGGATTGGACACAAAGTCTGAAAGAGCTCAAAAAGACTTCAAAAAATAATTAAGAGAGGCAGAGGAGAAGTGGAGAAGAGAAATGAAAGTGATGTAAGAAGAAATGGATCAAATGAAAAAGGAGAACCAAAAAGTGACAGAGGAAAATCAAGTCTTAATAATCAGAATTGACCTTGTGGAAACTAATGATTTCATGAGAAATCAAGAAATAATAAAGCAGAATCAGATGAATGAAAAAAACAGAGGAAAACATGAAATATCTTATTGAAAAAATAACATGTAGAAAATAGTATAGGAGAGATAATCTGAGAATTATTGGATTTTCAGAAAGTCATGATCAAGAAAAAACTTTGGATATCACAATACATGAAATTATTAAAGAAAATTGTCCAGAGATCCTCAAAAAAGAACATAAAATTGAAATTGAAAGAATTCACAGATTACCTCCAGAAAGAAATCTTCAAATGACAACTTCCAGTAATATAATAGCTAAATTCAAGAGCCACTAAGTCAAAGAGAAAATTCTTCAAATAACCAGAAACCATTCAAATACCATGGAACTACAATCAGGATCATACAGGACCTAGAGGCTTCTACATTAAATGATCAAAAGGCATGGAAGATGATATTCAGGAAAGCAAAATATTTGGGTTTACAACCCAGAGTCACCTATCCCTCAAAAGTGAGTATATTATTGTATTCTTTTGGGGGGTGGGGTAGGGGAATGGACATTCAATAGGATAGAATGTTTCCAAGCATTTCTGTGAAATAAGTTAAATCTAAACAAAAAAATTTTAAGTCCAAATAAGAGACAAACAAGAAGCCCAAAAAGGTAAATAAAAAAAGAAAAAAATTAATGGACTCATTAAGGTCAAAATGTTTATATGTCTACATAGAAAGAGTATTTTTGTAATTCTCAAAAATTAAGTAGAAGGAATTTACTCAGAAAGTTGGTGGAGAAGTAAGTTGATTATAATGATATGATTTATATGATGATATGATATATATTTATGTAAATGTGATGATATGGAATAATATGTATGACATATGTATGCATTTGAATATGTCAAAAATCAATAAAGGTCTGAAAGAGAGGGTTGCACTTAGGGAAAAGGGAAGGGAGAGATAGAATGGGATAAATTATATGACATAAAGAGGCATGAAAAATCATTACAGAGAGCAGAAGATAAGGGTGGTGATAGGCAATGCTTAAACTTTATTCTTATTGTAACTGGCTCAGAGAGGGAAAATAAGTATACTCCCTGCAGAATAGAATTCTATCACCCTACAGAGAAGAAGGAGGAGGATATGACAAGGAAAGGAGGAAGATAATTGAAGAGAGGGGGAGGTGTGTGTGGGGGGTAACAAAAAACCAAATTAAGACTAAATGCTTGGGGGCAGCTGGGTAGCTCAGTGGATTAAGAGTCAGGCCTAAAGACGGGAGGTCCTAGGTTCAAATCTGACCTCAGACACTTCCCAAGCTGTGTGACCCTGGGCAAGTCACTTGACCCCAATTGCCTTAAAAAAAAGACCTAAAAAAAGACTAAATGCTTCTCTCTACTATTAATCACCTCTCTTTTCTGCCACACAACACATCAAATATAATTTTTTCTCTAAATAATTGTACTGAGTGTCTTCAATTAGCTGTTCATTTTATACTTGCTATTTCGATAATTCAAGGATCTGTAACTTTAGTGAGTCAGTTATACCATGTACTGCAATATTTTGTAACGCCTCAGGCCAAGAAACAATGTTATAAATCTGCAGTCAAATTAATGGTGAGTCTCTACAAACAAATTGACTGATTCTTGTAACATAGACATACAATAAGTCATGAGTCAAAACAAAATGAAATGAAAACCTTTTTAGGTTGCCAAATCTTGTCAGAGTTTATGCTCTGCAAAATAGCACTTGAGAATACAGTGCTACCTCAATGTCATGGCAGGGTAGCAGAATGAAAGTTTAATGGAGAGCTTATATGGGACTTATGAATAAAAACAAAATTACACCCCTGACCAAATCCAATTAATTTATTTTACACAGTTAATTTGAAAGCATATAAACAAACAGAAAAATATAATTAAAAATAAAAAGGGATAAGATCACCTATTATCAATAAGTTATTGAGAAATATAGAATAAATAACTGCCCCATTTACAGAGTCCAATAAGAACCATAACTTAAGGAGCGGCTAGGTGGCTCAATTAATTGAGAGCTAGACCCAGAGATGGGAGATTGTCATTTTAAATTTAAACTCAGACCATTCCTGGATATGTGACCCTGGACAATTCACTTAACCTCCATTGCCTATTCTTTACTCCTTACCTACCTTCAAATCAGTACTTAGTATTGACTCCAAGATGGAATGCAATTTGTTCTTTTGTTTTGTTTTGTTTTGTTTTAAGAACTCTAACATAAAATAGCAAAACTGTCCTGTTTTGATTAGAAGAACCCTAGGCTCCTAATACCAATAATTATTTGGCTAAATTAACATGTAACCTTGGAAAAAGTCCTTTTGAGATTCAGTTTTTGTTTTTCTGTAGCATGATACCAGTTCCTCCCCACCTTTTCATCCCATACTATTGTGAAGCTAAAGGGAGATAATAAAATACACTTCAAAAACTTAATGAACTACACAAACATGAAGCAATAGACAATCAATCATTGAAACTGAGAGAAAGTACTTGGTTAAAAATAACATAGGATTAAACCATATAGAATAATAAAAATCATTTTATTTTTCCTAGAATTCAATTCAATTAATTATTAATTAGATTTAGAATTCAATTAATTAATAAATTGACAAGTACTTTTTAGCAATTTAAGGTTTGCTTTTCCAGAATCATTTTGATCATTGTCAAATTGTAAATACTTGCTTGTGTAAATATGCATTTTGTTTTAAATCTACATCTCCAAATAAAATTTAGCATCTCAGATTGCTATAGGACCAACATAACCTTCCAAATACATGGGAAAAAATTAAATCTTACCTTAGGTAGATCAACTTGTAGACATCTCTGAGCAGAATGTTTGCTATTCCTATAATCATATAGTTGGCTGATTAACATTTTAAATTTATTTTCTTTGATCATTCTATTACATTTTCTTTTTCATTGTTTTTACTAAAACATTGTTTTTATTTAAAAATTCTATTTTCTTTCCACAGTTACTCCTATAAAAAACATTAAACTTCTAGCTTAGACATTTAACCCTTTCCTGTATATTAGGGCTGACTTGGTTGGCATAGAAAGGGAAGTTCACTATTAGATAGAGGACTTTACCTACTAAGAGAAAAATAAGGAAGAATTAATCCAAAAAATCAAGTAGATTTATGAAAAACAAAGACATTGTAGCTTATTCCTGAGAATTTATTCCACTGATAAAGTCCATCCATTTGACTTATACAAATATTTATATTCTTGAAAGCACACACACACACACACACACACACACACACACACACACACACACACATATATATATATATATATATGAAATATCACAAATTATCATGGAGTAATATATTTCTCCAATTGCATTAAACATTATATCAAGGATCATTCTGATGGTAACATTTTTTTAATCTCTATAGCCAAGTTGTCTTCCTTTCATGGTCTATTTCTATGTTGAAGGTAAAGGTGTCTAGTCAATTTCTTTTACCAATGAATGTCATGGGCAGAATTAGTTCAAATGCAAGAAGAGGTCAATTTCCTTTAATATTTAACCAATTCATTTTTAACTGATTCCCTATGTTAGGAGAAAGGAAGAATTTGAGTAATTTAGATTGTAAGAACCTCCTCCTTCCATTAATGGAGAATTAGCTTCTTTTAAGTTAAGAATCAGAGTTTCACCAACATCATCCTTCCTCTGCTTCTCAATATTTCTTTTATTTGTTTTTAAACACTGGAAAAATGAGTTTTGAAATTTCTAAATAATTTTATTTTCACCTGGCTATCTCATTGAATATCCTGAAGAAGATAATGGGTTTCGATACATACATTTTATAATATATCAGGCAACAACTGAGCAACCTTTCATTTTGAAGTTATTTAAAACAGTTGCTGCACAAGGAAATTGTATACCGTTGGAGATCTCTAAAAAGAAGTTTGTACTTCTGCAATTATCACTCCTGAAAATGGGGTAACAAAACAATTAAATTATGATTCATGGAATTAAACCAATGTTGGAGACACATTTGCAGTGGCTAAGTGAACATCTAAGCTACCCAGATAATTTTTTTCATATTTTCATAATACTCCAACCAAAAGATTGAAGGAGATACTTTAGTCACCTAAAAAGAACGAGTATCATCCTTCAACTGGATCAACCAGAGCATGACAAAAAAAAATTTTAAGTAAGGTTTGGTGAAAGCAACCTTATTATTTTTGTACATAACACAGCTATGTGGGTTTTAAATATAGACTTTTATAGGGCATGCATATATGAAACATTATAATAATTTCAATATACAAATTAGATTATGTGTGCATGTCACCTATAATTTTTGCTAATTTTATAAATCTGATTCATCTAATCTCTAAATTAAAAAAAAACCATCCACATAATTAACCATATCAACAAGCTAACAAACAAAAATCACATGATTATCTCAATAGATACTGAAAAGACTTTTGACAAAATACAACACTCACACCTACTGAAAACACTAGAAAGTATAGAAATAGAATGACCTTTCCTAAAAATAATAAACAGTATATATCTTAAACCATCAACAAGCATCATATGCAATGAGGATAAATTAGAAGCCTTTCCAATAAGATCAGGTATGAAACAAGAACGCCCAATATCACCTCTATTATTTAAGATTGTACTGGAAACACTAGCTGTAGCAACTAGAGAAGAAAAAGAAATTGAAGGTACTAAAATAGGCAATGAGGAGACTAAGCTATCACTCTTTGGAGATGATATGATGGTCTACTTAAAAAATCCTACAAAATCAACTAAAAAGGTAGTAGAAATAATCAACAACTTTAGCAAAGTTGCAGGATATAAAATAAATTCACATAAATCATCAGCATTTCTATATATTTCCAACACATCACAGCAGCAAGAGGTAGAAAGAGAAACACCATTTAAAATCACCCTAGACAATATAAAATACTGGAAATCTATCTACCAAAACACACACAGGAATTATATGAACACAACTACAAAACCCTTTCCAAACAATTAAAACTACATCTAGACAATTGGAAAAATATTGATTGCTCATGGGTAGGACGAGCTAACATAATAAAAATGACCATTCTATCCAAATTAATTTACATATTTAGTGCCATACCTATCAAACTACCAAAAAACTTTTTTACTGAATTAGAAAAAACTATAACAAAGTTCATTTGGAAGAAAAAAGATCAAGTATATCAAGGGAAATAAGGAAAAAAAAACATGAAGGAAGGTGGCCTAGCAGTACCAGATATAAAGCTATACTATGAAGCAGTTGTCATCAAAACAATATGGTACTGGCTAAGAGACAGAAGGGAGGATCAGTGGAATAGACTTGGGGTAAGTGACGTCAGCAAAATAGTGTATGATAAACACAAAGAGCCCAACTTTTGGTACAAAAATCTACTATTTCAGAAAAACTGTTGGGAAAATTGGAAAACAATATGGGAGAGAGTAGGTTTACATCAACATCTCACATCCTACACCAAGATAAATTCAGAATGGGTGAAAGACTTGAATATAAAGAAGGAAATTGTAACTAAATTAGGTGAACACAGAATAGTACACTTGTCAGATCTCTGGGAAAGGAAATATTTTAAAACCAAGCAAGAGTTAGAAAAAATTACAAAATGTAAAATAAATAATTTTGATTATATTAAATTAAAAAGTTTTGTACAAACAAAACCAATGCAACCAAAATCAGAAGAGAAACAACAAACTGGGAAAAAATCTTAATAAAGAAAAATTCTGACAAAGGTCTATTTTCTCAAATAAACAAGGAACTAAATCAATTGTATAAACAATCAAGCCATTCCCCAATTGATAAATGGGCAAGGTACATGAATAGGCAATTTTCAGATGAAGAAATAAAAAGTATCAATAAGCACATGAGAAAGAGTTCTAAATCTCTTATAATTAAAGAAATGCACATCAAAACAACTCTGAGGTATCACCTCACACCTAGCAGATTGGCTAAAATGAAAGAAGGGGAGAGTAATGAATGCTGGAGGGGATGTGGCAAAATTGGGACATTAATGCATTGCTGGTGGAGCTGTGAACTGATCCAGCCATTATGGCTGGCAATTTGGAATCATGCTCAAAGGGCTATAAAAGAATGCCTGCCCTTTGATCCAGCCATACAATTGCTGGGTTTGTACCCCAAAGAGATCATAGATAAACAGATTTGTATGAAAATATTTATAGCTGCACTCTTTGTGGTGGCAAAAAACTGGAAAATGAGGGTATGCTCTTCAATTGGGGAATGTGAACAAATTGTGGTATATGTTGGTGATGGAATGCTATTGTGTTCAAAGTTATAATAAACTGGAGGAATTTCATATGAACTGGAATTACATGCAGGAATTGATGTAGAGTGATAGGAGCAGAGCCAGAAGAACTTTGTACACAGAGACTGATATACTGTGGTAAAATCGAATGTAATGGACTTCTGTACTAGCAGCAATACAATGACACAGGACAATTCTGAAGGATTTATGGTAAAGAACACTACCCACATTCAGAGGAAGAACTACAGGAGAGGAAACACAGAAGAAAAACATCTACTTGAACACATGGGTTGATGGGGACATGATTGGGGATGTAGACTCGAAAGGACCACACCAATGCAACTATCAATAATATGTAAAGAAGTCTTGATTGATGACACATTTTAAAACCAGTGAAAATGCGTGTTAGCTATGGAGGAGGGAGTTTGAGGGGGTGAAGGGTAAAGTAAAAACATGAATCATGTAACCATGGAAATTTTTTCTAAAAATAAAAATTTTAAAATTTTAAAAATTTTAAAAAAAAAGGATTTCATGGCCAAATAAAGGCTGTTGAGCTTGCCTTATTGTGATTCACCACTGCTTTCCTCGATTGCTATCATTAATGTTCAAGTGCAACTTGAGAAGTTTTACAGGACCACTGGAAGTCTTCTGTTTTCTTGTAAAATATAACGAAGCTGAAACTTGGCATAAGAAGCAGATGGAAATATGTGGCACTCCAGTTATATTTCTGATTATCAAATAAACAGAGATATTTTCTAATGTCAGTATATTTGAACTTTAGATAGAGGGGAGTGGCGTAATGATCTGATTTTCAAGAGAATTTGAATTAAGAAACAATAAACAAAAAATATGCTATCAATCATTATTTTTTGTTAAAGATGAGATTATAATAAACCCACCCTTTCTTAATACAAATTTCCTATGTTTATAACACGTCAATTGGTATGCAATCTTATTTTGATTTATTTTTATTTAAATTGATATTAATATTGATAATAAGCAGAAAGATTTTTGAATAAAGTCTATATATGTTTTATCATTTAAAATCGTATTAATAGTACAAAAATAATGAATTGTCGGTTTCTTCAAATGACAAAAGATTAAGAAAGTTAAGAGAAATTAACACTTTTATATTTTCAACTTAATTTATTAGACTATAAATCTAGGATCTTAAATTTCTGAAAATATTTTTCCAATATTTGGTTTCTTCATCTAAAACAACTTTAAATATTTTATGTCCCACAAAATGATAACATAAATTATTTGGATATTTCTATAACTATACTTCTTAGGGAAATGTGAAATTAGTCCATATTTCTGTTAGACTTGAGGCCTGGGAATATTCACTTTCCTTTTTCTATCTCTAAGAGTTTAGCAACGTGCCTGGAAAATACTAGACACTTAATAAAAGTTTATATTTATTTATTCATTCATTCACAGCAACATTTGTAAGGAAATTCAAAAAAAAGTCTGAAATTATTTGGAAGCAAAATTCTAAAAGCAAATTTTGTCAATAAGTTTAGTCATTGTACTATGAAATGAATAGTATAATATAATATTTACTTTTCTAATTTTGATACATATATTCATAAGGTTGTGGTGCCATGAAGCATGTACTGAAAAATGTTGCCTGATTCTCCACAACTGACAAATAGTTAAAGGATTTGAACAGGCAATTCTCAGATGAATAAATTAAATTTTTAGTCATAAAAAAATTTCCAAATCACTATTAATTGGAGAATTGCAAATTAAAACATTTCTGAGATACACCCTCACAACTATCACAGTGGGTAACATGACAAAACAGAAAATGATAAATATTGGTTATGTGGAAAAATTGGAACATTGTCACGTAGTTGGTGGGGTAAGGAACTTATCTAACCATTTTGAAAAGCATTCTAGAACCATGCTTGAGGAATCATAAAACTATATAAACCCTTTGATATAGCAATATCATTACTGGTTCTTGTACCAAAGAGATTAAAGAAGGTCTGATTTATAGGACTCTGCTTATGGGTGTCACTTTTGCTTAAGTTTACACAATTCTTTGGAGAATGGAAAAATTAGAGGCAGAAAGAAGGATATTGTAACAATCCAGGTGAGAAGTGAGAAATGCCTGACCTAGGGTGATAGCTATGTAAGTATATAGAAAGGTAGTTGGGAGATCCTATAGGTGAAATCTACTAAAATTAATAAATTATTCAATAGAGGGGAGATAGGGTGTGAAAGGAGTATGAGGAGTCAAGGATTACACTGAAATTATGAACTTTATTGAGTGGATAGAGGCATTTAATGTGAAAAAAAGAGAATTTTGGAAGGATGGGGTACATTTCTATGTAAAGATAACAGATAATAAGTTCTGTTCTTGATACTTTGAAGCTGAAATACCAATGGAACATCCATTAGATAGTTAGCACATGTTAGGACTGATTTATGCAAGGACTGATGTACAAGAAAGAATAGGCTAGATATTTAGAACTGATAGTCATTTCATAATAATTTTAATTGAATACATGGGAGCTGTTTTGCAGTTTTATGGCACACTTTTGAAACAAAATGGCAATTCTGTTATCAAAGTTCTGCAAAAATATGAATGGAAAAATTTACTTTTATAAGAAATATGTTTTGTATTAATTTCATAATAAAGAAGTTAGACAAAATTCAATTGAATAACAGTATTTTTTCTAAATGCATACTTTATAGCTTGCCAAAATGTTAAAATTATTTTAAGATCTAGCTAAGAAAAGTTTAGATCATCTATGATCAGAATTGGACCTTGTGATTACCTTAAATTGAAAGGAAAAGTAAGCCTGCCAAATTTAGGTAAAATGAAGAAAAAGTTTGAGTTGATTTTTAAGAAAGAGAATCTGTTAAAAATTGAGCGTTGGATATTAATGCATTTTCGTACTTTAAGACTTCAATTATTTCATGGAACTACTCCCTACCCTGAAACAGATCACATATTTTATACTCTACCAGATGTTTTTATTAAGCTACTGTGGCTAAAGCAATTCATTTCCTGTTGATTAATCCTTTAGTGTAGAATCAGTTTCTCTCTAGTATCAGTTCCTCATATTCTTTTATGGCAGCTTACACTTCTCAGTCCTTCACCTAGCCACAAAACTTTACAGATTTGAAACACCTGATTGAACTGGTAATTTGTAATCTATTAATAGAGTTTTGCATCTGTAAAAATCAATATATCAATAAGAATTAGTTACATTCTTTCTCTGTTTCAGGCGTTGTGCTGAGGTCAAATATAAAGAAAAAAATCTCCCATATATTCCAATTTAGGATGGGATAATTAAGGGGAAATACTACATATATAACTAGATATACATACATACATATATGTATACATATACACATAAACATACACACATGTATGAGAGAGAGGAGAGAGATGGACAGAGACAGAGAGATACAGAAAGAGAGGGAGAGGGGAAGGGAGAGAGAGAGACAGAGAGAGAGAGAAAGAGAGATGGACAGAGACAGAGAGAGAGATACAGAAAGAGAGGGAGAGGGAAAGGGAGAGAGAGACAGAGAGAGAAAGAGAGAGAGAGATGGACAGAGACAGAGAGAGATGGACAGAGACAGAGGGAGAGATACAGAAAGAGAGGGAGAGGGAAAAGGAGAGAAAGAGAGAGAGAGAGAGAGAGAGAG